>NC_036853.1:23733754-23734836 GCF_002910315.2 Salvelinus sp. IW2-2015 | reverse complement strand
GCCTGCTGAGCACTACGTTGGCTTCACGTGTCGGCTCGGTCGTCGGTCGGTCGTCGGTCGGTCGTGTCGGTCCGGTCGGTCCGTGCTCGTCGTCGGTTATTGTTTTGTTGGCGACATCGTTAAATAAACAAGTATGTACGCTCAAAACGCTGCGCCTTGGTCCACTCCTTTAAACGGCCGTGACAATTTGTAGCATTGCCTTTAAATTGTTTAACTTGGGTCAAACGTTTCAGGTAGCCTTCCAAGCTTCCCACAATAAGTTTGTGTGAATTTTGGCCCATTCCTCTTGACAGAGCTGGGTAACTAAGTCAGGTTGTAGGCCTCTTGCTCGCACACACTTTCAGTTCTGCCCACAAATTTCTATAGGATGAGGTCAGCTGTTTGATGGCTACTCCAATACCTTGACTTTGTTGTCCTTAAGTCATTTTGCCACAACTTTGGAAGTATGTTTGGGGTCATTGTCCATTTGGAAGACCCATTTGCGACTTCAACTTCAACAAACTTCCGACTTCAACTGTACAAAATTACACAAAGGTGGGAGCTATAGTAATGAACTGAAATTTGTGAGTCACACCAGAGAGTAAGAGACGAAGCGAGAGGGATAACTGGGCCCAAAGTCTGCCTTCTCCAGCAGGAGGCTTTTTTATTTGAATGTTTTTGCTCAGCCAGCCAGGAGTTTTTGTATGAGAGTGTGGAATTTGGATGAAAAAAATGTAAAGGCTTATTTGCTACGTGTGGCTTATTTGATTGAATATACATTTCGTAGTGCTTAGGTTGTTACGAGTGTACTGATAAGTAAGACACGTGACATCCCGGTAACTTGCCCTCTCATTGGCTAGAATGGTCCCWSCTGAATGGTCCCACCWAYAATGGTCTCCTCCCAACTGCCTTCAAGTATGAGTCCTACTCTCTTTAGCTAACATTCCATTCCTTGCCACCCCTTGTCATTGCCAAAGATGCACTGGATTTACAGCTGAGGTTTTCTTAGGTTGTTGGAAATAACATTCATAGAATTCAAATTTATAACAAAGTCAAAAGCAAACATTTAGCTATTAGCTAGGCAGGTTGTATTTTGAGGCTTA
>NC_036853.1:23690532-23733369 GCF_002910315.2 Salvelinus sp. IW2-2015 | reverse complement strand
TAGCTTGGATGAAAGGTGCCCAGAGTAAACTGCCTGCTCCTCAGTCCGAGTTGCTAATATATGCATATTATATTAGTATTGGATAGAAAACACTCTGAAGTTTCTAAACCTGTTTGAATGATGTCTGTGAGTATAACAGAACTCATATGGCAGGCAAAAACCTGAGAAGAAATCATAACATGCTACGTAAATGTTCTGATCAGTGCTAATATATGATCAAACTAGAATAAAGATGATAAAAAAGGAAAATACAGTACCAGTCAAAAGTTTGGACACATGTACTCATTCAAGGGGTTTTCTTTTCTACATTGTAGAATAATAGTGAAGACATCAAAACTTTGAAATAACATATGGAATCATGTAGTAACCAAAAAAGTGTTAAACAAATCAAAATATATTTTATATTTCAGATTCTTCAAAGTAGCCACCCTTTGCCTTGATGACAGCTTTGCACACTCTTGGCATTCTCTCAACCAGCTTCACCTGGAATACTTTTCCAACAGTCTTGAAGGAGTTCCCACATATGCTGAGCACTTGTTGGCTGCTTTTCCTTCACTCTGCGGTCCAACTCATCCCAAACCATCTCAATTGGGTTGAGGTCAGGTGATTGTGGAGGCCAGGTCATCTGATGCAGCACTCCATCACTCTCCTTCTTGGTAAAATAGCCCTTACACAGCCTGGAGGTGTGTTGGGTCATTGTCCTTTTGAAAAACAAATGATAATCCCACTAAGCGCAAATCAGATGGGATGGTGTATCACTGCAGAATGCTGTGTTAGCCATGCTGGTTAAGTGTGCCTTGAATTCTAAATAAATCACAAACAGTGACACCTGCAAAGCACCCCCACATCATCACACCTCCTCCATGCTTCACGGTGGGAACCACACATGCAGAGATCATCCGTTCACCTACTCTGCGTCTCACAAAGACACGGCGTTTGGAAACAAAAATCTCACATCACACCAAAGGACAGATTTCCACCGGTCTCATGTCCATTGCTCGTGTTTCTTGGCCCAAGCAAGTCTCTTCTTATTATTGGTGTCCTTTAATGGTGGTTTCTTTGCAGCAATTCGACCATGAAGGAATGATTCACATAGTCTCATCTGAACAGTTGATGTTGAGATGTGTCTGTTACTTAAACTCTGTGTGGCATTTATTTGGGCTGCAATTAAGAAGGAAAGAAATTTCACAAATTAACTTTTAACAAGGCACACCTGTTAATTGAAATGCATTCCAGGTGACTACCTCATGAAGCTGGTTGAGAGAATGCCAAAGCTGTCATCAAGGCAAAGAGTGGCTACTTTGACGAAATATATTTTGATTTGTTTAACACGTTTTTGGTTACTACATATTTCCATATGTGTTATTTCATAGTTTTGATGTCTTCACTATTATTCTACAATGTAGAAAATWGTAAAAATAAAGAAAAACCCTTGCATGATTAGGTGTTCTAAAACTTTTGACCGGTAGTGTATGTAAATGAGATATTTCTGTATTTCAATTTCAAATTTGAAAAACATGTTTTCACTTTGTCTTTATGGGGTATTGTGTGTAGATGTAAAAAAAATCTATATAATCAATTTTGAATTCAGGCTGTAACACAACAAAATGTGGAATAAGTCAAAGGGTATGAATACCTTTTGAAGGCAATGTACATTTGCCTGTCTTACAGCCAACTCTGTTGAGAGTTTGATGTTGCCCCTAGATGCTGATCTAAGGTACATTTTGAGGTTATGTTCCTTATACCACAGCATTATTGAATACTAATTTTTGGTTTGCTTAAATGGCATTCAACCCCTACTTACCTGTTTTGGGTAAGCTGATCCTAGATCTCTGCAAATGACCAACGTCTACCCAGTGCTAAATCAGCCAGCTGATAATAGGGTTGGCACCATGCATCTTGGGATTCTATACTATAGATCAGAGGTGCACAATTGGGGGACCTCTGTCCGGGTCCGGACCGATTGAAGGTTCTATCTGTACCTTCGACACATTTCTCATGAATAATTGTTAAATTAAATACTGATTAAATACTGATTAAATACTGATTAAATACTTTTTCGATGTACACATACTGGGAAGGTCCCAGACAGCGCCCCATACTACTGTGTGTTGTCCAATCACGTGTGTTATTTAAATCACTTCACGAAACTCAGCCAATCAAAGCGAATGTTTACAATGCATCTTAGGAGACTGATGTTGTCGGGGAGAGAGACAGCGAGAGAAGCYAAAGCGGAAGCGAGAGGAGAAATGATAGAATGCCGTGCGCAAAAGTCAGGAAAGTCGATACAGAAWATTGAGCTTTCAAAGAGTAGTGGACAGACAAACATGCCTTTATCCTTAACGCAGCGAGTGTCAAACCACTCTGCCTGATATGTTCAGAGACCYTGGCTCTAATAAAAAGTGCCAATGTGAAGCACCACTACGAGACAAAGCAAACATATCCACAGCAGTCTGAGGTGAGGGCACGCAAAATAAACAAACTCAAAGCCCAGTATGATCGGTCCACCAGAGTCCTCTCCAATGCGTTCACTGCCCAACAACGTGCAAACGAATGTTCACTAAAATTAGCTTGGATTTTGTGTCAACACCAAAAGCCATTTACTGACAGGGGAGTGGTGATGTAGTGCATGAATGCTGTTGCTGAAACTTTACTTGACGGTAAACAAAAAGACGAGCTGTGTGAAAAGATCAAGCAAATCCCAATGTCACGTACAACAACAGCAAGAAAGAGTGAAATACTAACAGAGGATGTTTCAACACAGCTTGATGAAGCTATGCGGAGGGCACCATGCATAGCATTAGCTGTTGATGAACCTACTGATGTGAGTGATAATGCCCAGCTTCTAGTGTATGTTAAATTTTACCACACAGAGAAGAAGGAATTCTGTGAAGACCTGTTAGGTGTAACACCACTTGAGACACATACAAGAGGAAAGGACATATACATGGCCATAAAGGAGATGCTGAGAAGAGGGGGATAGATCTAAAACAAGTGGTCTCTATCACCTCAGACTGCCATGATAGGAAGAGAGAGAGAGGAGCTGTGGCACAGCTGAAAGAGGACAACCCTGATCTCACAGTTTACCACTGCATCATTCATCAGTCTGTCCTGTGCGCCAATCTGTCAGAAGAGTATGCTGAAGTGATGAATACAATGATGAGACTCATCAACTTCCTCAGGGCATCCTCATCTCATCAACATCGCCTGCTGAGAGAATTCCTGAAAGAAGTTGAGGCAAATGCAAATTACCTCCTGGTGCACAACAATGTAAGATGGCTCAGTAAAGGCAAGGCATTGGAATGCTTTTGGTCCATTCGAAAGGAAATAACAGCTTTCCTAGTACAGCTCAAGAGTCAGAAGGCAACACAGTTTTTAAAAATGTTGCAAGACAAGAGCAAAATGGATATTGTTGCTTTTTTGGTAGACATCACATCACATCTTAATGAGCTCAACGTGAAACTACAGGGCGAGAACAATTCAGTTTGTGATTTGATGACATCTGTCCGCTCCTTCCAGAGGAAACTGGAAGTGTTCAAGGAAGATCTTCAAGGAGACTGTGCACACTTCCCAAAAGTGCAGGAACAGATTCAGGGTGAGAGAGATGTTTCTCCTCATGTTGACTTCATAGATAAGTTGATTGGAAACTTCAGAAATCGCTTTGACAGCTTCAGCCTTGGACAGCAGCTCCTTCTAATTGAGAATCCATTCCTCATCACAGATGTCAGGGGATTTTCAAAGGAGGTGAAACAGACCTTCAAGTGGGCACATGCTGGATCTCTACAGATAGAACTGATTGATCTGCAAGAAAATGTTGCACTAAGAGAGCACTTTCAACTAACTGATCATGACACTTTCTGGCTGCAGGCTGTGTCTGAGACTGTTTTCCCTGGTCTAACCAAAGTAGCACTACACATCTTGACCATGTTTGGCTCCACATATAGTTGTGAGTCTTCTATCTCCATTATGAACATCATTAAAAATAAGTACCGTTCTAGACTCACCAATGAGCACCTACATACAGTATGTGCATGACAATGACACTGACTCCATTCCAGCCAAGGTTCAAATTACTGTCAGCACAAGCAAAAGCCAATTTTCCTCACTAAAGGAGAGAGATGGACAAGTGAAGTGGTAGAGAGTAGGAAAGATAAATATTAAACCTGTGATTTCTTATTTGTTCAAAAAACAAAGCACTTTTTTCAGAAACAGGCACTTTTGTTATTTTTTTGTGAAGATGCAGTCTTGTTTTGCTTGAAATGAGAACATTTGTGATTGGCCTACTTTTATTTATGATTAGGCTGCATATTTATTTTACCTCATGTTTAATGTGTCTGCATTGAAAATGTGCAATAAATATTGTTGAAATGTTATTGAAATGTAGTACTTTATTAGCTATACATATACAAGAACTACATATGCCCCCAAATCATAGCGCACATTAGACATTTTAATGGTTTGGACCTTTGGGGGGAGAAAATGTTAGTCACTGGACCTCTTTGAATTCTAAMTGTGCACCCCTGCTATAGATCAATTAATCCAGTTGCTTTGATCTGGCTTCCTCTTCTCCTGCCTGCCAGTTCTTTGAAACTCTCCTTTCAGAGGATTACAACTGGATAATTATTTCACAGCAAAGCCAGTCAGTGGAGTGAAGTTACTAGCTCAGATAAAAGTGTAATCTATTGTGTCTCTTCAGAATTAGGGCCTCGGTAGAGTGCCTGCTTTCATCCTATTTTACAGAATCAGAATCAGTGCTTTCAGAATCCCCAGGCCATGGATATGGATAGAACTGCATGAAAAGATACCTAGTTCATCCAAGGATCTCCAATATTGCAGTTGTACAGTCATAACTATGAAGTGGATGCACAATTGTTCAACATGGGTTGAATTAGGGGCTGGCTGACACTTAGTGAAAAGCACTATTATAAACGCAAGGTATAGTCATCTTCATCATCAATGTCCCTTTGTCCAGCATTTCCCTCAGTTATGAACTGTATAATGACAGTATTGTGGCCAGTGTTGTTGTTGCATAATACAGTCAGTACCTTTGATACTGTGTCCCGTTGTGGTCCACCAGCTGGGTAATGACATGGCTGGGCTATAACATGTCTAGTCAGGCACTCCAATCAATTCACCATCAACATATTTAGCTACACACAACATGATGGAATCTCACAATTATTATACAGTGTTATAATTGGATGATGATAATAGCGTTTAATTATGCTCTGTGCCCAGTGAAACTATGGTTGTTTAAACCTAGCTCTGTGGTCAGAGCACATAATGGCTGCAATTAAAGAAGCATATCTGACGGACTGAGAGCTCTAGTATTTGAAGGTGTTGATTGAAGGTGATGGTACGTCAGAGTGGATCAAATGTGAGGAAAGACATAAGCTACAAAAGAGCTCTCTCTCACACKCACACACACCATCGATCTCCATCTCTCTGGCTTGCTCTCTCTCAATTGTAGAAGAACTGTGAAACAAGGGTGCATCACTCACAGAGACGTGTTTAGAACGGTGTTGAACTACACTCACGTATAGATAAAGATGAACAGAACTGTTAGTAGAACTACAGAGCAGAACATGAACATCTCTCGTCCACAGAGGTAGATAAGAGGTAGATAAGGTGATAAGAGGAAAACAGCAGAGCTGGTGTCTGAGAAGACCAAGTTAGACCTGGGTGTTTCTCTTTTACCACGGCCAGGGGTAAGTAGAGGTGTTATATGAGTGGAGTTTATTGAAGTAACAACACTAAAAGGGTTGTGGTGTCCAGTAATTAGTCAGTGTGTGCTGCATATAAAGCGCTCAGACATCATCAGTTTGGTGGTTATTCATGTATCCTTCGTGTAGAGTGTGTTAAGTAGACTAGGCCCTATGTTATTGTTGAGATGTCAGCCACTGAAATGTGTGCCACTGAAATGGTTTCCCCTCATGTTTTTGTATTCAGTTGTTGTGTTAGCCTGAATACTGCCCATCTGGCCTGTGTGCCTTGTTACATGGATTGCTAAATGCATTTCTCCTCTCACTGTAATGGCTGTAAGAGGCTGTCCTCTGAGACAATCAGCCTGCAGTTACCTCTACATGGGCCTAAATAAAATCCAATAAGAGGAATGGTGATATGAAGAGACCATGCAGCATGGGATCTATCCTCTCGGGGATTGGAGTGTGAGTGTGTGTGTGTGTGTGTGTGTGTGTGCACGTCCGTTCTTACAGGGTCAGAAAACCAATTTACAGGGTAAGAAAACCAATTTGTCAGTTTGTAAATTGGGTGAACTATCCCTTTTACATGGGGTTGGGATTCTTTATATAAATAATCACCTAATAGATGGGTTAGCTGACAATGTCACAAAAATGATGTGCACGCTTCAATTGGTCCGTGAGTTGTTGTGATTCTGGATGGCCAGATAGCTACCAACACATGCAAGCAACTGCCATGTAGGGAATCTTAAGTGACTTGTTTCAGCTCATTTTATCTTGATACCATGTCTTGTTTTGAGGTGTTTTGGCTAATTTCATGTCAATGCTAATATGTCAAAAATTCACTAGCTAACCAACAACTGTAACAATGTATTTGAGAGACAACAAGTGCTCATTGTGCAAATGTATTCATGTTTTCAATAAACATTCGAGACGAAATATAGTTTACATGTTGTCAACAATCTAAGCCAACGCTGGTTGTTTTGCCCCAGAGTTGCTCACGTGTTRGTTTTGTTGCTAAACAACCAACCCATTTATAGCAGGAACCGCACCATCTAGAGGCCAGAACTATTTGCATTGACCCCCACGACCCCATTTTTTTGCTGCTGCTACTCTGTTTGTTATCTATGCATAGTCACTTTACCTCTACCTACATGTACATATTACCTCAATTACCTCGACTAACCTGTGCCCCCGCACATTGGGTGACTTTTAATAATTTCATTGGATTCCTCATGTCTAATTCATTGTTTGAATTTTTTGGGGTCCATGTTGGATGTTATACACTATATTTATTGAATATTATATGAATCCTATAAATGAAAAGGGTCAATTTGGGTGCAATCAATTCGCTTAATTTTCCAGAGATAACATTTTATTTCAACAAAATAATGTAGGAATGCTAATCTTATATTGCTTTTCTCCCCAATTTCGTGATATCCAATTACGATCTTGTCTCATCGCTGCAACTCCCCAACGGGCTGGGGTGAGGCGAAGGTTGAGTCATGTGTCCTTCGAAACATGACCCGCCAAACCATGCTTCTTAACCCGGAAGCCAGCGGCACCAATGTGTCGGAGGAAACACCTTTCAACTGACGTCCAGGGTCAGCCTGCAGGCGCCCGGCCTGCCACAAGGAGTCACTAGAGTGAGATGAGCAGAGTAAAGCCCCCCCCCCGCCAAACCCTCCAGGTCGACGCTGGGCCAATTGTGCGCCACCATATGGGACTCCCAGCCACGGCCGGTTGTGACACCGCCTGGGATCGAACCCGGGTCTGTTGTAACACTTCAAGCACTGTGATGCTGCGCCACTCGGAAGGCCAATCTTATCTATTTCTAACAACAGAAACAAATTGAGAACAATCTGAGATGGTGGGTGTCAAAATCCTCTTTCTTGTGCTTTTTGAGGTGGATTACAAGGTATTGTTTATGTCCATAATGATAAATAATTACTTTTGAGATTACATACATTACATTTCAATTACATTTGGGTTACATCTAACAGGTTTTAACTAAGTTAATTTATCATCTGAAACCCCAAGGCTGGGGACCAGTCCTGAGATGGGGTGCCACTGAAAAGCAGGTACCCACTGGGCACACCACGTCATTTCAGCGTGGAGAATTGGATCATATTTGGTTGATACGTTGATCAATGAGATTACAACCTATTTTCACCATCTCAAAAAGACAGACGAAATTGTGTTGACTTCCCAATGTGTTATCATTATGCTTTCAACCATCTAAAAGCACAACCAAATTCCAATGGAAAATCAATGTCAGAATTTTGTTCAGTTGTCACCTAAATGTGTTATCACTGCACTTTTAACCATTTTAAAACACAACAAAGTTAAATTGGGAATACAATGTGAGATATTTTGTTTATTTATACAATTTTTACAACCTTAATGTGTTATCACTGCGCTTCCTCTAATAGCAAAACCAAATTACCTGGATTGCAGTTGCATTAAAGTACATGGTGCTAGTGATCAAAACCAAATGCATGCTTTTCAACCGTTCGCTGCCAGCACCCGCCCGCCCGACTAGCATCACCACCCTGGACGGTTCCGACCTAGAATATGTGGACATCTATAAATACCTAGGTGTCTGGCTAGACTGTAAACTCTCCTTCCAGACTCATATTAAACATCTCCAATCCAAAATCAAATCAAGAATCGGCTTTCTATTTCGCAACAAAGCCTCTTTCACTCACGCCGCCAAACTTACCCTAGTAAAACTGACTATCCTACCGATCCTCGACTTCGGCGATGTCATCTACAAAATAGCTTCCAATACTCTACTCAGCAAACTAGATGCAGTTTATCATAGTGCCATCCGTTTTGTTACTAAAACACCTTATACCACCCACCACTGCGACCTGTATGCTCTAGTCGGCTGGCCCTCGCTACATATTCGTCGCCAGACCCACTGGCTCCAGGTCATCTATAAGTCCATGCTAGGTAAAGCTCCGCCTTATCTCAGTTCACTGGTCACGATAACAACACCCACCCGTAGCATGCGCTCCAGCAGGTATATCTCACTGATCATCCCAAAAGCCAACACCTCCTTTGGCCGCCTTTCCTTCCAGTTCTCTGCTGCCTGTGATTGGAACGAATTGCAACAATTGCTGAAGTTGGAGATTTTATTTCCCTCACCAACTTTAAACATCTGCTATCTGAGCAGCTAACCGATCGCTGCAGCTGTACATAGTCCATCTGTAAACAGATGGATTTCCCATTTTGAGAATACAATATAACTCAGTATTTGAATTATTTATTTTATACAGTCATTTTTCCTCAGCTAAATTAAGGGTGTCAATAATTGCGGACCCCACTGTAGCTATTCTTGTCTTAGTGTTCCACCTTTCCACTACTAATGTGTAGCTAGCAGACAGATTGAAATGTGTCGGTCTCTTCTCCTTTAGAAAACAATATACGTAAGTGGCCTTAACTGAAATATCAGGGTTTTTCCATCCTAGCCAATATGAATTCAGTTATATTATGATGTATTGAGATGTGACTAAGCCTGTAGGATTTGGGACTGGACAGGACACCACTGGTAACTGTAATCTTCTTTATCTGRCACGCTGGCAGAGCAGAGCTTTCTCTCCTCTGTCCTATCTGTCAGACAGAAAGACAACATGTTCCACATTGTTCTCTACAAAACACACATTTGCTTGTCTCTCTTCTCTCCCTCAGTGGAAGCTATACAGAGTATTTGTTGCCAACAACAGGCTCTGATAGACATTAATCTGTGCTGGAAGAAACTCACAGAGGACAAAATAGCCATATTTATGAGTGCTGGCCATCTGTAGTTGATAAAGTTGGATCACTCCAGGCTTACAGCACCCAAAGACCCTACGCTTTCCTGTTTAAACTTTCCATATTTTTCCAATCACAGCTGCTAGATTTTTCAATCACACTCGGGAACATCCCCCTCGCCTGTCACCCCTGCGATTCCCTGCTATTTCTCATATTATGCAAATTGAGATCAGAGTTTCCGAGAGGTTCATGCGAAGATGACAATGGAAACAGCAGGTTTGTTACCGGTGTGGCAAATCAGTGTAGGGTAACAGCTAGAGATACAGGAAGAGTATGGAGAGAGAGAGTGGTCTTGTCCAAAAATCTGTCTTGCCTACTTTTTTAGGACCCTTTTAGTATTCAGACCCCTTGACTTTTTCCACGTTTTGTTACGTAACAACCTTATTCTAAAATTGATTAAATAACTAAAAATGCTCAGCAATCTGCACACAATACCCCATAATGATGAAGCGAAAAAAATTTTTTTTTTTTTTTTTGCAAATATAGTAAAAAATAAAAAACGTATTTACATAAGTATTCAAAGCCTTTGCTAAGAGTCTCGAAATTGAGCTCAGATGCATCCTGTTTCCATTGATCACGATTGAGATGTTTCTACATCTTGATTGGAGTCCACCTGTGGTAAATTCAATTGATTGGACATGATTTGGAAAGGCAGACACCTGTCTATATAAGGTCCCACAGTTGACAGTCCATGTCAGAGCAAAAACCAAGTCATGAGGTCGAAGGAATTGTCCGTAGAGCTGCAGCATTGAAGGTCTGCAGGGTTGAAGATCCCCAAAAAATTCTGCAGCATTGAAGGTCCTCAAAAACACATTGGCCTCCATCAGTCTTAAATGGAAGAAGTATGGAACAGCCAAGACTCTTCCTAGAGCTGGCCTCCCGGCCAAACTGAACAATTGGGGGAGAAGGGCTTTGGTCAGGGAGGTGACCAAGAACCTGATGGTCACTCTGACAGAGCTCTGGAGTTCCTCTGTGGAGATGGGAGAAACTTCCAGAAGGACGACCATCTCTGCAGCCCTCCACCAATCAGGCCTTTATGGTAGAGTGGCCAGACGGAAGCCACTCTTCTGTAAAAGGCACATGACAGCCCGCCTGGAGTTTGCCAAAAGGCACCAAACGACTCTCAGACCATGAGAAACAAGATTCTCTGTTCTGTTGAAACTAAGATTGAACTCTTTGGCCTGAATGCCAAGCGTCAAGTCTGGAGGTAACCTGGCACCATCCCTACGGTGAAGCATGGTGGTGGCAGCATCATGCTGTGGGGGTGTTTTTCGACGGCAGGGACTGGGAGACTAGTCAGGATCGAGGCAAAGATGAACGGCACAAAGTACATAGTGATCCTTGATGAAAACCTGCTCCGGAGCATTCAGGGCCTCAGACTGAGGCAAAGGTTCACCTTCCAACATGACAACGACCCTAACCACACAGCCAAGACAATGCAGGAGTGGCTTCGGGACAAATCTATGAATGTCCTTGAGTTGCCCAGCCAGAGCCCGGACTTAAACCCGATCGAACATCTCTGTAGAGACCTGAAAATAGCTGTGCAGCAACGCTCCCCATCCAACCTGACAGAGCTTGATAGGATCTGCAGAGAAGAATGGGATAAACTCCCCAAATACAGGTGTGCCAAGCTTGTAGTGTCATACCCAAGAAGACTCAATGCTGTAATTGCTGCCAGAAGTGCTTCAACAAAGTATTGAATAAAGGGTCTGAATACTTATGCAAATGTATTATTTCAGTTTTTATTTTAAATAAAAGTGCAAACATTTCTAAACACCTGTTTTTGCTTCGTCATTATGGGGTAGTGTGTGTAGTTTGCTGGAAAAACAACAACAATTTAATACATAGGCTGTAATGTAACAACATGTGGAAAAGGTCAGGGGGTCTGAATKCTTTCCCGAAGGCACGGTATATATTTTTTATTATTGGCATAAAATATTGAATTTGGCCTTTACCACCATAGCCCATAGAAATGCTTTGAACAACACATTCATAAATGACAGAAAAGACAGTCAAAAAATACATCAAAAGGAATAAGGTTTTGAAGTGTCTGGCCTATATCTAGGAGAGAAGAAAGCTCAGGAAATATATATACACTACCGTTCAAAAGTTTGGGGTCACTTAGAAATGTCCTTTCTTTTTGAAAGAAAAGCATATTTTTTGTCCATTAAAATAACATCAAATTGATCCGAAATACAGTGTAGATATTGTTAATGTTGTAAAGGACTATTGTAGCTGGAAACGGCTGATTTTGAATGGAATATCTACATAGGCATACAGAGGCCCATTATCAGCAACCATCACTCCTGTGTTCAAATGGCACGTTGTGTTAGCTAATCCAAGTTTATCATTTTAAAAGGCAAGCAATACAAATGTCCTTCTTTAGACTAGTTGACTATCTGGAGCATCAGCATTTGTGGGTTCGATTACAGGCTCAAAATGGCCAGAAACAAAGAACTTTCTTCTGAAATTTGTCAGTCTATCCTTGTTCTGAGAAATGAAGGCTATTCCATGCGAGAAATTGCCAAGAAACTGAAGATCTCGTACAATGCTGTGTACTACTCCCTTCACAGAACAGCGCAAACTGGCTCTAACCAGAATAGAAAGAGGAGTGGGAGGCCCCAGTGCACAACTGAGCAAGAGGAAAAGTACATTAGAGTGTCTAGTTTGAGAAACAGACACCTCACAAATCCTCAACTGGCAGCTTCATTAAATGGTACCCGCAAAACACCAGTCTCAACGTCATCAGTGAAGAGGCGACTCCTGGATGCTGTCCTTCTAGGCAGAGTTCCTCTGTTCTTTTGCCCATCTTAATCTTTTCATTTTATCGGCCAGTCTGAGATATGGATTTTTCTTTGCAACTCCACCTAGAAGGCCAGCATCCCGAAGTCGCCTCTTCACTGTTGACTTTGAGACTGGTGTTTTGTGGGTACTATTTCATGAAGCTGCCAGAGGATGAGTCTAAGTCATATTTCGCTGTTGATTTTACACAAATAATTGTGCATGTTCAGTTATAAAACCTGTGATTATTTGTTTTTTATAAAAAATATTGATGATAGGTGTACTGTTGCTTCATGCGCTGTGACTGTTACCCAGATATTGGCTACTGGTTGCTACTTCCCACGCTGTCACCAGACAGTAGTACTTGTCAAGCGGGAGCGATGTGCTCTGTGTCCCGGTGTTGTTTCCTTTCATGCCCTCCCCATTGATTAGTAGATTGTATGTATGTATCAAGGTGACATCAATATGAGTTATATATTTTTATTTCTACTTGATATCAACATTAGCTACTGCCGGCGACATGACTGTGATACCCAGTAGGAAGCACTTTAAGTCGGCCGGCATGTCGATAGAACACCGGTGCACCGGTCGCCGGCTTATCTCGTTGTGCAGCCGATTCAGTCACACCAAACGGTCTTGAGTGGCAACAAATCTGCCCAATTAGCTGATTTGCTTTCCATACAACCACTCCTTTCAACACACCCACTCGCCCATTCTTCGGTCGCCATATTGGGCTGCAGCTACCGATACTTGAGTCCAGTGGCTACATGACTCAGGCTAGTTCCCAGAGCAGCTAGCTCTCTACAATATCGTCACCAGACTCCATCTTCATCAACCATCTCCCTGACCACCTTCATCTGATCAAGCCATGAACTGTCCTTCTCCATCTTTGGAGGATTCAAAGACTTGGCCTCTTTTGGTTGACCTGGCCAACTATAGTTAGGCTACTCGGGACAATGTATTGCTTGATGTTTTGCTTTTGATGCACTTTAAGATTGTTATAAATAGCGCTACAGAAATTAAATATATTATTATTATACCAAAGATGGTTTATTTAGTTTAGTAGAGCTGAAAAGCTTTGATGAAGGCCAAGCGGCCAACAAGTAATCTTCATTAAAAATAGTATTCTAGCAAGAGCAATGTGCTGGTTTCTTTTTTCTTTCAACTGATCTAATTGTAACCATACACCTGCAACAAGATATCTCAGATGTGCGAGTGCACTTTTTTATGTTGAAATGTTGAAAGTAAAACATACAGACAGTAAATGTACCAATATCAAATATTACAAACAAGAAACACTTTTCAATGACAACCGAAATCCACTTTGGGTTTAAAAAAAGGACTACACCAAAAACAGTACAAAATGAATACATATTAGCTATAAATAAAATACATACAAAATACACTGCTCAAAAAAATAAAGGGAACACTTAAACAACACAATGTAACTCCAAGTCAATCACACTTCTGTGAAATCAAACTGTCCACTTAGGAAGCAACACTGATTGACAATAAATTTCACATGCTGTTGTGCAAATGGAATAGACAAAAGGTGGAAATTATAGGCAATTAGCAAGACACCCCCAAAAAAGGAGTGATTCTGCAGGTGGTGACCACAGACCACTTCTCAGTTCCTATGCTTCCTGGCTGATGTTTTGGTCACTTTTGAATGCTGGCGGTGCTCTCACTCTAGTGGTAGCATGAGACGGAGTCTACAACCCACACAAGTGGCTCAGGTAGTGCAGTTCATCCAGGATGGCACATCAATGCGAGCTGTGGCAAAAAGGTTTGCTGTGTCTGTCAGCGTAGTGTCCAGAGCATGGAGGCGCTACCAGGAGACAGGCCAGTACATCAGGAGACGTGGAGGAGGCCGTAGGAGGGCAACAACCCAGCAGCAGGACCGCTACCTCCGCCTTTGTGCAAGGAGGTGCACTGCCAGAGCCCTGCAAAATGACCTCCAGCAGGCCACAAATGTGCATGTGTCTGCTCAAACGGTCAGAAACAGACTCCATGAGGGTGGTATGAGGGCCCGACGTCCACAGGTGGGGGTTGTGCTTACAGCCCAGCACCGTGCAGGACGTTTGGCATTTGCCAGAGAACACCAAGATTGGCAAATTCGCCACTGGCGCCCTGTGCTCTTCACAGATGAAAGCAGGTTCACACTGAGCACATGAGCACATGTGACAGACGTGACAGAGTCTGGAGACGCCGTGGAGAATGTTCTGCTGCCTGCAACATCCTCCAGCATGACCGGTTTGGCGGTGGGTCAGTCATGGTGTGGGGTGGCATTTCTTTGTGGGGCCGCACAGCCCTCCATGTGCTCGCCAGAGGTAGCCTGACTGCCATTAGGTACCGAGATGAGATCCTCAGACCCCTTGTGAGACCATATGCTGACATATGCACATTTGTGGCCTGCTGGAGGTCATTTTGCAGGGCTCTGGCCTCCCTGGCCTCTAAAATGGCATGCCTCCCTGGCCTCTAAATAGGCGTGCCTCCCTGGCAGTCACCTCCTTCTCCCACTCTTTATCCAGCATCCACATCTGGACCCTTCTGGAGGGGAGAGGAGCCCACGGCTGCACCTAGGGAGGATGAGAAGATGATGACCGGTCCATCATCTCCTCATCCATCACCGCATATCATTTCCAGGATGCGGCTGTGGCCTCCACTCCCTCCATGCTAACTCCGGTGGGGGGAGCTTTCAACTTCTGAAAATATGGAAAAGGATCGCTTTCAGCATCAAACATACTGCATGTAAAGCAATGTAAAAGGTATTATGCCAACTGCAGTACATTTCTCAGCAATACTTGCACCTTTCTAGCATGTATATCTTCACACTTACGTGAATGTGCTGGTGAAGCATAGGAAATAGATGGGAAAGTGTTATTGCTCTCAGAGAAAAGGGCTACTTTATTAGCCAAGTACAGCACAGCTATAAATGTCAAGATGACATGCAGTACCGTACCGTTTATTTTTCGCTCATGGTTCTCCCACTTCTTTTTCACCCATGCAGGTGACAGCTGCCTCTCCAGCTCACACTCCTTTACATAGATCCTGAAAAGARGTAAGATGAAGCACAACATTAACCAAAACATGAGCAAAGGAGAGTGCAGCATACCATTACTATCACCATAAGAGGTTATGTGCAATGAAACTAGCTTAACTAGTGTTATTCAAACTTTTTCAGCGGGGACCCCATTTTTTCCGCCAGAATTTCTGGGGACCAACAATTTCTGGCCATCCCACCCCACCCCATATCTAATGACACAACCTTAAAATCTGTACATTTAGATTTTTACATCAACAAATAACCTTCAATTCGTTGCATTTTCAATCTCTTGTCAAAATGAAAAGAAACCAATAAATACATTTACTCAATAAAATTGTATCTTTCAAGTTATCTTTCTCAAAAACAGTTGTATATATATTGTCCAATACAATACTCTGTACTCTTAATTTTGGGTTCCCCACCCCAAAAATGTATACCACTGAGCTTGACCCATTCAGGCTGTAACCGTTCAGGTAGAAACTAATATTGCATAGCATGTAAATTACAATCAGCTCAACACAGATCAAATCAAATGTATTCATATAGCCCTTCTTACATCAGCTGATATATCAAAGTGCTGTACAGAAACCCAGCCTAAAACCCCAAACAGCAAGCAATGCAGGTGTAGAAGCACGGTGGCTAGGAAAAACTCCCTAGAAAGGCCAAAACCTAGGAAGAAACCTAGAGAGGAACCAGGCTATGAGGGGTGGCCAGTCCTCTTCTGGTTGTGCCGGGTGGAGATTATAACAGAACATGGCCAAGATGTTCAAATGTTCATAAATGACCAGCATGGTCAAATATAATAATCTCAGTAGTTGTCGAGGGTGCAACAAGTCAGCACCTCAGGAATAAATGTCAGTTGGCTTTTCATAGCCAATCATTGAGAGTATCTCCACCGTCCTGCTGTCTCTAGAGATTGAAAACAGCAGGTCTGGACAGGTAGCACGTCCGGTGAACAGGTCAGGTTCCATAGCCGCAGGCAGAACAGTTGAAACTGGCAGCAGCACGGCCAGTGGACTGGGACAGCAAGGAGTCATCATGCCAGGTAGTCCTGAGCATGGTCCTAGGGCTCAGGTCCTCCCGAGAGAGAGAAGAAAAGAAAGAAAGAAAGAAAGAATTAGAGACAGCATACTTAAATCACACGGGGGACACCGGATTAAAGACAGGAGAAATACTCCAGTATACAGAGTGACGACTAGCCCCCACACACAAACTGACTGCAGCATAATACTGGAGGCTATGGAGACAGAGGGTCAGGAGGACACTGTGGCCCATCCGATGAACCCCAGACAGGGCCAAACAGGCAGGTATATAACCCCACCCACTTTGCCAAAGCACACCAGCCCCCAACCACAGAGGGATATCTTCAACCACCAACCTTACCATCCTGAGACAAAGTCCGAGTGATAGCCACAAAGACCTCTGCCATGGCACAACCAAAGGGGGGGCGCCAACCCAGGACAGGAAGACCACGCAGCGACTTAACCACTCAAGTGAACGCCACGCTCCTAGGGGACGGCATGGAAAAGCACCATGTAAGCCAGGTGACTCTCAGCCCCTATAATAGGTTAGAGGCAGAGAATCCCATGGAGAGAAGGGGGAACCGGCCAGCAGAAGACAGCAAGAGACGGTTCGTTGCTCCAAAGCCTTTCCGATTCACCTTCACACTCCTGGCAGACTACACTCCAATCATTATGACCTACTGAAGAAGAGTAAGTCTTCAGTAAAGATTTAAAGGGTAGCCAGACCCATTCCATAAAAAATGAGCTCTATAGGAGAAGCCCTGCCTCCAGCTGTTTGCTTAGAAAATTCTAGGGACAATTAGGAGGCCTGCTTCTTAGTTGACCGTAGTACGTGTTATTGTATGTACGGCAGGACCCAATCGGAAAGACAGGTAGGAGCAAGCCCATGTAATGCTTTGGTAGGTTAGCAGTAAAAACCTTGAAACTCAGCCCTTGCTGAATGAACCAACGTGACAAAATAAGGAAAACTAGAAAAAAGAGAAGTTGTTGGAACCAGCACCACTGTGGAAGATAGGATGTAGGCTACCAGTATTACAAACGTTAATACTAAGCTATGGCAGTGGCAGAGAGCCCCATTATATGACTTTACTCAAAAACCTTTTTTTGTGCATTTCTCTGCCGTGTTTGTCGCGCCGTCTAAGAAACTGGACCAAGCCGCAGGTGTGGGGAGCGGACATATTCCTTATTTAAGTGAATCGCGACAAAAACAATAAACACTAAAAACAAAACCGTGAAAGCTAAAGCTATGTGCCATAAACAAAGTCAACTTCCCACAAAGACAGGTGGGAAAAAGGGCTACCTAAGTATGGTTCTCAATCAGAGACAACGATAGACAGCTGTCCCGGATTGAGAACCCTACCCGGCCAAAACATAGAAATACAATAGAACATAGAATACCCACCCCAACTCACACCATGACCAAACCATAATAAAGATATAAAACAGATCTCTAAGGTCAGGGCATGACAGTGTTCGCCACTGAATTAAATGCCTGGTATTGTAATCAGACCCTGCAACAGTTTGAACACAAGCCCTGGTATTTACAACAAGTAGCTAACTAGGTTAATGTTAAATATGAAGTTGTCGCAGCAAGCAAGTAACCCTGTAACTAATGTTACCGTTCAAACAGTTATAGCTAACCTCTAGTTACTACTAAAGCACGTAGCTAGATAAAGGCACAGCAGGCTGCAGATCTGATTTCAAAGATGTAACGTGAAAGGCGCTGCATGGTCAATCTGACATCTGTATTGGCCATGCAGCATTTAAGTTGATACAGCCTCTGCAGAAGTCAGGGCATTGATACTTCTTCGCGGAGCAGAGTAGCGCTGTTGAGCAGAGCTGTTGTGAAGGAAGATGTCAAGGAAGTGAGTTTGTGTTTATACAGGACCTCCTGCCTCCACCTACCGTCAAGCAATCATAGCTATACGGTGCCCTCCACATTGTTACAAAATGTGGGAATGGCGATGTGGTACGAAGCTCAATTTGACCTTTGTATGCCTACGGAGGTTCCAAAATTGCGTCACACCTTCCATACGGAGCCTCCAACCACATTTTTTGATCAAGCATAAATTGGCTCTTACGATGAAATAGTCGTGATAATTTTAAGGACAACAAAAACGACTTCCATTTTAACTCCACCGCAGAAGCTTTGCTATTCGCCATCTTCCAAGTTGTTTTGTTGTTTACTTGAATAGATCTAGCTATCAAAATTTGCAGCCTGCCTCTTCCAATGCYTGGCTGTGAGAGTCACGAAAAGTGTGCAACGAATTCTACAAAAAAAGCTGAAAATATTAGAACATCCTGGCATTTATTAAAGCATACTAGATTTTTGAAAATTCACATACCATAAAACGTTATATTTTTGCATACTGAGAATACGCGATTTCATTGTTAACCGCTATTTGTTGATTTCGGTAGCACACACCCATATCTAATCAGCTGTTGTCAAAGCTGAAATTACTATGACATTCGGACATTTAACATATACTCGATTTTATACATACTATAAAACTTTATTTTTTCACATACTCAAATGGCCTACTATTTAGGACTCAAGTATGTGTATTCTGACATGGCCAGTTAGAGAGATTTGTCCTGGGCTGCACAGAGAGCTAGACAGTGCCTGTTACTAAAGCCCCCCACAGGAAAGGGAAACAGACCTTGTACTGTGAGGAATTTGGTCCCAATGATAAAACTTTGGTGGGAACACGTCACATACAAACATCAGTATCTCTCAGCCGTGGGAGTCAGAGAGAGAGCGAGAATGTTGTCTATCCCATGGCCTTGCATACTGGGAGGAATCCAGTGAATGCTGTCAGCTTTGATCCATTTCTCATAGAGAGACTGAGCTTTGAAGGTTCTCCAATTACAGGGATTTTTACTTCACAAAAGGCTGTGGCACACTGTCAGCCTGCCTGCCCTGTAACTGTGGGCCTAAAACAGGGCAGGCAGGCGGGCTATTTTAAGTGTAGCTGTACAGCAGTGGCGGTCAGTGCCGTCCGCGTAAGATGAGGGAGGACGATTTTTGGGGGGGATGACTGTCATTCATATTTCATTCACCCAGTTCAATGTAACAATGATAGGTTTAGGCTACTACGTCATACTTGAATTATCCCTATCATTAGTCCAAAATTTGCAAACAAGAGTTTCTATTGGACAAATTCAGGTATGTTTATCCCTGTTTTGTTCCGTTTGCTTCCGTTTAAGAAATGTTTTTCAACAGAATCGGCAGAATGAGTACACCCCTGATCACGCGTAAACACAGTTCACATTCATAGCAGCCACGTTGTATTCCTTCTCGCATCTGTGTGCCCTCCTCTCACCTTGTCCCTTCGCTTGTGGACTTCAATGCACAACACATCAGCTGTATGTGACCAGGTAAAAAAAACTTTCCAAGCCCAACCACTACACACAGCCTAAATCGTTGTCACTATATTAGCTAAAGTAACGTCATAGTCAGCATAGCTAATAGAACTAACGTGTTAGTAAACTCACTACAATCATGCTGTAATATTAGTGTGCAGTCAATAAGCAGTTATACCAGTGGGTGAGTAGGGTGTTTCAGTAGGCTAAACTAGCTAGATGCATTTGCTAGCTAAGTAAGTGAAACTGAAAGTGATTTCTTTTGCAATTTCTCTCTATATCTATTTCTCTCTTGCTTCTCCTTCATTTTGGAATAAATACATTTGTTCACAACTCCTGTATTCCTCTCTCTTTGAGTCAACTACTCACCACAGTTTATGCACTGCAGTGCTAGCTAGCTGTAGCTTATGCTTTCAGTACTAGATTTATTCTCTGATCTTTTGATTGGGTGGGCAACATGTCAGTTCATGCTGCAAGAGCTCTGATAGGTTGGAGTACGTCCTCCGGAAGTTGTCATAATTACTGTGTAAGTCTATGGAAGGGGGTGAGAAACATGAGCCTCCTAGGTTTTTGTATTGAAGTCAATGTACCCAGAGGAGGACGGAAGCTAGCTGTCCTCTGGCTACACCATGGTGCTACCCTACAGAGTGCTGTTGAGGCTGCTGTAGACCTTCTTTGTGTYTTTTCATCAGTTATTTGGTGACGTGATTATATTTAGTATAGTTTTCTAAAAAAAGTAGAATTTTTTAAGTGTTTTACAATTTACATTTTTATGAAATTCATTGAGGCGGATGGTCCTCAACTTCCTCCACTGAGGAGCCCCCACTGATGTACAGTATTTGTTAGTTAAGAATAGTTGAAAAGGAGTGTCCAGCAGTTCTGAGTACTCCCTTTAGC
Source organism: Salvelinus sp. IW2-2015 (assembly GCF_002910315.2). NCBI lineage: Eukaryota > Metazoa > Chordata > Actinopteri > Salmoniformes > Salmonidae > Salvelinus > Salvelinus sp. IW2-2015. The sequence goes on along the minus strand of NC_036853.1, from coordinate 23,712,745 downwards.
TGCCCAGTGTGACTGATCGGGGAGACAGGCTGACAGGTTTAGGGGAAAACAGCACAAACAAAGAGATACACACTTCTCAACCACATAACCACTTTGGGCGAGCTAGCAAAGGCTTTAGCTACAAAACACCCACAGCAGAGGGCTGTTTGAAGTTGCCATCTTGTTTTGGTTTTCCTCTCTTTGTTTAGGGATCATTTCTCAGAAAAAGTAATCTCTTAAAGTTGAGCTTTTAAGTTGAGACAGTTGAAAACTGTTCATATTGTGATTTACTTTGTGCTAGTCAGTGTCAGAGAAGGTGTTAAAAAGCCTTTTCTTCAACGTTAAATTCACTGGTGTTGACACAACTGGTCAGCGGCCCTGCGGTTGAATTCTGATGACTTAGTCAGTGTAGTCAGTGTTTCAGTTCTCGAATGCTGGTTTCTGCTAGCTAGCCTCCCCGCGGCATGCTAGATCCTTTGAAGGAGCATTCTTAACTCTTTATGTTCTCTCAGACTTTCACAAGCATGATCAAAGCTATGTGTCAGTCAGACTCAGGCTCTCTCTAACTATTTGCTGAGTGAACACGGCACAAGTTAGCTCCACATTCCTGTTTCCACGTCTCCCACTCATGGCTGCACCTGCAACTGCTGAGCGCTCGGCTCCATGGGGAGAGCAGAGACGGAATTGAGGAGGAGCGTATCAGCCTGGATGACTGTTCGTCATCAGTTGTGAGATAATTAATTCATACTTTGTGTTGTATGAGACAGGAAGGGTTCTTAAACCCTGAAAGCTACAGAAGAATGACTGGAATGTAGATTTGTGTCCTTTCTGATGATACTTTCAATAATAGTCTGTCACTTTAAAGGGAAAATCAGCAGTTGACACAATAACATAGTGTCTTCCCTACCCCTGTTTTTGTAAAAAGCTGAGGGATGGGGTTGGAGAAATGTTACCACTCTCAAGTTCACAGAGAGAGCTATGGATGAAAGGACTGACCATCGATAACATAAAAATTATGTTTTGAAGCTATATTGTGTTTGTTGACAAACGTTGAGGCATTTATAATATATATTATTCAAGAATCTATGGGTACATGTCAGTAATTTATAAGTCAAAACATTTATATAGCAACTGCAGATTGCCACTTTAAATATTTCGATTCCGGACTCTGACATTGCTTGTTCTGATATTTATTAATTTCTTTATTTTTTAAAATGTTTTTTTATTATGTGGGTATTGTTTTGTATTGCTATGCACTGTTGAAACTTTAAACCCAAGCATTTTGCTGCACTTGCGATAACATCTGCAAATCTTAGTATGTAGAGTGAGTCTCTTTGTGTAAGTCTCTAAAAGCTTTGCACACCTGGATTGTACAATAATTTCTCATATTCTTTTACAAATGATTCAAGCTCTGTCAAGTTGATTGTTGATCATTGCTAGACAGCCATTTTCTAGTCTTGCCATAGATTTTCAAGACGATTTAAGTCAAAACTGTAACTAGGCGACTCAGGATCATTCAATGTTGTCTTGGTAAGCAACTCCAATGTAGATTGGCCTTGTGTTTTAGGTTATTGTCCTGCTGAAAGGTGAATTCATCTCCCAGTGTCTGTTGGAAAGCAGCTGTATTCTGTTTCTTTTTATCCTAAAAAACTCTAGTCCTTGCCATTGACAAGCATACCCATAACATGATGCAGCCACCACCATGCTTGAAAATATGAATAGTGGTACTCAGTGATGTGTTGTGTTGGATTTCCCCCAAACATAATGCTTTGTATTCAGGACAAAAAGTTAATTTCTTTGCCAATGTTTTTGCAATATTACTTAAGTGCCTTGATGCAAACAGGATGTATGTTTTGGAATATATTTATTCTGTACAGGCTTTATTCTTTTCACTCAGTCATTTAGGTTAGTATTGTGAAGTAACTACAATGTTCTTGATCAATCCTCAGTTTTTTCTTATCACAGCATTAAACTGTATTAAAATCACCACTGGCCTCATGGTGATCCCTGAGCAGTTTCCTTCCCTTTCTGGCAACTGAGTCAAGAAGGACGCCTGTATCTTTGTAGTGACTACGTGTATTGATACACCATCTAAAGCCTACTTAATAACTTCACCATGCTCAAAGGGATATTTAGTGTCTGTTCTGTTTTATTTTTACACATCTACCAATCAGTGCTCTTCTTTGCAAGGCATTGGAAAACCTCCCTGGTCTTTGTGGTTGAATCTCTGCTTGGAATTCATTGCTCAATTGAGGGACCTTACAGATAATTGTGTGTGGGGTACAAAGATGGGGTATTCATGAAAAAGCCATGTTAACCACTATTATTGAACACGGAATGTGTCCATGCAACTTATTATACAATTTGTTAAGCAAATTTTTACTCCTGAATTTATTTAGGCTTGCCATAACAAAGACATTTCAGCGTTAACATTTTCTACAAGCAAAATTCCACTTTGACATTATGAGGTATTGTGTGTCAGACACAAAGTCTAAATTTAATCCATTTTAAATTCAGGCTGTAACACAACAAAATGTGGGAAATGTAAAGGGGTGGGAATACTTTCTTAAGGCGCTGTATGACCACAGATGTCAAATCTGTGATTAGGGGCTAATTTCTATACCATGATAGGTGTACTTACAAGCACTAACAATGTATTGTAATACAGTATGTGATACTGTATATTGTTAAACAAAATTGAACAGTCAAAATCATTTTTTTCATGAAATTGGATAATACAGTATTTGGATAAAACCAGATCAAATTACAGTATGATGACCAAATTATGAAAAATGACTGTTGCTTCTACATTGATAGTCTGATCATAAAGTTACTGGTCCCCTCCCCCATGTCAAACACTTGGATTCAGGAGGCGGGATTATTAAGGGGTTTTAAGGTGACATCACACTAACCCTCATTTTAATACCCCAATGATAACATGATGTTCTCTTACCTAATTTAAATATATACCGCCTTCTAACSAACTCAGAGAACGCGTGTTTGCAGAGGAGCGTGGTTTATATAGCTAGATAGCTACTCTACTGGTGCCCAAATTTTACTGTATGGTTTTAGCAAATATTATTAAAAGTTTACCCTATTCATCTATGGCAAAGATGCTTATATGTTTCCCCTTTCATATGTGTCTGGTGTTAGCTAGTTACTGACTAGCCAGGTCTTCAACCTGCGTGGAATGGGGGAAGGGTCATTATAAAACTCTGACGCAGTTGTCAAGTCAACACATCTGTCAGTGCTGCTGTGAACTGCAGCACACCTTGCGGGCTGCCGCAGAATTCTATGGCACATTATTTATTTGTCAGCCACATTCAGTTAATGTTAGTTAGTGCTAGTTTGACCACCAAAGGGCATCTTTGAGAAGCATTTGACAGTCTTCAATATTGGCTGTACTAGAGAATTTAAAACCTTTTTTGTACGAACATAGTATATAGGATTGATTTTAAGAAATGTTGCTTAATTAATTTGATTAATATTATGGTGTTTCTATTCCAAGAAAAATGAAACCCTCAGAGTTTATTTAACTAGGCAGGTCAGTTAAGAACAAATTCTTATTTACAATGACTGCCTACACTGGCCAAACCTGGACGACGCTGGGCCAATTGAGCGCTTCCCTATGGGACTCCCAATCACGGCCGGTTGTGATACAGCCAACCTAACTAAGAAAAACATTTGACCATACAATTCTCCCCCTACCCTCCTCCTTGGCAAGAGTCTATTGTCCTGTTAATAGCCCATAATGGCGATGTACAACGTGACCGTTCGGGAGTAGGCTACAGTACTACAGTAAGAGCAAACTAATCCAAACTTTTCCACACCCTAATTGTAGTCTAACCAATACCCAAATGGAAATTCAGGAGAAAATAAAAATCTCATTGGTTTATCAAGACCAGTCCCCATGCTTGTCTCAGAGCAGCGCTGTCTTGACCTCTGAATGCTGTCTTTTCCAGTAAGCATAATCAGTGCTCTAACTCCCCCCCTTGTGCTGGTCTGGAGCAGTGACGCAGTAACGCAGGGTACCGTAGTAAACCACAAATTACCTCTAAATCCCGCAGCATAATCTCAAAACTTTTATTTGAGCAACCACTGTAGGTGTTTCAAAGAGCTGTCAGTCAAGGCGAGCTCATGAATTTAAGCTCCCCGCCCACTCAGCCTGTTTTTCAAACTTCCTGGTAGTTAGCCATTTTTTTTAGCATTTCTATCCCKKAAAAATATTATGGCTGATATTTTAGTCACTCAAAAGGCTATTTTACATGTGAATCAGAATGATTGTTCAGGACCTTTAACATGAAACCTCCCTTTCTCCTCATTTACATCTACCACCCAGACTCACGACCAGGCTACAGCTACAAATCCAGACACACAACCACCATTTACAAAGCGGAGAGTTGGGCCGTCTTGTCTTAGGGTAACAGCGAATCAACAATGTTTGTGCAGATTTTACCTTTGAAAAGGCTTCTGGGGATGATCTACTGTATCCCGTGAGTGAAAAGGCCATTAAAAAAATTGGTATGCCTCCCCTGTACCACTTCCTCGCCAACTTTCTCCTTCCTCTTTTGGGATAAGTAGTCTTTTCACTTGCTGGTTAACAGGGAGCCCTGCAGAATTAAGGCCTGACAATTGATCACTGGCAGGACTGAGTTCCTAACATAAGCTTCACTGACCACAATGTGAAATATTTTAAATGTGATGATGTATGTCTTTGCACATCAGACATTTTCTGTCACCAATGTAATTTCTAGAAAGCTGACGTCTGAAGCATCAGTGGACAGAATTATGTTCGTATGTGCAAGAGATCTTCAATGATCTTGCAAATGTAGTCTCATTATATTTTACATGTTACATATGGTCATGTGTAAAATATATTCTATGATCTTAAACACTTGAAAGTACACTTATAATTTTATAGAAATGTGTTACAACCTTATTCTAAAATTGATTAAATAGTTTTCCCCCCTCATCAATCTACAAACAATACTTATGTAAATAAGGTATTTCTGTTTTAGATTTTTACAAATTAGCAAACATTTCTAAAAACTTGTTTTCACTTTGTCATTACGGGTTATTGTGTGTAGATTGATGAGGAAAATGTTTTATAATCCATTTTAGAATAAGTCTGTAACGTAACAAAATGTGGAAAAAGGGAAGGGGGTCTGGCTTTTATTTGAATGCTACCACCCACCAGCATTGCATTGTTTATTAATCAGAAACAGCTGCAAAGTTATTCTGCTTTGTTAATGAGCTGAGTCAAACAGCCTTGCGTCCATGGAAAAATACAAATAAACTGAAAATACAAATAAACTCATAAATAAACTGAAAGCAGTTCTAAAATAGTTTTTTGCACTTTTTTACCAGAAAATTATCACAATCCATTGGATAACAGTGAAGAGGCAATTCTGGTCTGTTGGRCTTCTAGGCGGAGTTGCAAAGAAAAAGCCATCTCAGACTGGCCAATACATTTCTTTAATTAAGATGGGCAAAAGAACACAGACACTGGACGGAGGAACTATGCCTAGAAGGACAGCATCCCGGAGTCGCCTCTTTACTGTTGAAGTTGAGATCGMTTTTTTTGCGGGTACCATTTAATGAAGCTGCCAGTTGAGGACTTGTGAGGCTTCTGTTTCTCAAACTAGACACTCTAATGTACTTTTCCTCTTGCTCAGTTGTGCACCGGGGCCTCCCACTCCTCTTTCTATTCTGGTTAGACCCAGTTTGCGCTGTTCTGTGAAGGGAGTAGTACACAGCGTTGTACGAGATCTTCAGTTTCTTGGCAATTTCTCGCATGGAATAGCCTTAATTTCTCAGAACAAGGATAGACTGACAAATTTCAAAAGAAAGTTATTTGTTTCTGGCCATTTTGAGCCTGTAATCAAACCCACAAATGCTGATGCTCCAGATAGTCAACTAGTCTATAGGCCGGTTTTATTGTTTATTTAATCAGAACAACAGTTTTCACCTGTGCTAACATAATTGCAAAAGGGTTTTCTAATGTTCAATTAGCTTTTTAGAATGATAAACTTAGATTAGCTAACACAACGTGCCATTGGAACACAGGAGTGGTGGTTGCTGATAATGGGCCTCTGTACGCATATGTAAATGTTCCATTCAAAATCAGCCATTTCCAGCTACAATAGTCATTTACAATGTTAACAATGTCTACACTGTATTTCTGATCAATTTGATGTTATTTTAATGGACAAAAAATTTGCTTTTCTTTCAACATTTCTAAGTGACCCCAAACTTTTGAACGGTAGTGTATATATACATATACAATATATATATATATATATATATTTATTTATTTATTACCATTTTATAAATGCTATAATTCAAAGAATGATATGATTGCATTTTGTAACCCCGCTTCCCCCTTCGGCCCAAGATTAATGGTTTTGACCACTCAATTTTTGCTTCACTACAAGCTTCACTGCATTGATTAGTGCATCTAAAAACCACAAGTGTCTGTCCTTATAATAAAAAAGGCACCCGCGAAAGAAAATTCAAAATGCTGTTCCATTTTTCTTGTAGTGTTCCGTGTCCAATGCGTTCAGGATGTTATTGCATGTCATTCGCGGCGTGCATTGTGAGAAAAGGGAATGTAGCCTATCATCAAAATCAAATCACATTTGGAGAGAGTCACAGATGTTATTGCGAGTGTAGCCAAATGCTTGTGCTTCTAGTTCCGACAGTGCAGCAATATCTAATATCTCATCMAACAATTCCACAACAACTACCTAATACACACACATCTAAGTAAATGAATGGAATAAGAATGTATACATATAAATATATGGATGAGCAATGACAGAGCGGCATTGGTATAAAATACAGTATATACATATGAGATGAGTAATGCAAGATATGTAAACATTATTAAAATGGCATTATTAAAGTGACTAGTGATCCATTTATTAAAGTGGCCAAAGTCTGTATGTAGGCAGCAGCTTCTCTGTGTTAGTGATGGCTGTTTAATTAACAGTCTCTGTCATTTCACCTCCCCTGTGAGAACCATGAGCACGGTCTGATTTGGCTTTGCTGTACTGCAGCCGAAGCCTGCCAGCAACCTACCTTCCAAAGTTTGGACCGTGTCTATTACACTGGAGAGGAATGCATTTCTCTAAACATTTCAATAGTTATCCATATTACCGGAGCTTTCTCTTATTACTATTTCCATTGCAAATTTGAGTCCACAATTTATGGAAAATTACAAAACTTTGAAAATAACAATAGATTCCGAAGTGGAACATACTGGTTTCCATCTGTGGCAAAGTTTACCCTACATGCTTATGACAAATCCAGCTCCTAAACCAGCCATAGCCTAGCCAGTTGGCTAATCTTTTGAATACGATGTAGTAAAAAGAACACAGCAACAACAGATAACATTAGCTAGCTAGATAAGGTTAGCATGCTAGCTAGCCCTACCCTATTTGTTGATATTTCTCCACTACAAATGGAAATCACCTCAACGTTCCTTCCCACCCCCAATTCATTAATATACTTTAATATATATGCAATTCTTTGGAGGAGGAACCTAAATCCGCTCTAGAATAAGAAACGACCTCTGGTGGGTTACTTTAAAGGAATTTCTAATTTTCACAGAGGGGCTGTTCTATGTTTCTGCCATGCTTTTCATCAAGGGACACGAGTGAGAGAGAAAAAGAAGAGAAGCAAATTACATGTGCTCAACTAATGAAATATTGCACAGGATGATATGAATCACTGAGGAGTCCCTCTCTGGAGATTGCATGATGTTAACAGTTGGTGAATGTAAATTGCTCACTCCTTTTTAAATGGCTTTTGCAACAACTTTTTTGCAAGTGATATTTCATCACAATATTTCAACACCTGCCTTTTCTCTAGCTCTGTTACCTCAGTTTTTTTAGTAGAGGGGATGATTACTGGGAAAGAATGTTTGGCAGAGCAGGCCTTCTATTCTAAATGAAGGAGATCCCACAGTAGTGCTAGCAATACAGCAGTGTGTCATGTCCCCTATCTGTGTAACACAGCCCGTCACTTAACAACACCTAGGAGTTGGCAAATGGACAGACATTTTCTTTCTCTTGCGCTCTCTCTCCCTCTCTGCCTCTCCCCCTCTCTTTCATTCTCTCTTTCTCTCTCCCAATCATTTGCTATTTTATCAGTTGAAGTGATCTTTACTTTACAGACACTGATGTTTGAAGAGCATCTCTCTCTTTCCCTGTCTCTCTTAGTCTGCCAATTACCGCCCTTCTCTCAGAGCATTTGCATGGGGGTGTGACGTATGATGGCTGTCGTGTCTGATGTGGCCAGCAGGCCATCTGTTAGAATGGCTAGCTCACTGGTGTTGGGTATTGAATTGACCCAGTGAACCATTAACGATCTGGCCAATGATGCAGTTTAGTAAGAGAAATAATAAAACATTTGAATTCACCAACTGAATTTTTTTAGCCTCATTGGCAGACAAACTGCTCACTGAATCGTAATATTGAAATGTATTATGCATTTGGATATTTTTTTAAAAGCTTTTTATTTCTGTCAAATCAGAAGGGTGCTCAGTCAGTCACAGTTAGAACTTGGTTTGAGAAAATTTCAGTGCTGTTAGCACAGTCAACGCTCACAGACTGATTTTGACAGTGGGGTTATCTGCTGGTGTTTAACTGAAATGGAAAAGTATTGAAGATTGACAGAACAGTTACCCAAGGCACTCAATCTGTCTGCCCAGAAACTCTTCAGGATCCATCGGACCGGGTGGAGAGTCGCGGACCCACCCATGCATTGTGAAAAGGTTTGAAAGTTTTCACCTCAACTTCACTCAAGGACAATGGTCCAGAGGATAAGAGGCAGAGCGAAATAACTAACTTCTCAGTCAAGTAACTATTCTCTAAAGAAACTGTGGGACAGAGTACCGATACATAAAGAAATGGCCGATTGAAACTCTTCACAATGTGAAACGTTTTGGATAAGTCTGACCTCTCTCCAACTTTCGGTCTGCTAGATTGAATGGGAGGGAGGGGTCTTTCCTGCAAGATTCCCCACAAATATTCCTAATAGCCGGAGTAAATTAAGTCAACCATACCATAACAGCAGCCAAAGCCACATCTCAGTCCACTCCAATCCACAGATGCTCTTGGCAGCTGGAATAGCCTTCTCTCTCTCCCATTCCACGTTTCTTCCCCTCTCTCCCCTCTCCCGCCAGGGTGTTAAGATAGCAACCTAGAGCAGCTTAGCCACTGTGTTTGTGTGTCCTTTAAACAACAATCACAACGCTGCCTGGTCTGCTATATCACTCCGCTGTGAAAACAGGCGACACTGCAGCACAGCACTGTTTATGTGTTATAGCACAGCAGATAAGATAGCAGGAGAGAGCAGGCCACTGGTGTCTCTTTAACAACAAGGACAGGGCCACTACACACTGAAAACACAAGGATATACCTTGTGTTTTACAGTGATGGTAGGGCCAGAGTGTAGATTCCCTGTAGTACTCTCAGAGCTGTTCTTCTTTGTTGTTGGGTTGATTCAGGCAGTGTTGGGGCTTCACAGAGAGACCTCCCTCAAGGTGGGTAAACTACGACCAGGGTAAACCTATCCCATCCTGTCTCTTTGAGCGCACTGTAGGTTTTCCTGCACGAGTGCGTGTGAGTGTGTGTGTATTTGTAATGGTGATAAAGTGTGCTGGAGGTTTGCCAAGCTAATAGAAAGGCAATTTCCATGATTCCAGAGGGAATGGTAATGCTGTGGTCATCATTCTGATTTCTACATTCTGTCTCAAATGTGTTTACTGCTGGCTTTATTAGAGAGCAGAAATATGGACCACACTCAGGTCTCCAATTGGCTTTACAACGGAGGGGGACAGACAGAAATACTGTATTAGAGTAGATAAACAGAGAGAGAGAGAGACTCTACACACACTCACACACACACACAAACCCCCCCACACACACACAGGGATATGGTCTAGCCTAGATGAGGAGTCCTGTGGTGTTGTATGGATACAGTGGGCGTTCTGAAGCCGTCAGAGAGGCGAGGAGAGGGGAGATAGATACAGTTGGTGTAGAAGTGATCAGTGCTGACCTTGTCCTCTCTGCTGTTCCTGAGCTGTGAGAATGGAGGCTGAAACAATGTTATATCCTCTTCCTGTCTTTCTGTCTTATTGACGCTCCCGTCCAGACTACCTGCTCATGGCTGCTGACTGCTACACGCACAATGACTGAGCGTTCTTGCTTTGTCTCTCTCTCTACCTCCTCCCCCTCTCTTTCCAAACTCCTCTTTCACCCTCTCTCCACATCCCTCTCTCTACCCCCGCCCATCTCTCTATCCCTCTCCCTCACTCCCTGGGCAGATTAAATGTTATTTGGGAAATGGAGCAGGCGAGGTCTCTGTGTCATACTTGTTGATTAAAAGAGATGTGCTTCCCTGACCAAGGCCCGTCTCCCCCGATTGCTCAGTTTGGGGGGGGGGGGGGGGGCAGCTCTAGGAAGAGTCTTGGTGGTTCCAAACTTCAACCATTTAAGAATGATGGAGGCCACCGTGTTCTTGGGGACCTTCAATACTGCACACATTTTTTGGTACCCTCCCCAGATCTGTGCCTCGACACAATCCTGTCTCTGAGCTCTACGGACAATTCCTTCAACGTCATTGCTTGGTTTTTGCTCTGACATGCACTGTGGGACCTAATATAGACAGGTGTGTGCCTTTCCAAATCATGTCCAATCAATTGAATTTACCACAGGTGGACTCTAATCAAGTAGAAACATGAAGGACGATCAATGGAAACAGGATGCACCTGAGCTCAATTTTGAGTCTCATAGTCTGAGTACTTATGTAAATAAGGTATTTCTGTTTTTATATTTAATAAATGTGATTTTTTTAATGAAAAACCTGTTTTCGCTTTGTCATTATGAGGTATTGTGTGTAGATTGATAATAAAAATATTTAATACATTTTTGAATAAGTTTGTAACGTAATAAAATGTGGGAAAATGGTCTGAATACTTTCCGAATGCACTGTACGCACGGCATTCATGCATTTGTGTTTATGTCCACAATAAAATGCCTCAAAAACCTTGCTTATTCTCTCTTCGGACAACGATGACACTCTGACCTGAGTGGGAGGGTGCAGTGTCCAGATGTGTGCATTTCCAAGTTCTCTGATTGGTTGGGAATGGCAGGGCTATGATGGGTAAGTGACGACTAAGTTAGACTGGCAGCCAAACTAACAGAACTTAAGGGAGACTAAGAGGACTGTGAGGGGAAGTTAGGTAGAGATGAGGAGAGCAGGACGGCATTATTATTTTTTTTACAGCTGCCACAATATTTCTCATGGAAATATTAACATCCACGAAAAGGCCTCTAACCTAAATGGCACAGTCTCTAATGGGGGCGTCTCTGACGTCTCTGAAAGGCCACTGGCCTCAAGGGGGAGTTTAGTCCTAGCATGCCTAATCTAATCCCGCAGGACAGGCGGGGCAGAGAAGCAGAGCAGTGAAGGGACCAGAACGGGTTAAGTCCAGTCCTTGTATGCGTCTGGTCGAACTTGAGGCCTAGGCGGGGAGGAGGCTCTAAGCCTGGCGGTCTAGAGAACAATGCGCTGACTGTGTCTGGAGACAGCGAGCATAGTGCAGTGAATTTAGGGCCTAGCAAGGCAGGATGATCTAAACCTGGTGCGATAGGCAACTGCATACTAATGAAGGCAGGGGGCTGCAATCCAAGCAAGGCAGGAGCCTGCAGACCTGCAAACATGCCAGCTAACTTAGGGCCTAGCATGGCAAGGGGCTCTAAGCCTGGTGGGCTAGGACGGTGCGTACCAAATAAGGGAGGGGTCTGAGGTCTGCGCAGGGCAGGATACTGCAGACCTGACGACAAAGCGAACGTTTGTCCTAGCTGGGTTGGATACCTAGGGCCTGACAGAGCAACAAACATAGTGGCTACTAGTACAGGGAACTGTGGCCCTAGAACAACAGATGACTGGAAGCCTAGCAGTATGGCAGGAGTCCGGGAACCTAAGTCAGAGCAGTGTGAACCTGCAACTAGGGCCAAAGACTGAAGGTCGGGAGAGGCAGGTGGATACTTTGTGGTTGAAGGTTCAAGGGCAGCAGACAGTCGAACCTCGGTCACCCAAGAGGCTGCTRCGACTAGCAGGGGATCCTCACTGGGAGGAGAGGACGACTCCGCAACGGCAACCAGAACGAGCCCCATGGCTACAGCTGGCTGTGGCTCTACGATTGGAGGGGGAGTCTCCTTAACTATGGCTAGTCGAGGCTCTGGCTGAGGGGGATACAGACCTTGGTGTAGTGGACTGTTCCCTCTGGAGTTGTTATCACCTACTAGGGCGCTAGACCACTCTTGGGAGCAGAAGTGGACGCGACGATCCCGTGCTTCTGGCCGGGTGGGCCTAGAGGGACGTCAGTCGGCAGAGCAGCTGGACCACCTCGGGTGGAGGTGGTGCTCCCAACACTCTTGTAGATACAAAGTAAGCTCCAGCCGGAGAGGCTTGGAGCGACATCGATCTGGTGAATAGCTGGGCCACCTCGAAACATATTGGGGGATCCAGTGGTTCCGTGGAGGTGGCGAACACTCAGACCGAGAGGGCCTGGAGTAGTGTCTCTCAGGGGAGTAGCCGGTCCGACTCGGGGAGTACCAGCAGTGGTGCTACCGTGGTGGAGATGATGGTTCTAGCCGGGGATGCCAAGGGCGGTGGCGGTCAGGACCGCAGTGGCGGTAGCTGTGCTCCCGGGGCGGTGACTCAGGCCAGGTGGACCTAGAGTACGCCCTCCTGACCTCTTCCCTCTCACAGAGCAGCTCCTCGTAGTCCCTCTGCAGCTCCRAACTGGAGTGTGTGTGGTCACGCCTTGACCACAGACAAGACCTGGAGCAAGGCTGGTCGATGGTACAATGAGAAAGGTGTGTAGGGCCTCGCAGCTGATCTTCCTTTGGGAAGCGACGGCTTTGTGTGTGTGTGGTGTGGGTGGTGACAGCAGCCCCATACGGCTTAGGGATGCGGGGTAAATCGACTGCATCCTGGGGTCCGGAAACGGGTCATCTTCGGCTAATGAAGCCATGCTACCTGAAGCTGGTCAGAAATCCGACAAATTGAAGGACCATGAAAAAACGGCTAGCTGAAGCTCGTCTGACTGGTTGGCTTCTAAGCCCTCACCCGCTTTGTACTTAATGCTGATTATGGTTCTGACCCTCTACAGGATGCCCAGTAAGAACAAAGCGGATGCTTCTCCTTTCAGGGTTTTTATTCCTTTTCTTCGTCACCACCACCAATTATGCACACACACACTTTGGTTCTTTACAATGGATGTTGATTGGAATGACTTGGAATCTTACTTGTTGTGTTAATCCGAATGACTTGTGGTTCTATAAGGCAAGAATATGCACACATGTAAACTGTGTTAGTTTAAGGGTTATACCTATGTAATATACAGTACATATGTACATTAATAAATGGTATATGGCAATACACTTATAACAAGTCTATAAAGGGCTATAAACACAGCAGCAATGACATGAACCTAAACATTAGCCTCTTGCTGGAGAGAGAGAAAATAATTACTGAGATTGACAAGAGGACAAGATTTATGGCACCCTCTCTCTCTGGCCTTGTGAAGCTGTCATCTGAGTCTGCAGGCTGAAGAGATTGTCTGATCTGCCCTGCGCCAAAGGGTCATAAATTACTCTGCGTGTGTACAAGCTCCAATAATTCTAGAAGCTTGCCCATGGTAGTGCAATACACTAGCAAAGGTCACTATGAAAAGTGCTGTGGTAGCGTGTGCATACAACCAACTGTTTACCAATACAAGCAAATAACTTTTTCATAAGCAATTGTGCAACCAATGAAATAATGGCACTTAGGCGAATAAGCAATAGTTGCAAAGCAGTATCGCCACGCTAACATTAGCTACAGAACAGCAAAACCTGTACAGTAGAAAATAGCTACAAACTTATTAAGGAACTAAGTGATTATTGCTAATTACCCATTACCACACAGCATAAACCCCCCCAATATTAACCTGCTATGAACTCACATTTCAATGCACACACAACATTCAGGTATTGGTGTTAATGCCCATAATAAAAATTCCTCAGAAACCTGTGAATGGCGGGGCTATGATGGGTGAGTGACAACTAAGTTAGACTGAGCAGCCAAACTAAAGGGACTTGAGGGAAACCAAAGGGACTGTGAGGGGAAGTTAGAACAAAGCGGGGGAGCAGGGCAGCCTTTTTTACAGAGACAGGGCAAGAGAGAGAGACAGGGAAAGAGAGAGAGACAGGGCCAGAGAGAGAGACAGGGCCATAGAGAGAGAGAGACATAGTGAGAGAGTGAGAGAGATAGAATATTGATTATTATTATTAATTATGTTAATATTGTAAATCTCCAAAGTAAGCTTTGGCAATATGTACATCGTTACGTCATGCCAATAAAGCAAATTGAATTGAATTGAATTGATAGAGCGATTCCTAGTGGGAGAGAAAGTTTATTTCACTTTTGCTTATCTATTTCACTTGCTTTAGCGATGTAAACATGTTTCCCATGCCAATACAGCTCTTTGAATTGAATTGAGAGAAAGAGAGTCTTTAAACTAAACCTCAGAACGCCATCATTCAGCTGAGGTCAAACCACTGTCAGTATTCCTCATAGATTGGCCTTGAAAATGAAAATGCCTTGGAAGTAATCTATCGCAAAATGTCTTCCAAATTGAGTTTGCCTGTGTTCTAGCACAGAACCCTATTCTGTTCCAACCAGACTAGATACAGTAACTGTATTCAATCACATTCTTTCCATTGTCAATAGAAAAAGGAAAGAGGGAGAGGGGGAACCTAACACCACCTCAGTAATGGAACCCCCCCCCCTCTCTTCCCTTTCTCTCTTCATTGTACTTTCTCTCTATCGCTCTCATCTTATCATACTGTCTGATAAAATATATTAAATTCAAGAAAGAGAGCGAGCGAGAGAGACAAATAAATAAAAAGCTGTACAATGTATTCCCTGTACTGCGTTTATTCAACTTACTGATCAGTGTGTTCCTTTGGTCCCTGTATGTGAGATGGAGTGAGTTCTCACTCTCAGTGCTGGAGAAGATAGACAGCTATCTCTGGTATGATTAATACCATGGGCCAGCTCTCTAATGCGTCTAATAGGCTGAGGGGAATGAGACATCTCCTTTCTACTGGCTGCTGGTGTAGTACCACTCCCCAGGATGAAACATGACACTTGGGGTTACGAAAGTAACCTGTTGGAGACAAACAGGTCAAGTGTTGAATGAAGTGAGCCCCACAGCTTCCTTATAAGGAGCCACTTGCCCACTGATCATTCTCAATCCCACACCCAACAACCAGTATATAGTATCAGTTCTCTGTGTCTGACAAGTAGTATAGATTTTATTTTATTTTATTTGGATCTCTTTTAGTCCCCATTTGGACTAATCTTCCAAGAGTCGTTAAACATTCAAATACAATTCATAATACGAACACATTTCCACATATAACACACTATTACAAACATACATAATATACTAACATAATGACCCAATAAATACTCAATCTAAAAAATATTGATTCTTCATCTACTATAGTCCCACAACATTTCTAATGTATTATATTTAAATCGTTTTAAAATAATGTTTAAATGTATATATTGAAAGGTTTCTGGTTTGCTCAGTTAATTTATTCCATTTCTTTATTGCTCTATACACCAAGCCATAGAGCTGTGGCTTGGTGTATTGCTTCTTCATCCTACGTAATGTATTCCCTGTGAATCTGGTGATGCTTTTCCTGCTACTGCTACACCCTTTTATCCATTTTGCTGATCTCTTGTGTTTATTAAATGGATTACATGTGAACATTTTAGTCATTTAGCAGACACTCTTTTCCAAAGAGATTTAGCATTTTCATACTTTTTCCAACTGGTCTCCCATGGGAATCGGACACATTAACCTTGGCGTTATCACGACTTCTGCCGAAGTCGATGCCTCTCCTTGTTTGGGCGGTGCTCGGCGTCACCGGTCTTCTAGCCATCATTGATCTATGTTTCATTTTCCATTGGTTTTGTCTGGTCTTCTTACACACCAGGTTCCAATCCTATTCATTAATTGTTGTGTATTTAACCCTCTGTTTCCCCTCATGTCCTTGTCAGAGATTGTTTACTGTTATGTTCATGTTCTATGGATTGGTGTGCGACGGGTTCTTGTACCCACATTTATTTTATTATGGACTTTGGTTTTGGAGTTTATTTTTTAATTTATTAAAATACTCCATTTATACCTAGTTTAACTCTCCTGCGCTTTACTTCCCTGCCACCTACATACACGTCGTGACAGCCATGCTCTACCAACTGAGCCACACGGGATCACAACATGTTCATTGCAACTTTGGGTAGAAAACCAATAGCTTTTGCTCATGATGAAAATAAATTGTGCGGTCATCCTTATAATTCAAGCCAGTCCTCCATGAAAGAAATTCAGTTTGTCCTTCTCTTAGGCTTAATCTGTGTCCAGTAAACGGCCCCTGTGTGTGGGGATTTATTCCCTTCAAAATAGGTCTGGATTAGTTAGACCATTATTGGTGAACAAGCAAACCATTAGTCTACAGCAGTTCTGATGGTTTCAATGTTATGGTCGCTAATGGTCTTCAATGGTAAAAATCCCAAACACACACTTTATATTTGCCATATCTTCAATTTAAGCCTACTAGAAAGTGTGCGCCCTCAGGAGGGAAGCAAAAGTCATTCCGCTACCTAAGAATAGTAAAGCCCCCTTTACTGGCGCAAATAGCAAACCAATCAGCCTGTTACAAACCCTTGATGGTGAAAAGATTGTGGGGGCTGTTTTGTTAGACATTATCGACCATAGTTTGCTGATGGAAAAACTTGTGTTATGGCTTTACACCTCCTACTATATTGTGGATAAAGAGTTACCTGTATAACAGAACACAGAGGGTATTCTTTAATGGAAGCCTCTCCAACATAATCCAGGTAGAATCAGGAATTCCCCAGGGCAGGTGTCTAAGCCCCTTACTTTTTTCATTCTTTACTAACGACATGCCACTGGCTTGTCCATATATGCAGATGACTCAACACTATACATGTCAGCTACTACAGCGACTGAAATTACTTCAACACTTAACAAGGAGCTGCAGCTGGTTTCAGAATGGGTGGCAAGGAATAAGTTAGTCCTAAATATATTTAAAAAATAATTAAAGCACTGTATTTGGGACAAATTATTCACTAAACCCTAAACCACAATTATATTTTGTAGTGAATAATGTGGAAATTTAGCAAGTTGAGGTGACTAAACTACTTGGAGTAATCCTGGATTGTAAACTGTTATGGTCAAAACATGTTGATACAACAGTAGCTAAGTTGGGGGGAAGTCTGTCCATAARAAAGCACTGCTCTGCCTTCTTAACAACACTGTCATCAAGGCAGGTCCTACAGGCCCTATTTTTGTCACACCTTGACTACTGTTCTGTGAAGAGACACACACACACACAGGTACAGACACACGCATACACACACAACGCTAGCACTCTACACACAAGCAGATTGAAATAATATTGTATCGTGGTATTATTCATTTTGTATTGTAGATATGTAGTGGTGTAATAATGTTATATGATGTACTGTTTTATCTTTTGTTTTATATGTAATGTAAGATCCTTAATGTGTTTGGACTCCAGGAAGAGTAGCTGCTGCCCTGGCTAAAAGGGGATCCCTAATAAATACAAATAGTGTTTTGCAATAGTAATGGTATTAGGTTTGGCTGGATATAATGGTAAATGTCACGAATCACACTACATATAGAGGTGTTTTCTAATATTTGTATTGTTTTAAATCTACTGCAATGCAATGTTTTATAATTGTATTATTTTGTTAACAGTTGTCACAACATTTTAGTCACTAGCCCATTTTTGTAAGAAAAGTCTTCGTATTAGAATTGCACTCTAGGGATAGCCCCCTCAGAGAGCTGCCATTTGTTGGACAATTCAAAGAGTGTTTGGTTGAGGCATTAGGTTGCTAATAGAAGGACAAATTGAATTGCTTTCCTGGACTGGCTGGACAATTTACTTTCATCATGAGCAAAAGCTATTGGTGTTCTACCCAAGTTGCAAAGAAAATGTTGTAATACATTTAATAAACATGAGACCAACAAAATGGATCACAAGATTCACAGGGAATACATTACATAGAATGAAGAAGCAATATCCCAAGCCACAGCTCCATACTACTTGTCAGACATAGAGAACTGATACTGTATACTGGTTGTTGAGGTGGGATTGGTGTGAGGTGTGGGGGATCCGTGGGTGGCTTTTTACCATTTCATTCCTCATGTTTTACTCAATGGTAGGAAGAAATATGGTCCAAATTCCAAATTGGATGTTGGGTACTATATTTATTGAATATTATGTGCATCCTATAAATTAAAAGGGCCAATTTGGGGTCAATTAATTACCTTAATTTCACAGAGATCAAATATAAATTCAACAATATTATGGTGTAGGAATGCTCTCTGTTTCTAACTACAGAAACAATTTCTGAATGATCTGAGATGGTGGGTGTCATGGCTTACTGAAATGACATGGAACGACTCTATCGCTCTCTTTCTCCCTCTATTTCTCTATGTCATACGTCCTTAGTGAGATACGAGAGACGKAGAGAGAGACAAATTGAGAGAGAGACAAAAGGGAAGAGATTAAGAAAATTAGAGAAAAACAGAAAGAGAGAAAATAATAATGATGATGATGGTAATTACTTTTTCTAGATTAATACTTCTGGAGGACATTGTGATATTCTAACGACTCGCTATGGAAACCACTCTCGCTCTTGTAGCTCCGGTAGCCATGGACACATAGCATCTCTGAGTGGGAATTGAAGGCCAAAGGCCTCTCTCTTCAAACAACATAACACAAAGGGCAATTGCACAATAACGGAATTACGCTTTGACTCAGATTTTTCACTTTAAAATGTATGCGAAACAAAGATCATTGATTTCAAAGTTCAACAAACTGGCATTAACTGGAGAGAGAGAGAGAAGAGAGTGTGTGAGAGCGACAGAGAGAGAGAGAAAAATGGAGAATGAGAGGGAAGTATAGTCCAGACTGTTTTCAGTCTAGCTTTGAACACCAGACGACAGAAAGAGAAAAAAAAGAGTTATGAGCTGAACATACCTTGACTAACCTGTACCCCTGCACATTGGCTCGGTACTGGTACCCACTGTATATAGCCTCGTTATTGTTATTTTATTGTGTTACTTTTTTTTTATTTTTTTTTTTACTTTTGTTTATTTAATAATTATTAACTCTATTTCTTGAACTGCATTGTTGGTTAAGTAAGCATTTCACGGTAAGGTCTACACCTGTTGTATTCGGTGCATGTAACAAATAAAATTAGATTTGATTTTAACATAACAGTATGCCAGTGGAAGGGAAGACAGTAGCAGGTGACCCTACTATGATTTCCCATTGTAGCCAATTAATTTGCAGTAATTTCGTAACAGATTTTTTTGTGATTTCATAAACAAACTTGATATCAGTAAAACACTATAACTAATTGGTAGGTCTACCTTTACTTGTTACTTCTAATGTATGAACTTTCATTGTCCTCATGGGGGAGACAAATTAGAAAACGGAATTACAGGGTAACGGAATTACAAGGCACAAGACAATGTTTCTTAAATTTACAGAAGGCAAATAATTTGTCTTAAACTAAATATACAGTAAGTGTTGATATTAGTAGGCAGTGGTCTTTACATCAACATTATTGTTTTTTAATTATGTCTAATACCTTTTAAAACTTCTTCTGGTAGATCTTGTCTAAGACCCCTTTTCCATTTGTTTGGCCCAAAATCTAAGCTTTTGCTTCTTCGAAATTGTTTGGATGGAAAATGGTTGAATAATGTGTATGTGTTAATTTCTCATATATATAGACACTTAGTGTAACGGCTTTCCTCCTCCTCTTCATCCGAAGAGGAGGAGCAGGGATTGAACCAAAATGCAGCGTTGTGTGATGACATAATTTATTTACACAAGARGAAAAAACGAACTATACTTGAATAATTAACAAAACAAATAAACGATGTAGACAGACCTGGACGACGAACTTACATGAAACACGAAGAACGCAATAACAGGAAAACTGACTACATAAAACGAACGAACAAACAAAACCGAAAACAGTCCCGTGTGGCGTAACATACAYACACTGACACAGGAGACAACCACCCACAATAATCAATGTGAAAACACCTACCTTAATATGGCTCTCAATCAGAGGAAATGAAAACCACCTGCCTCTAATTGAGAGCCATATCAGGTCACCCTTAAACCAACATAGAAACACAAAACAGACTGCCCACCCAAACTCACGTCCTGACCAACTAACACATACAAAACTAACAGAAAACAGGTCAGGAACGTGACACTTAGCTTTCATTTGAAGCCCAATTTGACATCCTCCTATGAACTTCACATGTTGGTGCTCATGGGTCGTTTTACATGGAAATGACCATATGCCTTAATGTCTCAAAAATATAGACTCTTAGCTATCATTTGAAATCCAATTTGATATGGTCCTATGAACTTCACATGTTGGCACTCATGGATCCTTTTAGATGGAAATGCCCCAAACTTGATCATAGTAATATGAGTTTAAGTGTTTTGGGATTAAATGGTCCCCCGTAACTTGTTTTAAAACACAGTCGCCCAATCGCAAATCGATTCCTAGCCACTTGTGGAGATCTGAAATGATTGGATAGTTCTAGGAAAATGGCACAAATTCCATCTAGATGGCCAGATGGAGCTATTACCCACTGGGTCCCGACATCAATTCAACGTCTATTGCATGTTGGTTCAATGTAATTTCATTGAAATTACGTGCAAACAACGTTGATTCCAACAGTGCATGCCCAGTGGGTAACTTTTTACTTATCTAATCTTCTTAGATGTCCACTAGTGCATAGGGTGTAGAACGTCCTGGTGTAGTTTGGGCACTAGGTTGTGTTTAACAGCCAATCTGTTATTTAAAAGGGCAGATGGCAGAAGGCAGGCATCTGGCTCCTCACTCCTTCTCAGTAAAATGATCATGGTTTTAGATATTGGAAATTAGAGATTTCACTCTTACCTTTTCTCCCAGACAGTCAACTCAGTCAAAATTTTACATTCCTCAAACCATTACCAGTTTCTCTTTCTTTCTTGACCTCATTCTTTCACACAGACCCACACTCAAACTCTCTCCCTCTTCCCCCCTCTTCCTCTCTCCCG
Source organism: Salvelinus sp. IW2-2015 (assembly GCF_002910315.2). Taxonomy (NCBI): domain Eukaryota; kingdom Metazoa; phylum Chordata; class Actinopteri; order Salmoniformes; family Salmonidae; genus Salvelinus; species Salvelinus sp. IW2-2015. Next base: position 23,691,518 of record NC_036853.1, on the reverse strand, counting down.
TATTCCCACTCTTTCTCAGGAGGAGAGGTGTCAGGGAGATTGATTGGTCTACCTGATGGTTTCTGGTCGATAATCCAAACTAATGCTACTTGTTAGGATTGAATTAGAGCCCTCATGGATCACTTTGGCCCCTGGGTAGTAACACACACTGCTGCTCAGGGACTGCGTGTGTGTGTCCGTGCGTGTGCGTTTGCGCGTGTGTGTGTAGGCAGGTGGTTAACAGTGTTGGCCTGGCTCTGTCTGCTCTAGCTCTCCCCCCTAACAGATGGAAGGAAAGTTGGACAGCATCACACACACACACACCAAAATTTCTCTCAAGGACTACTTCATAAAGTCTTTAAATGGGCAATCCGCAGTTACTACTGTACATGCATTTGTTTTTGTACTTATAAATTACTGATATACAGTATACCCATTAAGTCCATAAAGTCTTTAAATGGGCAATCCGCGTTACTACTGTTCATGCATTTTTTTGTACTTAGAAATTACTGATATACAGTATACCATTAATATACTGTAACTTATAAATGCCTCATGAGCTTAGTTCAACTGTGTGTTCCCATCAGAACCCAAGATATAAACTTGTTTTAATCAATGTTTGTAATGTAAATTTAAACAAACACTGTTTGCTTCAAAACATGGTCAAAACTATACTCATTCCTTTGAACCATATTTCTGTCTATGAACTATTTGTGAGTAGTTACATTTCTCCAGCCGATCCCTCAGCTTTTTACTAAAACAGTGGCAGGAATACCACTTTGTCATTAATTCATGTGCAAATTGTCCCTTTAAAGATAAAAGCGTATGCTCTTTCATAAGGCAACTATTTATTTAGACCGGACCCTTCCATGCATATGCTGGCACACTGAACTAGTCAGCTAGCTGGCAGACTTCTGAAAGACACCTTTTGCAGAGTTTTAATGTTGAGGGTGTGTGTGTGCGTGTGTATGTTTGTACGTGGTGGTGTGTGTGGTGTGTGAAGGAGA
>NC_036853.1:23679296-23685851 GCF_002910315.2 Salvelinus sp. IW2-2015 | reverse complement strand
AATGGGCAATCCGCAGTTACTACTGTACATGCATTTTTGTTTGTACTATAAATTACTGATATACAGTATACCCATAATCCATAAAGTCTTTAAATGGGCAATCCCAGTTACTACTGTTCATGCATTTTTTTGTACTTAGAAATTACTGATATACAGTATACCCATTAATATACTGTAACTTATAAATGCCTCATGAGCTTAGTTCAACTGTTGTATTCCCATAGAACCCAAGATATAAACTTGTTTTAATCCAATGTTTGTAATGTAAATTTAAACAAACACTGTATTGCTTCAAAACATGGTAAAACTATACTCATTCCTTTGAACCATATTTCTGTCTATGAACTATTGTGAGTAGTTACATTCTCCAGCCGATCCCTCAGCTTTTTACTAAAACAGTGGCAGGAATACCACTTTGTCATTAATTCATGTGCAAATTGTCCCTTTAAAGATCAAAAGCGTATGCTCTTTCATAAGGCAACTATTTATTTAAGACCGACCCTTCCATGCATATGCTGGCACACTGAACTAGTCAGCTAGCTGGCAGACTTCTGAAAGACACCTTTTGCAGAGTTTTAATGTCTGAGGTGTGTGTGTTGCGTGTGTATGTTTGTACGTTGTGTGTGTGTGTGTGTGAGAGACGAAATGCAGGTAAAATACCGCATCCAACCTCTGTGAAAATGTTTATTATTATGGCAGTCATTGATGAATCATTGTTGGTTATATGAATGGTATTTGTGTGTGTCTGAAAATAGCATTTGATACTGAAGATGGCATTACATTTGTGTTGATAGTGTTGTTACTGCTTTGATGGATTACAGAGCAAATGGCTGGAGCCGACCTTTAGGAAATAATGACCTGCTTTTCTGGCAATATGAAGGCTAAATGTTAAATGAGTCAAATTCTGAGAGACACACCGTATAGTATTTACATGAAAAGTATTTCTAAGGGAAGGATTCGTCTTCTAAGCCCTGTTTTTTTCACAAGATCTAATTTTCAAAATGGCAGCACAAAAATGTATGGTCTCTGGCTTTTCTTTTGCAGGGAGTCATTGCAGCGTTAACTMTCGTAATTAGGTCAGTTTATTTGGTCCTTTCATGTGTTGTTGAACATCCCATCATCAGTAGTAAATATAGATTGGAAATTGAAAGTGAATGTGCTGTGGCGCCTATTTACTAGCCTGCSAGACCAGACTAATTGATGTGATTGACTGATGATTGACTGATTACGCTGCATAGATGCATATACTGTATGTGCCAGCTGCCCAGTGGGAGCCATTAGATAGATGCAGTCATATGGCCTGTGTGGTCCAGCAGTTAAAGACGCTGACCACAATACACATGTTTGCCGGAGTCGGCATGGATTCAAATCCGTCCCACTGCCCTTTGGCTCATCCTACTCTTGTCATTCCAACACTTTACTATCTCTTCAATAAACCTATAAAATTACAAAAGGAGTGGGAAAGCCCCACTCCTTAAAAAATACCTTTAAAAAAGAGGCCATTCAGATGCCCACACAAGCCAAACAAATATGCACATGCAGTACCCACACACATGCTCAAACACATGTGCGGTCTGTATGTCTGTCTCTACCCCTCAGCCTTCCTGGCTGTCTGTCTTCCTGTCTCTGCCTGTCAATCAATTCCAGCTGTCTGTTAGCCGCTGGCCTGGTAAAAGGTTGTGGTTAGCAGATTATTCCTCTTCCTCAGGGTTAAGCAGAGGATGAGTTTCCTGGCAGGCCCCAGCCTCAGACTCAGAACAGGCAGCCAGTGTTGATTGAGCACACAATCATGCAATCTCCATAGACAAACATTGGCAGTAGAATGGCCTTACTGAAGAGCTAAGTGACTTTCAATGTTGCACCATCATAGGATGCCACCTTTCCAACAAGTTAGTTAGTCAAGTTTCTGCCCTGCTAGAGATCATCTGTCTTTCGGTTGCAACACTCACTACCGAGTTTCAAATTTGCCTCTGGAAGCAATGTCACCACAATAATTGTTCGTCGGGAGCTTCATAAATGTATTTCCATGGCCGAGCAGCCGCAGACAAGCCTAAGATCAACATGCGCAATGCCAAGCATCGACTGGAGTGGTGTAAAGATTGCCGATATTGGACTCTGGAGCTGTGGAAACGCGTTCTCTGGAGTGATGATCACGCTTCACCATCTGGCAGTCCGACGGACAAATCTGGGTTTGTTCGGATGCCAGGAGAACGCTACTGGCCTCAATAATAGTGTCAATAGAGTAAAGTTTGATGGAGAGGAATAATGGTCTGGCTGTTTTTCATGGTTCAGGCTAGGCCCCTTAGTTCCAGTGCTGCTAACATTGTGACAGAAGTTTGGGAAGGCCCTTTCCTGTTTACACATGACAGCACAAATTGGGGTCCATACAGAAATGGTTTGTCGAGATTGGTGTGGAAAAACTTGATGGCCTGCAAAGAGCCCTGACCTCAACCCCATCGAACACCTTTGGGATGAATTGGAACGCCAACTGCTAGCCAGGCCTAATCGCCCAAAATCGTGTGGCTGAATGGAAACAAGTCCCCACAGCAATGTTTCAACATCTAGTGGAAAGCCTTCCAGGAAGAGTGGAGGCTGTTATAGCAGCAAAGGGGGGACCAGATTTTGGAATGTGATGTTTGACAAGCAGGCGTCCACATACTTTTGGTAATTTGTGGTCATTTGGTCATTTTATTAAAGCCTGTCTGAAAATACAACACTTCTCATTTAAAACAAAAAGATAAGATTTCTAGAAACGCACACCATTTTGGTGTCTTGCAAGAAGCAATCACTSCCCCATTGCTGACTACAAATMATCCATAACTGGGCTAATAACTCACTATCTTGCAAAGGATATGAGCAAATGTACAAATGTGCACGTCACTATATGTAGCTCTCGCTTTCATCTCAAAACAAGCACATCTACTCACAACTGCTCATGCTATAAAAACAGTCCAGTTCAAAGTGAATGGCACATATCTGTGATCCATATATGGCAATGGTCTATTTGCATATACAGTTGAAGTCAGAAGTTTACATACACTTAGGTTGGAGTCATTAAAACTCGTTTTTCAACCACTCCACAKATTTCTTGTTAACAAACTATAGTTTTGGCAAGTCGGTGGCAATCTACTTTGTGCATGACACGCACTGTATATAGCCTCACTATTTTTATTTACTGCTGCTCTTTAATTATTTGTTACTCTTACTTTTTGGGGAGTATTTTCTTAAAACTGTCAAAGTAATTTTTTCAACAATTGTTTACAGACAGATTATTTCACTTATAATTCACTGTATCACAATTCCAGTGGGTCAMAAATGTACATACACTAAGTTGACTGTGCCTTTAAACAGCATGGACAATTCCAGAAAATGATGTCATGGCTTTAAAAGCTTCTGATAGACTAATTTGACATAATTTGAGTCAWTTGGAGGTGTACCTGTGGATGTATTTCAAGGTCTACCTTCAATGGGAAAATCCTGGGAAAATCAAAAGAAGACCTCAGAAAAAAAATTGTAGACCTCCACAAGTCTGGTTCATCCTTGGGAGCAATTTCCAAACGCCTGAAGATACCACGTTTATCTGTACAAACAATAGTATGCAAGTATAAACACCATGGGACCACACAGCCGTCATACCGCTCAGGAAGGAGATACTCGTCGAGTGGCACGGAACTCTCCAACGTAAACAAAAGAAACATTACGGTACACGGCAAAACTATAGAAAAAAATCAAATAATCTGATTAAACTATATTGAAAAAATACATACATCGTGACATGGTCTCATTTATCAAATCAAATCCGAGCTGGAGAAGTTCACATCCGAAACGCAGCAAACAAAACATGATCTCTCCCAAGTCGCAGGCTTCTGACTTCCTGAAATTGACGGTCATGTCAAAGAAATAGGTCTTATTTCACGTCAGAACAAGTAACGCATGATTTCTCCTCTGACGTACTCTAGACACCCAGAGGAAGGCGTACAAGGTGTGTTCCGGGTCATAAGTGGCATGACCATGTATAGGCAGAGTGTTGAAGCGAGCATAAACATCTTGCATTTTACTTCCTGGTCGGGGAAAGTGCTGCCAAAGGACTTGTGTTCCACTCAGAGAAAAAATTAAAACGTTTTTAGAAACTTGAGACTCTTTTCTATCCAATACTATTAACCATATGCATATTGTAAGATCAGAAATTGATTAAAAGCCGTTTGAAAATGTGCGCATATTTTCCAGTTTTTCCAATTCTCCCCCCCAGCCCCAACAGGTTAAGCATATCCCTAAGCACATCGTTTATGAGCGCTTGGAACAAGCTGGGGCGTTGGTCAGGCGAAGGGCATCACCAAGTATTCGTAGTGACCAGTAGGCGTGTTGAAAGCGGTCTTCCACTCGTCACCGGGTCTGATCCGCACAAGATGGTATGCGTTCCGCAGGTCAAGCTTAGTGAAGACAACTGCTTCCTGGAGCAGCTCAAAGGCTGTGGCCATAAGGGGTAGCGGGTAGCGGTTACGGACGGTTATGGCATTGAGTCCCGGTAGTCGATGCAAGGACGTAATCCACCGTTTTTTGGCCACAAAGAAAAACCCTGCTCCGCCGGCGAGGTGGATGGACGCATGAGGCCTGCTGCCAGAGCGTCCTTGATGTAGGTATCCATAGCAGCTCGTTCGGGAGGAGATAGGGAAAAGATCCGACCCCTGGGGGGGCAGGTGCCCGGAAACAGGTCGATGGGGCAATCGTAAGGTTATATGGGTGGTAGTCTGGTGGCCCTCTGTTTGCTAAATACCGGTTTGAGGTCATGGTAACACTCGGGAACTCGGGACAGGTCGATGGATTCTAGGACTCGGGAGGGGAACTCGGGGAACTCGGGAAGATACAAGTGGCTTGGCACGTAGGACCCCACTGCTTGATAGTGCCCACAGACCAGTCGATGTGAGGGTTATGGCTGTGAAGCCAGGGGTATCCAAGGACGAGAGGGAACTCGGAACAGGAGATCAGATGAAAGTTCATCACTTCCTGGTGTTGGGAAACTGAAAGTCGCAAGGGGTAATGACACGAGTGACAAGTCCAGATCCCAAAGGGCTTCCATCCAACGTAGTAACCCTTATGGGGTCACTTAGAGGTTCAGAGGGAACGCCAAAAAGATTTAACTGTCATGTGACATAAGAAATAAAAAATAAATTAAAATGATCAAATCTCACACATGACAGACGGACACTAATGACAGTTGTGGTTTTCAATTGTACAGTTCAGGGTTTAAATACCTACAAGAAAATGAGGCACAGGTGCAAACAATAACTAGAACAAGGGAAAAACAAAAGGTTCAAAAAGGCCAATGGGAGCATCTAGTGACCAAAACCTGAATAGTCCTGGCCAAAACCTGACATATGGTGGAAATAAGTATTTGGTCAATAACAAAAGTTTATCTCAATACTTTGTTATATACCCTTTGTTGGCAATGACAGAGGTCAAACGTTTTCTGTAAGTCTTCACAAGGTTTTCACACACTGTTGCTGGTATTTTGGCCCATTCCTCCATGCAGATCTCCTCTAGAGCAGTGATGTTTTGGGGCTGTTTCTGGGCAACACAGACTTTCAACTCCCTCCAAAGATTTTCTATGGGGTTGAGATCTGGAGACTGGCTAGGCCACTCCAGGACCTTGAAATGTTCTTACGAAGCCACTCCTTCGTTGCCCGGGGTGCGTGTGTTTGGGATCATTGTCATGCTGAAAGACCCAGCCACGTTTCATCTTCAATGCCCTTGCTGATGGAAGGAGGTTTTCAAAAATCTCACGATACATGGCCCCATTCATTCTTTCCTTTACACGGATCAGTCGTCCTGGTCCCTTTGCAGAAAAACAGCCCCAAAGCATGATTTTCCACCCCCATGCTTCACAGTAGGTATGGTGTTCTTTGGATGCAACTCAGCATTCTTTGTCTCCAAAACAACGAGTTGAGTTTTACCAAAAAGTTATATTTTGGTTTCATCTGCCCATATGACATTCTCACCTTCTTCTGGATCATCCAAATGCTCTCTAGCAAACTTCAGACGGGCCTGGACATGTACTGGCTTAAGCAGGGGGACACGTCTGGCACTGCAGGATTTGAGTCCCTGGCGGCGTAGTGTGTTACTGATGGTAGGCGTTGTTACTTTGGTCCCAGCTCTCTGCAAGTCATTCACCGTGTGGTTCTGGGATTTTTGCTCACCGTTCTTGTGATCATTTTGACCCCACGGGGTGAGATCTTGCGTGGAGCCCCAGATCGAGGGAGATTATCAGTGGTCTTGTATGTCTTCCATTTCCTAATAATTGCTCCCACCGTTGATTTCATCAAACCAAGCTGCTTACCTATTGCAGATTCAGTCTTCCACCTGGTGCAGGTCTACAATTTTGTTTCTGGTGTCCTTTGACAGCTCTTTGGTCTTGGCCATAGTGGAGTTTGGAGTGTGACTGTTTGAGGTTGTGGACAGGTGTCTTTTATACTGATAACAAGTTCAAACAGGTGCCATTAATACAGGTAACGAGTGGAGGACAGAGGAGCCTCTTAAAGAAGCCAGAAATAGTGAGAG
>NC_036853.1:23642520-23679271 GCF_002910315.2 Salvelinus sp. IW2-2015 | reverse complement strand
GAAGGAGATCGCGTTCTGTCTCCTAGAGAGAACGTTACTTGTGGTGCGAAAAGTCGAAATCAATCCCAGAACAACAGCAAAGGACCTTGCTGAAGATGCTGGGAGGAAACAGGTACAAAAGTATCTATATCACAGTAAACGAGCTCCATAGTCGACACTAACCTGAATGCGCCGCAGCATAGGAAAGCCACTGTCCAAACACCATAAAAGGCCAGGACTACAGTTTCTCACTGCACATGGGACAAAGATTGTACTTTTTGAGAAAGTTCCTCTCGTCTGATGAAACAAAAATAGAACTGTTGGCCATCGTGACCATGCTATGTTTGGGAAACAAGGAGGGAGGCTTGCAAGCCGAAGAACACCATCCCCACCATGAAGCTATTGGGGGTGCAGCATCATATTGTGGGAGTGCTGCTGCGCCAGGATGGACTGGTGCACTTCACAAAATAGATGGGCATCATGAGGACCAGGAAATATGTGGATATATTTGAAGGCAACATCTCAAGACATCAGTCAGGAAGTTAAAGCTTGGTCGCAAATGGGTCTTCCAAATGGGACAATGACCCCAAGTCATACTTCCAAGGTTGGGAAAAATGGTTAAGACAAACAAAAGTCAATGGATTATTGGAGTGGCCATCACAGAGCCTGACTTCAGTCCCATAGAACATTTTTGGGCAGAACTGAAAAAAGTTTTGTGCGAGCAAGGAGGCCTACAAATCTGACTCAGTTACACCAGCTCTGTCAGGTGGAATGGGCCAAAAATTCACCCAGCTTTTGTGGGAAGCTTGTGAAGGCTGGACAAAACGTTTTTGACCAAGATAAACAATTTTAAAGGTAATGCTTACCAAATTACTAATGAGTGTATGTAAACTTCTGACCCACTTGCGAATGTGATGAAAAAATAATAGCTGAAATAAATCTTTCCCTCACAATATATTCTACATTTCACATTCTTAAAATAAGTGGTGATCCTAACTGACCTAAAGCAGGAATTTTCACCAGGATTAAATGTCAGGAATTTGTGAAAAACTGAGTTAAATGTATTTGGCTAAGGTGTATGTAAACTTCCGACTTCCAAACTGTTAAGACGTTTAGTCATGCCTGTCAATGCAATAGAATCCTACTCCAATGCGTTTCTGCTACAACAACATTTCTTGATAGATATGTTTTGCTTCCATGTCTTGCATAGTTTGTTTTTGTCTCGTATTGCATTGAAAGTGGCTAATATCAGTTGATTTGATCACATTCCAACAGTAAAGGGGAAACTTGTATTGTTAACTTACGGGAGAAACTCAGAAAAGTTGATGAAGTTCAAACTAGTGCTTCTCTGCGCAGAAGAGGTAGTCCTGTGGGCGCTGTGGCGTGCACAGCTTGGAACACTGATTACCGTGTGTCATGTAGCCTACCTCAAATGTTGAAATATACTTTTTAAATTATCTGAGAATTGCGTTGAGAGACAGTCAATCTCACCTTCTACCTTACCGTCCCCTAGACCCACTTCAATTTCTTACCGCCCCATAAGGTCCACAGCAAGCAACCCATCACACTGCACACTGCCCTATCCCATCTGGACAAGAGAATACCTACAGTGGGCAAAAAAGTATTTAGTCAGCACCAATTGTGCAAGTTCTCCACTTAAAAAGATGAGAGAGGCCTGTAATTTTCATACAGTACACTTCAACTATGAACAGACAAAATGAGGAAAAAATCAGCAGAAAATCACATTGTAGGATGAATTTATTTTGCAAATTATGGTGTCGCCCGGTTTGAGAAACAGTCACTAATAGTCGCAGAACCCAGAAGATGAGGCAGACACAAGCAGTACTAGAGACGGTGGTTTAATCAAGGTAAAAGATCTTCAGGCAAAATATAAATCCACAACGTCAAAAATAAAGCCAAAGAAAAAAATGGTAACCTCCAAATACAATGAAAATCCACAAAGTGGTAAGAACAGCAGGGAAAAACAAACTCAAAAGACTAATCAAAAATAAACAAGAACAAAACCAGAGTACCTCTGGAAAATCCAACTAGAGAAATATATGTTACAGCAGGGCGGGTGCTAACATACAAACACAGAGCAAAGAACTGAAACACTCAGGGTTTAAATACCTACAAGAAATGAGGCACAGGTGCAAACAATAACTAAAACAAAAACAAAAGGTTAAAAGGCGCAAGGAGAGTCAAGTGACCAAACCTGAATAGTCCTGGCCAAACCTGACAGAATCCCCCTCCTAGGAACGACTCCTGACGTTCCTACCAGCCTTCTCAGGGTGGAGGGCCTGAACTGACGAATGAGGTCAGGTCCAGTATGTCGCAGAACCCAGGAACGCTCCCGCGGACCTAGCCTTCCCAGTCCACCAGATACTGCCAGGACCCCCCCCCCCGGAATCCAGTATCCGATGGACGGTATAAGCCGACTGGCCTCCGATGACACGGGCGGAGGGGAGGTCTGCCTGCCGGGATAAGGGAGAAAAAAAACAACAGGTAATAAAGAAATGTGAAACGTGGGATTAATCTTAAGGGTATGTAGTGCAGGCGAAAAGTAACGGGGTTCACTCTTCTGGCAACCTTAAAGGGGCCATGAATTTCTGGCAGCTGCGAGACTCCCCCCGTAGCGGTAAATTCTTAGTTGAGAGCCATACTCTCTGGCCGAGGCGCAGGGTAGCCCGACGGCGACTCTGTTGGCTTGTCGTTGGTACCGCTGTGAGGAACGCAGAAGATTAAGACGGACCTTCTCCACGTAAGCCGACAGCGTCTGATGAACCTCGAGGCTGAAGGCACTCTGACTTCTGCCTCCTGGTCCGGGAACAATGGAGGAGCATAGCCAACTGACACTCGTGCGGGGACATACCAGTGGAGGAGGAGCACAAGGTGTTGTGCGCGTACTCGGCCGAAACAATGAAGGACGACCATGTGACGGGTTGTTGGAGACCATACATCTGAGGGTGGTTTCCAGCTCTGATTCATCCTCTCGTTTGGCCGTTGGACTCCGAATTGTACCCCTGAAGAAAGACTGGCAGTGGCCCCTATGAGTTGGCAGAAGGCCTTCCAAAACGTTGAGGCGAACTGGGGACCTCTGTCGGAAACCATATCTTGCGGAATGCCGAAGACTCGGAACACGTGGTTAATCACCAACTCAGCCGTTTCCTTGGCAGAAGGTAATTTAGTCAAGGGGACGAACCTGGCCGCCGTAGAAAACCTGTCGATGATGACTAGGATAGTAGTATTACCATGGGACGGAGGAAGGCCAGTAATAAAGTCCAATGAGATATGGGACCAGGGTCGGTGGGGAATAGATAAAGGGTGAAGGAGTCCTTGAGGGCGAGGTGAGAAGATTTGCCCTGGCAGCACACGGGACAGGCCTTGACGAAAGTGGCAACGTCTTCTTTTATGGTGGGCCACCAGAACTTACGCTGGATGAACTCCAAGGTGCGAGTGCCCCCACGAGGACCTGGGTCCTCGCTGCCTTTGGGAACAAACAACCGATTGGCAGGACCTCCTTTAGGACCCGGTTCGATGGCTTGAGCTCGTTTCACGGTATCCTCAACTTGCCACGAGATCGGAGCCACGATTTTAGCGGAAGGAAGGACAGGCATGTCAGTATCTTCTCGAATGGCAGGAGCGTAGACTCGTGACAAGGCGTCCGGTTTGAGATTCTTTGACCCGGGTCTATAGGTGAGGATAAACTGGAATTCATTGAAGAAAGAGACCATCGAGCTTGTCTGGAGTTCAACCGCTTCGCCTGCTGGATATACTCCAGATTTTGTGGTCCGTAAGCACTTGAACGGTTGAGAAGCCCCCTCGAGCCAGTGTCTCCATTCCTTCAATGCCATCTTAACCGCTAGGAGTTCACGATCCCCCACATCGTAGTTCCTCTCGGCCGGGGTAAGCCGGTGAGAGAAGAAGGCGCAAGGATGAAGCCTCTTGTCTTCACCCCTCTGAGACAGGACAGCTCCAACACCAACCTCTGATGCGTCTACCTCCACCACAAAAGGTTCATCCGCCGTCGGTAGTGTCAGGATGGGAGCAGAGAGGATGCGCTGCTTGAGTCCTTGGAAGGCCGTCTCAGCTTCTTCTCCCCACAGAAACCTTGCGTTGCCACCCTTGGTTAAAGCTGAGAGAGGGGCTGCCACCAAGCTGAAGTTCTTGATGAACTTGCGGTAAAAGTTAGTGAAGCCCAGGAAACGCTGAACTTCCTTAACGGACTTGGGGTGGGCCAATCCGCTACCGCCCGTACCTTCCTGGGTCCATCTGGACTCAACCGGGTTCCACTACAAATTCCAGGAATTGTACTCGGGAGGAATGGAATTCACATTTTTCCGGCTTAACGTACAAATGGCTGTCTAGGAGGCGTTTGAGTACTTGTCTGACATGCTTAGTGTGTCTTGAAGGGAACTCGAAAAGATGGGATGTCATCCAAGTAAACAAAAACGAAGATGTTAAGCATATCCCTAAGCACATCGTTTATGAGCGCTTGGAACACAGCTGGGGCGTTGGTCAGGCCGAAGGGCATCACCAAGTATTCGTTGGACCAGTAGGCGTGTTGAAAGCGGTCTTCCACTCGTCACCGGGGCTGATCCGCACAAGATGGTATGCGTTCCGCAGGTCAAGCTTAGTGAAGACAACTGCTTCCTGGAGCAGCTCAAAGGCTGTGGCCATAAGGGGTAGCGGGTAGCGGTTACGGACGGTTATGGCATTGAGTCCCGGTAGTCGATGCAAGGACGTAATCCACCGTCTTTTTTGGCCACAAAGAAAAACCCTGCTCCCGCCGGCGAGTGATGGACGCATGAGGCCTGCTGCCAGAGCGTCCTTGATGTAGGTATCCATAGCAGCTCGTTCGGGAGGAGATAGGGAAAAGATCCGACCCCTGGGGCAGGTGCCCGGAAACAGGTCGATGGGGCAATCGTAAGGTCTATGGGATGGTAGTCTGGTGGCCTCCTGTTTGCTAAATACCGGTTTGAGGTCATGGTAACACTCGGGAACTCGGGACAGGTCGATGGATTCTAGGGACTCGGGAGGGGAACTCGGGGAACTCGGGAAGATACAAGTGGCTTGGCACGTAGGACCCCACTGCTTGATAGTGCCCACAGACCAGTCGATGTGAGGGTTATGGCTGTGAAGCCAGGGGTATCCAAGGACGAGAGGGAACTCGGAACAGGAGATCAGATGAAAGTTCATCACTTCCTGGTGTTGGGAAACTGAAAGTCGCAAGGGGGTAATGACACGAGTGACAAGTCCAGATCCCAAAGGGCTTCCATCCAACGTAGTAACCCTTATGGGGTCACTTAGAGGTTCAGAGGGAACGCCAAAAAGATTTAACTGTCATGTGACATAAGAATAAAAAAATAAATTAAAATGATCAATCTCACACATGACAGACGGACACTAATGACAGTTGTGGTTTTCAATTGTACAGTTCAGGGTTTAAATACCTACAAGAAAATGAGGCACAGGTGCAAACAATAACTAGAACAAGGGAAAAACAAAAGGTTCAAAAAGGCGCAATGGGAGCATCTAGTGACCAAAACCTGAATATCCTGGCCAAAACCTGACATATGGTGGAAAATAAGTATTTGGTCAATAACAAAAGTTTATCTCAATACTTTGTTATATACCCTTTGTTGGCAATGACAGAGGTCAAACGTTTTCTGTAAGTCTTCACAAGGTTTTCACACACTGTTGCTGGTATTTTGGCCCATTCCTCCATGCAGATCTCCTCTAGAGCAGTGATGTTTTGGGGCTGTTCTGGGCAACATGCGACTTTCAACTCCCTCCAAAGATTTTCTATGGGGTTGAGATCTGGAGACTGGCTAGGCCCCACTCCAGGACCTTGAAATGTTTCTTACGAAGCCACTCCTTCGTTGCCCGGGCGGTGTGTTTGGGATCATTGTCATGCTGAAAGACCCAGCCACGTTTCATCTTCAATGCTCTTGCTGATGGAAGGAGGTTTTCACTCAAAATCTCACGATACATGGCCCCATTCATTCTTTCCTTTACACGGATCAGTCGTCCTGGTCCCTTTGCAGAAAACAGCCCCAAAGCATGATATTTTCCACCCCATGCTTCACAGTAGGTATGGTGTTCTTTGGATGCAACTCAGCATTCTTTGTCTCCAAACAACTGTGAACGTCCGCTTGAAGTATTTATCTCATATAATACAATACTCCATTAGTGTCTTCGAAGTATTACCAATTTAGTGCTGCCCATCCTAAATTAACCATCTGCTTCCCAATTCATTATTCGGTGCTCCTCATCAAAATATAGCTCTATGCTATCCATTACATTGACTCACAAGACACTCTGTTCAAGGCTCCTAGATTCATCGAGTTGATTGATGCTCTCTATGAGCGTGCGCAATCACGCTTTGTCTTCTCTCTACTTAGCCTACGGACTTATGTAAGATCCCCTGTGCAGTGTTTCCTTTAGGCCGTTTACCTCGATGCAGTTTATTTGTTCTTGTAGTATGCGCCGTTGTTACAATACTATGTGATGCCTGTCTCTCAGCGCTGTCCACAATCATAGCTACAACTCTGATTAAACTATTCTGTGGTCTCTGGATTGTCATCCAGCTCTGGTGTCTCTGTGTTGATCAATACTCTCCATGAATTCACTACGATTGTTCGTGAGATTTTTGCGTATCGATTGGTAAGTTCCCGGCCCTAGAATCTCACGGGAGATTATCGAATGTCTTACATATAAATGGTTCCCTATTTAGAATACACTCTCTTTAATAGTTCGCCTACCCTACAACCTCGCTCGTTGTACTCCTTTCCAAAAACCGCATCAACAGTCCTGAACTTACACTCTAGTGCTCAGTATCTCTATATGTGGCGCCTCAGCCTGGTATATGAATCTGTATTCCAAATACTGGCCTCAATCAACTCTAGTTGTCTGGATGTTTTCTTTAGATCCACTTCCTTAGGCTCCAATACGATTTCGGTTTCTTAAGGGCGTCCGAAGGACAATTAATTTTATTAGTCTCCAAATCATTTTTAATTAGGCCCAAGAACATTATACGGTTTCTTTAGGCTTCCAGTGCATTGTGTTTCTTACGCTGTTCCCTATTTGAAGCTCTTTGGTGTCTTTATAGTGATGCGTAGTTTCGTGTTAGAACCTATTAGATGTATTTGTGAACTTGTTTGTAATGGTTTGTAGTGACTATAGAGTCGCATACTTTTCTTTAGGCATTCACTAGAATAAACCATAAATGAGTTTCGTTAACCAATATAAATAAAGGTCGCCTTCTTTAAGTCGTCCAAGGTTAAAATTATCAGTGTTAGAGTGGAGGATCATATTAATGGCTGCTAATACTTTTAAGTAGTTACGTGCCTTAGAGGCTACACTCCGGAATAACACTCTACAGGATTATTCTTTTGTTGCTGTTTGTCAAGAGTCGGTAATAGTTCTTTTAGCACATAAATAACTTTTCATATACATGGCTCTCTCACAACACATAATATTTTGCGCTTAAATTTAAAGACTCTCCAATACAATGAATGTTTCTTTCATAACCTAGTTTCAATTTTTCTTGCGCGAAGATAACAGATATGCTACTTCTTTTTAGTGCTGCTCAAATGTGCGAGTTTTTCCTTAAAGAGTCCTTATACCTACAATATATGGTAGTGCATTATAGGGTATTTAACAGGCCTGCTCTCAATATACCTTATTTAGTGTTTGGCGTTGATAGAGCTACAAAAACAATATCGCTACAACTTCTTAGGTGGCCTGATCCTATACATACTTATTGTTCGCTACGCGAGTCATTCGTCCTCGAAGAGTTCTGTTTCTCTCTGAAGTGTCCACACTCAGTAGTATCTCCCTCTCTCTCTCAGCCATTCAACTACATCTACTCTAATAAGTTGTTATAGCAGCCTCTCGCGATATCTCCTTTTCGAGATCCCCCAATAGTACATGGTGTCTCTTATGTGGGCTAATAACACTCTGTGCGATTTAGGGCTCTTCTTCCTGACAGTGATCATCTCCTACTCTTCTTCTAGGCTTGAATACATTGTTCTTTAGGCTCCTAATAAGCTAGTGTGTTTCTGTGATAGACGTCATAGAAAACATACACATCTGCTCCTACCCTTTGTCGTCTCTAGATACATTGTATCTCTCTCTTTAGGCTTTGGAATAGCCCTTCTCTCTTTAGGCTCATAAAAGTGATGCATTGTTTCTTTTAGGCTCTAATAGCGTAACTTGCTTCTCCTTCACGTCGCTGTCTCCATTTGACTCATCTCTAGTCTCTTTAATGGTCACCTTGCCGTGAGCATCAACATGTCTACGATTTCTCTCTCAATACGTCCTAAATCACTCAATGTGAGTGTCTATACGACACACTACAACTACATTAAGTTGTAGTGTCTGAATTACCCAACCAACGACCGAGACAGCCTACAGGGAGGGGTGAGTTGGTCTTCTGCGAGTGTATGCGTGTGTTCCTTCGTCAGGACAAATAATCTTAGTTACTCTCAACGTCACACTCAAACAAAGGAGTGATCGTGGACTTAAGGACACAGCAGAGAGCACCCCCTATCCACATCGACGGACAGCCATGGAGAAGGTGGAAAGTTTTAAGTTCTCGGCGTACACATCACTGACAAACTCAAATGGTCCACACACACACACAGTGTAGTGAAGAAGGCTCAACGGCGTGAGGAGGAGGCTTTAGAAATTTGTCTTGTCACCTAAACCCTCACAAACATTTACAGATGCACAATTGAGAGCATACAGTCGGGCTGTAATCACCGCCTGGTAAGGCAACTGCACCGCCGCAACCAACAGGGCTCTCCAAGGGATTGTGCGGTCTGCACAACGCATCACCGGGGGCAGACCACCTACCCTCCAGGACACTTACAGCACCCGATGTCACAGGAAGGCCAAAAAGATTAGCAAGTACAACAAACCACCCGAGCCACTGCCTGTTCACCCCGCTACCTTCCGGAAGGCAATGTCCATACAGGTGCATCAAAGCTGGGACCGAGAGACTGAAAAGCAGCTTCTATCTCAAGGCAATTACACTGTTAAATAGCCATCCCTAGCAAGTGAGGCGGCTGCCTACATACAGACTTGAAATGGTTGGCCACTTTAATAAATGAAACACTAGTCACTTTAATAATGCCACTTTAATCTTGCATTACTCACTTCATATGTATATATACTGTTTATATACTATCTATTGCATCTTCGCTGTGCCGCTCTGTCATTTTGCTCATCCATATATTTATTGTACTGTATATATTCTTATTCGATTCCTTTACTTAGATTTGTGTGTATTTAGGTATTTTGTTTGTGGAATTGTAGATATTACTTGTTAGATATTGCTGCACTGTCGGAACTAGAAGCACAACATTTTGCTACACTCACAATAACATCTGCTAACCATGTGTATGTGACCAATACAATTGGATTTGATTTGATTTGAGAAGAACAACAGTGCATTAGCAGGGCAATTCAAGCAAGGCTGTAACGGCTGTCTAATTCCTCCTCCTCGGATGAGGGAGAAGAGTAGGATCGGACCAAAACGCAGCGTTGTATGAAGACATAAATGAATTTATTAAACAAGACGAACACTGACACGAAATACAATTGAATAACTACAAAACAACAAAACACGTAGACAGACCTGAACATGTGAACTTACAATATAACACGAAGGAACGCGCGTGAGAGCCAGAAATCTTGCTTGTTTGTAGGTGACCAAATACTTATTTTCCACCATAATTTGCAAATAAATTCATAAAGAATCCTACAATGTGATTTTCTGGAAAAGAAATTCTCATTTTGTCTGTCATAGTTGAAGTGTACCTATGATGAAAATTACAGGCCTCTCTCATCTTTTTAAGTGGGAGAACTTGCACAATTGGTGGCTGACTAAATACTTTTTTGCCCCACTGTATGTAKGAAGGCTGTTCKTTGATTCAACACCATAGTACCTTCCAAACTCATCATTAAGTTTGAGGCCCTGGGTCTCAACCCCACCCTGTGCAATTGGGTCCTGGACTTCCTGACGGGCCACCTCCAGGTGGTGAAAGTAAGAAACAACATCTCCACTTTGCTGATCCTCAACACTGGGGCCCCACAAGGGTGGGTACTCAGCCCCCTCCTGTACTCCCTGTTCACCCATTACTGCGTGGCCATGCACATCTRCAACTCAATCATCAAGTTTGCAGACGACACAACAGTAGTAGGCTTGATTACCAACAACGACGAGACAGCCTACAGGGAGGAGGTGAGGGCTCTGGGAGTGTGGTGTCAGGAAAATAACCTCTKARTCAACGTCAACAAAACAAAGGAGATGATCGTGGACTTAAGGACACAGCAGAGGGAGCACCCCCCTATCCACATCGACGGGACAGCCATGGAGAAGGTGGAAAGTTTTAAGTTCCTCGGCGTACACATCACTGACAAACTCAAATGGTCCACACACACACACAGTGTAGTGAAGAAGGCTCAACGGCGKTGAGGAAGGAGGCTTTAGAAATTTGTCTTGTCACCTAAAACCCTCACAAACATTTACAGATGCACAATTGAGAGCATACAGTCGGGCTGTATCACCGCCTGGTAAGGCAACTGCACCGCCCGCAACCACAGGGCTCTCCAGAGGATTGTGCGGTCTGCACAACGCATCACCGGGGGCAGACCACCTACCCTCCAGGACACTTACAGCACCCGATGTCACAGGAAGGCCAAAAAGATTAGCAAGTACAACAACCACCCGAGCCACTGCCTGTTCACCCCGCTACCTTCCGGAAGGCAATGTCCATACAGGTGCATCAAAGCTGGGACCSAGAGACTGAAAAGCAGCTTCTATCTCAAGGCAATTACACTGTTAAATAGCCATCCCTAGCACAGTGAGGCGGCTGCCTACATACAGACTTGAAATGGTTGGCCACTTTAATAAATGYAACACTAGTCACTTTAATAATGCCACTTTAATCTTGCATTACTCATCTCATATGTATATACTGTATTATATACTATCTATTGCATCTTCGCTGTGCCGCTCTGTCATTGCTCATCCATATATTATATGTACTGTATATATTCTTATTCGATTCCTTTACTTAGATTTGTGTGTATTAGGTATTTGTTGTGGAATTGTTAGATATTACTTGTTAGATATTGCTGCACTGTCGGAACTAGAAGCACAAGCATTTTGCTACACTCACAATAACATCTGCTAACCATGTGTATGTGACCAATACAATTGGATTTGATTTGATTTGAYAAGAACAACAGTGCATTAGCAGGGCAATTCAAGCAAGGCTGTAACGGCTGTCTAATTCCTCCTCCTCGGATGAGGAGAAGGAGTAGGGATCGGACCAAAACGCAGCGTTGTATGAAGACATAAATGAATTTATTAAACAAGACGAACACTGACACGAAATACACTTGAATAACTACAAAACAACAAAACGACGTAGACAGACCTGAACATGTGAACTTACAATATAACACGAAGAACGCACGAACAGGAACAGACTAAACAAACGAAACAGTCCCGTGTGGTGCGACAGACACAGACACAGGAACAATCACCCACACACAAACAGTGTGAACAACCTACCTTAATATGGTTCTCAATCAGAGGAAACGTAAAACACCTGTCCCTGATTGAGAACCATATCAAGCCAATAGACAATGAACCTAAACACAGAACACATAACATAGAATGCCCACCCCAACTCACGCCCTGACCAACTAAACACATACAAAAACAAGGAAAACAGGTCAGGAACGTGACAAAGGCCAATATGTGGTGATATTGTTTTGGGCCTATAGTCTACTGCACAAACCTCATTACTACAGTACGCTTTTTTAAGTAATGTAAAAAAACATCTCTGAACAGTAGATCTCGGCTTGCATTTGAACTCAGAAAGTGATCTCGACTCAAGGTTGGTGACTACTGTTCTAAGCAAAAAACATTGCCATACAGGCTAGCTACTTCTTTCCCGCTCCTAACTAGCCAACTAAAGCTAACACACAATRACATCAAATAGCTGAAATGACAGCAAACTATGTGTTTTACCTTTGTTTCTATTGCCATTTATTTTGAACTGTCTTTGAACTTCAGAGTTGGCTTAACATTGTACCAGAGCTAGACKAGAGCTAGACCAGAGCTAGACCAGAGCTAGACCAGAGCTAGCTAGCTAACAAGCTTGTGTGTGCAGAGCGACACCAGAATTAAAAACACTTCTTACCTTTTCATAGTTAAGAAATCCAATGTGAAATGTGATAGCTATAGTATCCCGAACTAGCATTGAAAAGTTCATCCATTCTTCTCTAATTAAAAGTTCATCCATTCATCTCTAATTGTTATATCGTTACTAATGTTAATCAATCTTTCTTTCCACAGTATGAATTCAAAGTGAAAAACATAAAGAAGAAGAAGGTCAACATCATAGTCTCAGTGGATGGAGTGAAGGTGGCACTAAGAAAAAAGAAAAAAGTGAGTCTGTTTATAGTGAGTCTTTTATTTATTTTTTGCATCCTGTTAATATCTTTACATTTGTGACTGTCTGGAGCTTAGGGGCAGGGAGTAGAGTGGATGGGTGTTGTGTTGTTTCTAACCTCCTCTGTCAAACTGTGCCCACTCAGCCATTACTGAGATGTGTCATATCCTGGGATTTTAAGGAGTGAGTGGAATTCAAATCCTGTCACCAGCAGAATGATTAGCGAATCTGTGCCCTGCTAAATAAAGCTCCAGACATGGTAGAGTGAAGGAAAGGAGTGAATATGTGCCTGGCTAAACTAATGTTTCCGACAGGGTAGAGTGGCAGAGTAGCAAATCTGTGCCCTGCTAAATACCGCTCCAGATAGGGTAGAATGGAAGAGAGGAGTGAACCTGTGCCCTGATAAACAGACAAGGTAGAGTGCAGGACAGGAGCAAATCCGTCCTTTGCTAAAAATGCGCCCCCTATTCCACTCACCCCGTCTTTCTCTCTCCGTCTAATTTCTATAAAGCTTTCTTTATAGCAGTTCTACACTGAGCTAGGTTTACTATAAATCTTGCCAGTAGTTAGACTGGGATTACCTTGGGTGACCTCTCTCCTGTCTCTCAGTTTTACTACAGTTCACTATTAAAGCCAAGCTAGAAGTACAGTCATAATCCCTAGTATGCAAACAAGCATAAAGAAGCCACTGGTATTCAGCAGATGTCTCCTACTCTCCTAACTTCCTTGACCGTCCATTGTTTGGAGTCCTGTATGGAGATGGTCCTTTCTTTCCTCTCCCTCATTTTTCTCTCTCTCCTCTCTCTCTCCTTTCTTTCCTCTCTCCAGACAGTGTTTTCTAAAGAGAGGACTGTACAAATCCGTTAGATACGGCTCAAAGCAGCGACTGAAGGCTATAAATTGAATCCAATTGTATTGGTCACATACACATGTTCAGCAGATGTTATTGTGGGTGTAGCGAAATGCTTGTGCTTCTAGCTCCGACAGTGCAGTAATATCTAACAATTAATATCTAACAATTTCACAACATATACTCAATACACACAAATCTAAGTAAGGAATGGAATTAAGAATACATATATAGACGAGCGATGTCAGAGCGGCATGGACTAAGATACAGTAGAATAGTATAGAATGCAGTATATACATATGAGATGAGTAATGCAAGATGTGTAAACATTATTAAAGTGACTAAGATACAGTAAAATAGTATAGAATACAGTATATACATATGAGATGAGTAATGCAAGATATGTCAACATTATCAAAGTGACTAATGTTCCATTTCTTAAAGTGGCTAGTGATTTCTAGTCTATGTCTATAGGCAGCAGCCTCTAATATGCTAGTGGTGGCTGTTTATTAACAGTCTGATGGCCTTGAGATAGAAGCTGTTCTTCAGTCTCTCGGTCAGGCAGACCGCCCCACCCTCTGGAGAGCCTTGCGGTTGCGGGCGGTGCAGTTGCCGTACCATGCGGTGATACAGCCCGACAGGATGCTCTCAATTGTATATCTGTAAAAGTTTGTGAGGGTTTTAGTTGCCAAGCCCACTTACCTCTATAGAAACCTGTAATGCATTTAGCCTCTGTAGAACATTTTAACAAGCCTTAACAACCTTTAACAATGGTGAGGAGCAGAGGGTGGGTGGAAGGTGGAGGATGGCTACAAAGAGGAGGTATGTGGCCTGGGTATAAATATCCCCCTCCCTCACACTGATTACAGGCAGGCCTTCATTGTTCTTAGTGGTCCTCCAGGGCACACCTCTAAGTTAGACCACACAAAAGGACAAATCATGCGTGTGTGTGTGTGCTGTGCATTTCTCCACTCTATCCCACTCTAAATGCCAATGGATGCTTCCATGTCCGCGAGCGTGCGCCGGCCTATCTACTCCTCGGGGGTCCAATGGCCTATATCTCACCTCCCTACACATCCTAGCCAAAAAAACTCTGTGGATGTGGCTTTAATTATGCAGTCAGTGGAGTGGGAGAATGAGACCCAATACTTGAACACAAACTGCCAGCAAGTCTTCTATATCAAAGTCATTCCAGTGCAGAATGGATTACCCTTTAGAGTCCACACAGACCGAGGCCCTTACCATCATATGGGACCCATCTTATGGAGGAAAATGAGAACAGAGAGAGGAGGAAGGAGGGAATAAAGAAAGGAGGAAAGAATATAGAAGGAAGAGAAAGGGAATAGAGAGAGGAGGAAGGGCGGAATAGAGGAAGTGACCACTAGACCGTGAAGGATAATTGCCCTCGATAACCCCAGTGGGAAAAAAAGAGAGAAGTGCCTCACACTCTGGTGAGACCCTCTAAGCAGACAGTAAGTGCCTCTGCCAGACCCAGAAGCTCTGGTTGTATTATTCTAAACAGCTGGAGTGAACTGGTGTTTGTATTGTTATTATGAGCTGTACAGGGAATGAAAGGTATTGAGCCACACGGTCCCGTGTGGCTCAGTTGGTAGAGCATGGCGCTTGCAATYCCAGGGTTGTGGGTTCATTCCCCACGGGGGGACTAGGATGAATATGTATGAACTTTCCAATTTGTAAGTCGCTCTGGATAAGAGCGTCTGCTAAATGACTTAAATGTAAAGGTATTGTGGTTTGAATGGGGCTCTGGGTTGTGGCTGCTTTGTCTCTCAGCCTGCTCTCTGGCCAGGGATGAAATGTCAACTCGTCCAGATACTGCCTCATTTACATCTCACAGAATGGAGGGATGAAAATAGAAATGTTTGCGTGGAAATAGTGTGTTGGTGGTGAAATGAAAATCAAATGGAGAAATAAATCCAATCGCTCTCCTTTTGACATGTATATTATCTCAGTAAACTGGGAGGAAGCCCAGTACAGAGTGAAATAGAGAGAATGAGAAAGAGAGAGCGAGAAAGAGAGAAAGACAGAGAGCGATAATGAGAGAGCCCAAGAGGGAGAGAAAGCTAGGTGAAAGTGAGAGAAAGAGTGCAAGTGAGAGAAAGAGAGAGACTGAAAGAATGAGAGAAAGAGCTAGAGAAAGAGCAAATGAAAAAGAAGCGGCCAAAGAGAACGACTGGTGAGTAAGAAAGATAGGAAGAGAGGGAGCGAAGAAGATGAGAGAGACCAAAAGAGACAAGAGAGTCAGAATATCTAAATGGAACATCACAGCTAGATAACTGCTGTTTTCACCTTGTGGATTGTGGATCGATTGGCTCAGTATAATCAATATCTCCAGTCCTTGAGCCCAACATCCAGCCRAGCAAGGTCAAAGTTAATTACCATGGCAATCCGAGACACCATGTTAAATTACAGTAGTGGTAGTTAGTGGCGACAGCCTCATTTTAAAGTGTCTGATGTAGGTGTAAAGGTACCTCACAGAGGACCTGACCTCCTCTCACTCCGCCTTAGCCTCTCTCACACACTTCCCTAACACACACAAACCCCTGGCGGACTCTCTTCCACACACTCCTCACTAAACCAGTGTTATTCTGTCTTTCCACAGAAGAAGGAGTGGACGTGGGATGAGAGTAAGATGATGGTAATGCAGGATCCCATTTACAGGTAAGACTTCCCTCTTCAACACCATCTTACAGCAGTAATTRTGTCCCAACAGAGGGCATGTCAGGTCAAGGCGGGGCCTAGGTGATTGCTATGGTGACAGCTAGTGTCYTAACTAGGGCTGTTGCGGTGACCGTATTACCGCCACACCGGCGGTCACGAGTCATGAATGCAGTCAAATTCCACATGACCTTTAGTCACGGTAATTGTGCTTCTCCAAGCTCTGATGCTGCTGCTGGTCATTAGCATGCTACCAAACTTGATAACTGCCTGGTACTCAGCACTCCATTGTCCCTCTAATCACTCTGACATCAACTCAAATATTTTTGAAAATCGAATAAAACACATCATGAGAGCCCATGAGCTCATGTTGAGCAACATTTCTACAGGCTATGCAATTGTGGGAGATAACAGAGTTAAGGCCACTAATAAAAAGAGGACGATCCCATCAGCATGCCAAAAGCTAGTCCTACTATATTTATTTCTCGAACTTTCCTAATATTAAGCACATTGCTCCACTTTACAACAGGAGTATAGACTACCTGACTGGCATGAAAATTAACCACGGGGAAAAGCGTCCTCCATTCTCTATTTAAGTGCATAGATTTGGTATTTGGTATTTTATTAGGATCCCCATTAGCTGTTGCAAAAGCAGCAGCTACTCTTCCTGGTGTCCACAGAAAACATGAAACATAATACAGAATTACATAATACAGAACATCATTAGACAAGAACAGCACAAAGACAGAACTACATAAAAAAAATAAAAGGCACACGTAGCCTACATATCAATGCATAAACACAAACTATCCAGGTCAAATAGGGGAGAGGTGTTGTGCCGTGAGGTGTTGATTTATCTGTTTTTTGAAACCAGGTTTGCTGTTTATTTCATCAATATGAGATGGAAGGAAGTTCCATGCAATTAGGGCTATATATAATAGTGTACGCTTTCTTGAATATGTTCTGGTTTTGGGCACTATGAAAAGACCCCTGGTGGCATGTCTGGTGTGTGTGTCAGAGCTGTGTGTAAATTGACTATGCAAACAATTTGGGATTTTCAACACATGAATGTTTCTTATTAAAAGAAGAAGTGATGCAGTCAGTCTCTCCTCAACTCTTAGCCAAGAGAGACTGGCATGCATAGTATTTATATCAGCCCTCAGATTACAATTAAGAGCAAAACATGCCGCTCTATTCTGGGTTAGATGCAGCTTAACTAGGTCATTCCTTGCAGCACTGGACCACACGACTGGACACTAATCAAGTTTAGGCAAAACTAGAGCCGGCAGAACTTGCTTTTTGGTAGTGTGGTGTCAAAAAATGACATGTTTTTTTTCCGCTGCCTCTGTTTCGATACAGGTGCATGATAATGATCCATTCTGAATCAAAACAAATGTCACACATACAGTTCCAGTCAAAAGTTTGGACACACCTACTAATTCCAGGGTTTTTCTTTATTTTTACTATTTTCTACATTGTAGAATAATAGCGAACACATCAAACTATGAAATAACACATATGGAATCATGTAGTAASCAAAAAAGTGTTAAACTAATCTAAATATATTTGAGATTTGAGATTCTTCAAAGTAGCCACTCTTTGCCTTGATGACAGCTTTGCACACTCTTCAATCTACACACAATACCCCACAATTACAAAGTAAAAAGAGAAATACCTAATTTGCATAAGTATTCAGACTCGAAATTGAGCTCATCCTGTTTCCATTGATCATCCTTGAGATGTTTCTACAACTTGATTGGAGTCCACCTGTGGTAAATTCAATTGATTGGACATGATTTGGAAAGGCACACACCTGTCTATATAAGGTTCCACTGTTGACAGTGCATGTCAGGGCAAAACATGAGGTCGAAGAAAMTGTCCGTAGAGCTCCGAGATAGGATTGTGTCGAGGCAGAGATCTGGGAAAAGACACAAAAKATTTTTTGTAGCATTGAAGGTCCCCAAGAACACAGTGGCCTCCATCATTCTTAAATTGAAGAAGTTTGGAACCACCAAGACTCTTCCTAGAGCTGTCCACCCTGCCAAACTGAGAAATCGGGGGAGAAGGGCCTTGGTCAGGGAGGTGARCCGATGGTCACTCTGACAGAGCTCCAGAGTTCCTCTTTGAAGATGGGAGAAAGGCCTTTATGGTAGAGTGGCCGGACAGAAGCCATTCCTCAGTAAAAGGATAATGACAGCCTGCTTGGAGTTTGCCAAAAGACATCTAAAAGGATTCTATCAGACCATGAGATACAAGATTATCTGATCTGATGAAACCAAGATMGAACTCTTTGGCCTGAATGCCAAGCGTCAAGTCTGGAGGAAACCATGCACCACCCCTACGGTGAAGCATGGTGGTGACGGCATCATGCTGTGGGGATGTTTTTCAGTGGCAGGGATCAAGGGAAAGATGAAAGATGAAAAGATGAACGGAGCAAAGTACAGAGAGATCCTTGATGAAAAACTGCTCCAGAGTGCTCAGGACCTCAGACTGGGGTGAAGGTTTACCTTCCAACAAGACAATGACCCTAAGCGCACAGCCAAGACAACGCAGGACTGGCTTCAGGACACGTCTCTGAATGTCTTTGAGTGGCCAAGCCAAAGCCCGGACTTGAACCTGATCGAACATTTCTGGTGGGACCTGAAAATAGCTGTGCAGTGACGCTCCCCATCCAACCTGACAGAGCTGGAGAAGATCTGCAGAGAAGAATGGGATAAACTCCCCAAATACAGGTGTGCCAAGCTTGAAGCGTCATGCCCAAGAAGATTTGAGGCTGTAATCGCTGCCAAAGGTGCTTCAACAAGATACTGAGTAAAGAGTCTGACTACTTATGGAAATGTGATATTTCTGTATTTATTTTTAATACATTTSCAAACATTTCTAAACACCTGTTTTTGCTTTGTGATTATGGGGTATAGTGTATAGATTGATGAGGAAAAAACACAATGAAATCCATTTTAGAATAAGGCTGTAACGTAACAAAATGTTACAGTACATTTTGTGTTTATGTTGTATTTTTTGTGTTTACGTTGTGTTTATGTTAATTAACGGTCAATTACTGTGAGACCGGTAGTTATTTGCTTGACTATCACCGGCTGACAAAATTTCATGACTGCCACAGCCCTATGCCTGCTTACACAGATGATGTCATACACTGTATTTAAAACAAAGACACAGGAAATGAAAGAGCGAGCCAATCAACCTATAATAAAACATCACGTGTCCTTTGTCTATGATATTATCAGACCCCTTGACAAAATGTGAAAAAAAGATGCTGGGATAATACTTTCCGAATGCACGCATTACATGGATTTATTATACTTTTAAAATGTAGATGTTCCAACGGTCTGCATCAGTGGCTTATGCGTGGAAGCCAGGAGATGCTAAATGGTTATGTTAATTAACGGTCAATTACTGTGAGGCAGGCAGTTATTTTCTTGACAAAATTTCATGACTGCCACAGCCTATGCCTGCTTACACAGATGATGTCATACACTGTATTTAAAACAAAGAACAGGCAATGAAAGGAGCCATCCACACCTACAATAAAATCACATTGGTCATTTGTCTAATGCAAGGTGTGTAACACGTACTTGGAGTAAAATACTAAAGTGCTACTTTTAAAGTAGTGTTTGGGGGTCACTCTGTACTTTACTAATTTATATATTTTCGACAACATTTACCTCTTATACTTCACTACATTCTTGAAAGAAGAGATAATGTAACTTTTACTCCTTACATTTCCCTGACTGTCACGCCCTGACCATTAGAGAGCCTCAGGTTCTCTATGGTGTAATAGGTCAGGGCGTGACTATATTTCACGTGTTGTTTTGGAAGTGTCACTACTTAAATGTGCGAACCCTACTCACGCTGCGCTTGGTCCATATTATATCGACGGTCGTGACAGAATATTCCACCAAGTCAGGACCAAGCAGCGTGCCCAGGAGGTGAAGGAGATGTGGTCATGGGAAGAGATACTAGGTGGATGCGAGACCTTCCTTGGCGGGGAGTCGCCGAGGAGTAAAGAGGACAGCGACGACGCCGGGGTCCGCGGCCACAAACGCCAAGGACCAAATGTTTGTTTTTGGGGGGGCACAAGGGCGGTCAGCCGCGAGCCCGAGAGCAGACACGAACCGTCTGGAGTCGATGGAGCAGTTTGAGGGGAGGGGAATTATGGAGAGAGATGTGCCTAGGAGTATGCTGCAACGCAGGCGTTTTGAGGAGCGTGTCATCAGTCCGGTGTACCTGGCCGGCTCACGCCACAGGCCTCCAGTGCATGCTTCCAGCCCGGTACGTCCTGTGCCGGCTCCCGCACTCGCCCTGAAGAGCGTGTCACCAGTCCGGTGCACCCTTGTGCCGGCTCCACCACCAGGCCTCCAGTGCGTCTCCCCAGCCGGTACATCCTGTGCCGGCTCCGCACCTGTCCACCAGTGCGTGTGTACACGTCGGAGTCTCCAGCGACAGTCTACAGCCCGAACCCCCAGCACGGTTCACAGTCCAGAGCTCCCAGCGACGGTTCACCAGTCCAGAGCTTCGACAGCGACGGTTCACAGTTAGGAGCATTCCAGCAACGGCACTGGTCCCAGAGCTTTTCAGTGACAGTCAGGCGGCCGGAGTTCCTGCGCCGGTGCCATGGCTGGAGCCTTCCACTCGGCGCGATGCCAGCTGTCCCAGCACAGTGTCCAGCCCGCTCCATGGTCGGAGCTCTCCTACATGTGCGGTGCGCCAGTCCAGGCGATCGCGAGCATCCAGTCCTGCTCCATGGGCCCGGAGCCTTCCTCCGCCGGTGACCAGTCAGTGCACGGGTCAGTCGTACCAGCGGGAGTCGCTTCTTAGCACCGGTGCCTCACATCCGGCACGGTGTATCAGCCGGGTCAGGCTGGATCCGCGTGTCTGAGCGGTGCGCTACGTCCGCCACCGGAGCCACCACCAACGTTCTGTTCCACCCTAACCTTCCATTCTAGTTCAAGGTTTTGCGGTCGGATTCCGCACCTTTGGGGGGGGTACTGTACGCCCTGACCATAGAGAAACCATTGGGGTTCAGGGCTGACTAGGTCAGGGCGTGACTAGGGGGTTTCTAGGTATTATATTTCTATGTTGGTGTGTGTGTATTGGTTCCAATTGGAGGCAGCTGATATATCGTTACCACTCTATTTGGGGATCATACTGTGTTTTCCTTTTTCCCACCTGCTATGAGGATATTGTTTTGTATGAGTGCCTATGTGCGCTACGTATTTCACGATCGTTATATCTTTGTTGTTTTGGAAGTTTCACTATCATTAAAATGTGGAACTCTACTCACTCTGCGCCTTGGTCTAATTATTCATACGACGGTAGTGACACTGACACCCAAAAGWACTCGTTACGTTTTGAATGCTTAGCAGGATAGGAAAATTGTCTAATTCATGCACTTAACAAGAGAACATCCCCGGTCATCCCTACTGCCTCTGATCTGGCAGACTCACTAAACACAAATGCTTCGTTTGTAAATGATGTCTGACTGTTGAAGTGGGCCCCTGGCTATCTGTAAATGAAAAAAAAACAAGAAAATCGTGCCGTCTGGGTTGCTTAATATAAGGAATCTGAAATGATTTATACTTTTACTTTTACTTAAGTATATTTTAAACAAAAAACTTTTKGACTTTTACTTAAGTAGTATTTTACTGGGTGACTTTCACTATTACTTGAGTCATTTTCTTTTTAAGGTATCTTTACTTTTACTCAAGTATGACATTTGGGTACTTTTTCCACCACTGGTCTAATGTCAAAGGGATAAATATTTACAGTGTCGTAATCTCTGATTTAGTACAGATCAGGGGTAGAACAAAAGCCTCCACACCCGAACTAACTAGGAGAGGTTTTGCTACCCCTGTGACTCAAAGACTTTGTGAAGGAGACTGTTGTAGGAAGTTCTAGTGACCTTGTAGGAAGTTCATCTGTGTGTTGCGGCAGCCAGCAATCCTCTTGGCAGCGGGGTGTGGGTGTGTGTGTCTTTCAGCACTGGCATAATGAGAGACTGTGGTATTAGTCCAAATCACAGGATTACCTCTGAGGAAATGGACCAGTCCGTACCTTTTTCTTTGGAGACTGGAGTGTGTGTGTGTGTGTGTGTGTGTGTGTGTGTGTGTGTGTGTGTGTGTGTGTGTGTGTGTGTGTGTGTGTGGTGTGTGTTGTGGTGTGTGTGTGTGTGTCAAAATGCCAGAGTGGGGGCTCAAGTTCGCTGAGGTATCAAGGTTGCCAGGCGCAGTTTTAGGCCCCTAGAACAATACACCACAACTACACACACACACACACAGCGTGCAGGGATTTGGAGGCTCAGACAGATTTGATGAGAAATTTGAGAAATACAGTGCAGTGTCTGAAGTATTAATCATGAGTACACACACACAGTCTGTTAAACCAATTGAGGGTGCATGCCAAAGCCAGCAAGTAACAGTTGTAGGAACAGTTGTATTCCAGTAAATCAGTTATTAGAATACTACTGGTGGCTCTGTCGTGACACTGGGCTATGACAGGAGAGGACTACAGACAAACTGTCACGACTTCCGCCGAAGTCGGCTCCTCTCCTTGTTCGGGCGGTGTTCGGCGGGCGAGGTCACCGGCTTTCTAGCCATCGCCGCTCCATTTTTCATTTATCCATTTGTTTTGTCTTGTTCCCTGCACACCTGGTTTTCATTCCCAATCACACATCATGTATTTATTCCTCTGTTTCCCCTCATGTCTTTGTGTGAAATTGTTTGTTTGTTACTTGTAGCCCGTATTAGGCTGGTTAGCACCGGGTCTGTGTTTGGCCCGTGTGTGTTGGTTATTTTGTACCGTTTCGTGTACTTTGGGCGTATATTGCTATTTTCATTGGATATGAATAAAGTGCGCCTATTATCACCCATCTCTGCTCTCCTGCACCTGACTTACCTTCAACCAGTAGCGCACACCGTGACACAAACTATCTAGTTACAACCCCCTGATTTATCTATTAAAATAGAGCTCTTTGACTATGSACACCAGTGGTGGGTTTTCGCTCGAAAGAAATATGCGTTATTGTGAGAGAAAAAAAACAGATCTACTGTGGTGGTGGATCTTTGATTGTCACGAGTTCCGCCGAAGTCGGCCCCTCCTTGTTCGGGCGGCATTCTGCGTTCGACGTCACCGGCTTTCTAGCCATCGCCGCTCCATTCTTCAATTATCCATTGGTTTTGTCTTGTTCCATTCACACCTGGTTTGCATTCCCCAATCACACTACATGTATMTATTCCTCTGTTCTCCCTCATGTCTTTGTGTGTAATTATTTTTTGTGTTACGTGTTGTACGCACTAGGCTAAGCGTTTGTTCTACATTGCCATACATTTATGTTGTGTGACATTTGTGCGCGCTATACACTTTGCCTTGTTGGCTGGAGGAGGTTTTTGACGCAGCTGCGTCCATCTGTATATCTCTACTGCCGTAATAAAGTGTGCGCCTGTTCACAATTCTCTGCTCTCCTGCACCTGACTTCACCACAAGTACGCACACGCCTGACATTGATGTTAAGGGGCTATTTTGCTTCCACTGTTTAAGGTAACCTAGTCAGTTGTACAACTGAAATGTGACTTCCGCATTTAACCCAACCCCTCTGAATCAGAGAGGTGCAGGGGGCTGCCTTAATCGACATCCACGTCTTCAGCACCCGGGGAACAGTGGGTTAACTGCCTTGCTCAGGGGCAGAACGACAGATTTTTACCTTGTCAGCTCAAGGATTTGACCCAGCAACCTTTGGGTTACTGGCCCACCGCTCTAACCACTAGGCTACCTGCCGCCCCAACTTTTCTTTGTTAAGGTCAACGGCCAGTGCCAGGACATTTCAGCCAAAAACCTGGTTGCCCATGCCAGGAAGCTGAAACTTGACTGCACGTAGATCTTCCAGCAGGACAATAACCCCAAGTACACATCACAATTCACAAAGAAATGGTTAATTGACCACAAAAATCTACATTTTGCAATGGCCATCTCAGTCGGGTTTTTGGAGCCTCACCCTCCCCACGCCGGTGTCATCAATTCCGAGCCCCGCCCGATACCGACATCAGGACAGATTTATATCCCCAACCCAATCCACTCGCATAGAATTGTTCAGAGAGCCGAATCGTGACCCGGCAAATAATGTTTTTATGGTACCAGAGTAGGCCTAGTAGGTTATTATTCCCCTCCCTGCATCAATAAATGTGTCTGCATGTCTATTCAATATTTGGATAAATTGAAACCATGCAATACATTTTGAACGATACTTTCATAATGAGATGCGGCATATCAACAACTCAAATTGTTCTGAAAAAAGGCCTTCTAATTAGCCTTCTTAACTAATGAAAGCCTATGCAACACAACAAGCACCTAGGTTTGCAAAAAAATATATATATATTTTGATTTAAAATATTTTTTACCGACAATATAAGTGTTCTGAACCGTAAGTTGACCCACGGGTTGAAATAATGTTTTCATTCCAAACAAAAGCAGATTATTTTGCAGGCCAACTGCGGGGAACCACCGATATCCGGCCCAATGCAGGACTCTACATCATATATGTATTTGCTAGCAGCTAGCACAGCCTGCCTCAGGGCTACAGAGGAGAGCAGAGTGGGGGGTACTTCACGCTGAATTTGTTATTCTGTCAGGAGATTGAAGCTGCAAGCTGTTTTAGAACGTATAAATTGTTTGTTCTCCTGTTGTTAAGTAGTAGGTGTGTGTGTGTGTGTGTGTGTGGTGTGTGTGTGTGGTGTGTGTGGTGTGTGTGTTGTGTGTGTTTGTGTGTGGTGTGTGTGTGTGTGTGTGTGTGTGTGTTGTGGTGGTTGTGATGTTCGGGTCAGTGTGTGATACAGTAGTGCCTTCCCTGCACGTGATGTAAAAACAAACAGGGTAGTCAGTCTGCAGAGTTCTCTAGTCTTCATCAGTGTGTTGATTCACCAGACTCTCTCAGACATCGGCTCATAAGCAGAACACCCTGCTGTTGTGTTTGTCCTGATGGAGGAAGACGCTACCAACAATCACAAAACACTCTTACTTTCCTTCTGCTATAGATTGTTTGTAAGTGCATGCCTGAGCCTCCACACTTCCAAGGCAGCCTCTCAGAGAGAAATGTGTGTGTGTAGCATTTCTATAGGTAGTGTAGGATCTACTTATGTGGTCAGTACCTCTGGCCATGTCCAGCCATATCATAATAGATGCCTAAGATGCCAAATAGCAGAGTAGCTGGTCAGCAGAGCTGAGGTTTTATATCACTAATTCATCATTTTGACTTTGTTATGCTTGCTGTGTACGCGACCTTTTGTCATGTAATTGCTGAGGAGGAATTGGCAGATATCTCCATGCGGAGAGGTACATGAGGACCCGCATGCACGCACACACGCGCCAGAACTTGAGCCCCCACTCTGTGCTTCTGGATGCACGCACGCACACACACACACACAACACACACACACACACACACCACAACACACACACACACATGCACATCATAACCACATTCACAAAAAACTCTCTCACACACACCACAACACGACACACACACACACACACACACACACACACACAACAGCACACACACACACACACACACAACACACACACACACACACACACAATGGTCATGGACAAACGCATATACTCAGAGAGAAACATGCACATTTTGTACACATCATCACAGGGGCAGGATATACAGTATATTTCTAGAACTCACTATGCCTTCCAGGAAAGCCATCATCATTCTGTCAGTCCTCTGACACACAGGTCTATATTTGATCCTGAGCTCCTGGACTTATTCTCTTCTCTTCAAAACATTTTAAAAGCATTTGTCAAATATGTCAGCTGATATCATTATTTTATTTTATGGCTTCTTCTTCATAGATTCACTCTCTTTCTTTCTCTCTCTTTCTTTGATCTCTCTCTCTCTGTGATATATTGTGTGTGTGTGTGTGTGTGTGTGTGTGTGTGTGTGTGTGTGTGTGTGTGTGTGTGTGTGTGTGTGTGTGTGTGTGTGTGTGTTTCTTTTTATATTTTCCTAATAGAGTAATTACTTTCAGATTAGCAGAGAGGAAGTGAAGGAGCTGGAACAGATTAATTCCCAGAGTGCATTGCCAGAAGCCTGCTAACATGGCTTTCCACTGGGCTACAGAAACACACACCACACACACACACACGCACACACGCGGTTTTGTTATTGTGTTTGTGGGGTTACCACACCCTGATAACAGAATTAAAAGGGTGGGTGGGGCAGTGTAGATAAATACCTTTGATCAAGCTTTGATTATTGTTCCACACTTTCTCACTAACCCTAGTCTATTGCAGTGACATACCGGAACCAGCGTGTGACGAGTAATCAGATACAGTAAGTTGTTTACAACAAAAGTACATATTTCAGCGCTACGCATGTTTCAAAAGAAGTGAACATTCCACAAACAGTGGGTATCATAAGTATTCACCCCGCTTGGATTTCTTTCACATTTTGATGCGTTACAAAGTGAGATTGAAATGGATTTAATTGTGATCTTTTTGTCAGTGATCTACACAAAATACTTCATAATGTCAAAGTTACAATAAAATTATACAAATGTTTACAAATGAATACAAATTAAAGAACTAAAATATAGTCGTTGCATAAGTATTTACCCCCTTTGTTAAGGCAAACCTAAATTAGTTCAGGAGTAAAATTTGGCTTAACAAATCACATAATAAGTTACATGGACTCACTCTGTGCACTAAATGTTTTTATGGGCCTAATAGTAAAGACATTTCATTTAACGGTAAAATGTTTTTTATTGCCTTTTAATTTGACATGAACACAACCAGTCATGGATGTTTTCATCTTATTGTCAAACAAATCACTTCAAAAAGTAGATTACCTGAGCATGTAAGGGGTGGACTCATGTCTCATTCAGGGGTTCTGAGACCCCCGTAGTCCCCCATAATTCACAATTTGTCTGTCCCCCATACATACAACATCTGTCCCTCTTTCAAGTATTGCATTTCAAGCACAGATTCAACTACAAAGACCAGGGAGCTCATAAAGAAGGGCAGTGATTGGTAGATGGCTAACAATAACAAATCAGACATTGAATATCTTTAAGCCTGGTCAAGTTAATAATTATGCTGTGGATGATGTATTAAACCACGCAGACACAACAAATATACAGTTGTCCTTCTGAACTGAGCTGCAGGACAGGAAGGAAACTGRTCAGAGATGTCACCATGAGGCCATTGGGGACTTTAAGGAATACACTTTTTGGCCTAAATGCAAAGCCTTATGTTTGGYGCAAATCTAACACAACACATCAATGAGTAACTGCCTCCTTATTTTCAAGAATGCTTGGTGGCTATCTCATGTTATGGGAATGCTTGACATCGGCAAAGACTGGGAAGTTTTATCATAATAAAAAGAAACGGGAAGCACAAGCACAAGCAAAATCCTAGAGGAAAACCTGCTTCAGTCTGCTTTACACCAGACAATACCCTACAACACAAGGCCACATCTACACTGGAGTTGCTTACCAAGAAGACAATGAATGTTCCTGAGTGGCCAAGTTACAGTTTGGACTTAAATCTGCTTGGCTAGCCATGACCCCCAACACCTTGAGAGGTTGAATAATTTTTTWAAGAATAATGCGCAAATATTGCACAATCCAGATGTGGAAGGCTCTTAGAGACTAACCCAAGAAGTCTCACAGCGGTAATCACTACCAACGTTTTTATTTATTGAATGTATTACTTGTATTGACTCAAGGGGGGTGAAAACTTTTTTTTTTGTCTTTTTTTTTCATAAATTTGTAAGAAATGTCTAAATGTTTTCCACTGTGACATTACAGAGTATTTTGTGTAGATGGTTGCCAAAAATTACAATTAAATGCATTTTAATGTCACTTTGTAACACAATAAAATGTGAAGAAATCCAAGGSGGTTGAATACTTACGACACCAACTGTGTTCGCGTTTATACATTATAAGCGTCCAGAGATGAAAGGTAAACATACTGACACTTTTCACAGAGGCGTTTCCTGAAATGAGATGGATGTGTGTATGTGTGTGTGTACAGGATTCTCCAGTGATCTTAATGCCACCATGATTATTTYATCAAGATAATCTCACCGTGTAATCTTGCTTAGACYAACAAACTGTCTGCTTTATTTACATACACCCTCTCTCTTATCACAGATCAGAGCCCTACAGTACATTACTGTATCTCTTCACTGACGGGGTAAAACACCCAGACTCTCACCTCCCAGGGACCACAGATGGTGTAAGCCAATAATGGAGGGTGTTAACAGTGTACTCTAGTAACACCGTCAGTCAGTGGTAGCTATTGGCAGACATATATTCTAGTATTATAATAGATTATAGTATGGGACAATATATTTTTGAGAAAAATCTTATTTTAAGTGTCATATGAAGCACATACTGTGAAATATGGCTGTGATTATATCTGAAAATCCCTGAAACTGATCAACTCTAAAAATGCCACTAGTCCATGAACCTTAACAGCCCAGTTTTACTTACCTAGCATAATTTATGGTATCTCTGTTACACGGAATGGAATAGCCACAGAACATATATCAGCTTTGTCAGCGCCTCTGCACCAACAAGTTGTTTAGTACCCTTTTTTCTCTCTCTCTCGCTCTCTCTCTCTCAATTTAAGGGGCTTTATTGGCATGGTAAACAAAACAAGTGAAATAGATAATAAACAAAAGAGAAATAAACAATAAAAGATGAACAGTAAACATTACACTTCCAAAAGTATAAAGGTACTTCAAATGTCTTATAAAGAAGAAGAGGAAGGGTAGTGCGGTTGTTGAGTTGGTGAATGAATGTATATGTGATTTCAGACTCGCTGAGTTTACCATGTGGCTATAGTGTGTGAATAACGCCAGATATGTCAGAATGCTGATGGTGTGGAATTCGTTAGTGGATCGGGTATTCATGATTAATGTTAAACTGATCAATTGTCTCAGTTCTAACTCTTATAGATTTTATAGGTTAGCATTGTTGTGTATCCCTTGTAATTAATTGATATTGCGTGTTTGATGTGCAGTCAATCCTTGTCGTGTATTGGGTAAGATGTTCAGCGATGGACAAGATAGTTAGTACTCTGTCGGCTAGGATAGTTTGTTAGATATGTTATAAGACAGAGCATGTGTGATGTATGTATATACGTGTGTACATCAATCCCTGTATAACCTGTAGATAATAACCACATGAGCGCTCTGATACACCTTGGTCTAATGTTACGGTTAAGACATCCACTATGCACACTTCCTTATACATCGCTGGCTCTCTCTGATGAGTGTTACAGGATCGTCGAGCGAGATAGTTTAAAGCGTATGGCCATAATCGTGTCTTTTATATCGCGCAAATTATAGCACTGACGCACTCATCACTCTTCCTGACAGATTTAGCGCTGCGCGGTAGATTGTGGGGTAAAATTATAGATAGGTAGTGATGTGGTGAATGATGATATTAGAATAAATCTAATTGGCTGTTCGTGGCGGAACACTTTCTCTGGACCTATCAGGTTCGTATCATTTGTGTGCAGGGCTCTCAGTATAGTCATTTTACTCGCGAAGTAATACCATCAGGCTCCGTATGGGCATCGGCTCTTTCACAAAGGATAATTTAATTGCTTTTATCAGTATAGTAGGTTGTACTTTATGACCGGTGCACCATTGTGCTAGCATTCCACGTGTACGAATGCGGCAAACACGTACAATAGATTTCTTGATAATCATATACCCGACTTCAATAAGAGAAGACTTCATTATGAGACATATAAGATAGAAAGTCAGATGTAGAAGACATATAACAGAGATAGCGTCCAGATTGGAGATATATATATGGTTAATATGTGGGTCACGACACGTCTTCGCAATCTAGAGTACGCTCTTCTGCTTTGTACGTGTATACTGAGTGTAGATGACTTACACGCGTAGAGTCGTTGCCTAGTTCTGCGCGTTTGATGTACGTTGTTTTCGAGATCAGCACTCACCCTAAGTCGCGTACTGTCTAGCTCATTTCAGTCTCTAATTAACCACTGCCATCGCTTACACGTCACTATAGTAATCATTCTGCCCTTACATCTCCTTCGCTGTACGTGCTTGTAAACCCTCTCGTTCCCGCTTTTGTTACTCTTCCCAGCTTCTGATGTCATGATAGAGAGATTATGACTACTTGGCACGAGTACATCGAGTCGTTTTAATCTCACGCGCATATCTTCACATAGTAGCTTCTCGCGTGTCTTGTGAGACTTCTTACACTCTCTGCTTCTTCTTCTCGGTTTAACGCTGGTCGCCATAATACGCGTGTATGTCACAGCTTATTGTCTTCATTGTTGATATCTGTCGCTGTAATCTCTAGAATATCTTCCTCGTCACACAGATGACTATCTCGCTTTTTTAACATCTCCTTGACATGGTCCGTTATCATAGAACTAATTTAGCTTCGCTGTTGAAGATAGAGTTCTCAGGTACACAAATAGCCTTCTTTGATGTTTCTTACTATGCACTTGGTGTCGTGCATGCACGCCTAGAATATGATTTTGAAATGCCGACTTTCTTGCCTGAAGAATAGCACCGGGTATATAGTGAGCTCTGTGACGAGACGAAGTGTTCTGCGACTTTAGCGTACGTGACCTTTGCAGAGTTGTTTAATTTTCATTGCTGTTGGGATCGTATCACCGATGTTGTCGGGAAAGGGTGTACTCAAAAGCTGTGACCACGCATTTTGATTTGTTGTAATCGTTTGAGACGAAGTACATAAATCCTCTCGTCAGTCATGTATAATTGTCTGCGTCCATGCGTCTAGATTCCACTGACTCGCCTGTTTAAATCGTATAGTCTACGATAAACTTGAAGGACTTAACTGCTACTCTCGCTCTAATAAGTATCGTAGTGCACGCGGGAGATCTATGTAACGGAAGGGTTTTCATGTCCCAATGTTATTTTTGTCGAAACTCATTTGAGTTTTTATGGAGCTAAGTTGCCCGCCGGTGGTCCCCACAAGTTGACTTTGTATTTGTTGTCTACGCTCGACATTGACGTAGAATAAGAAACGCGCTCAGCCCCTCCTTGTCTATATCTGTCTGTATCACTAGTTATATATAATCGGGAAGATTTGGTCACTTAGATATAAGATTAGGAAGGAGTGTACATAAGAAAATAGCGCGTGGAGGTGGGAGGATAGTGGGTATAGCAGTCATAATCGCATACACTGGTCGAGCGTCCGCTATTATTGATAATATTAGCGACACTTCGAGACTCCTAGACGCTCTATGTTAGACAGTCAAAATGGCAGAAGAGTAGGCGGGATAATGTCGATTATTTTTCAATTGTATTGATGTGCACAATGCAGTAGAAATACATTGTTCATTGTGTTCTGTATTAATCCGCTTTGTAGTGTAAGAGGTTGTCACGGGTCCAATATCATATCGTACAGTCTGTGTTTGTGAAAGTTGCTATATCCAACCGATACGTATCGCAGTATGACTCGCTATAGGTCTGATTATACGTAACTCGCTACGAGTGAGAGAGCGGGTGTGGGGGGTCTGCGTCTAATGCTGAAACCGGCTACCTTACTATGATATACTACACCGCGCTGTCATTCGAGCGCTAATTTGACACAGCGGTCCCATGAATGTAGCATATTGTTAAGCGAAGAGTAAGTCCTGGGTTTACACTCTTTCAATTATGTTTTTCGTGTGCGCAAAGTCATTTTGGGTTTAGCTGGTCAATGAATGAGCCGTAGTTTCTGTGTTATTTGTAAGTTTGACAGGATGAATAAAGTCTAAGGCATTCATGACATGTGTATTCTAGGTAATCACTCGCTGATGAAGCCAGAAAGAGAGCGCCACGAGTGTGATATCACTCAGAATGACTGAGGCAAACAGTAAAGTCGTTCGGTTAGCAGACCCTGTGCGGTCTAAGTAGCTCTGACGCTCCTAGATATTATGAAGAAATTTCGCTCGGATCCTCACTTATGGCGTTTTGTGGAGTATTAAGCGCAAGATAGAGTAGGGGAAGATTTTCCTCTCTTTTAGCATTTAAGTGCAAGACTATCTTATTTATTCTCGTTGCTACAAGTGATAATTGCGCGGGTTCAAATGGGCGTCTAAATCGTGGTAGTCTGCATAGTCAATATAATAGCTCTTCTGTGAAAGTGTTTAAGACATGAGACAACAGATGGCCTCACAACTTGTAGTGACTAGCTAGTTTCAAGTACACTGAGATCTCGCCTGATATTGTTACGCTAGTATAGTCTCTCTGATGTCATGCCTCGTATCATCCATCTCGTTGCCATCATTGGTATTTCGGTGGACGCATAGGGCCTTACGACAGGCACACTATGATTGTGTATTAAGGATGTTTACGAATCGGATCCCTTAGCGAGGTAGGTTATAAGCATTAGGGAATGTGTAGTCTTTGGATTCACATTACATGTATATATGGCTTTATGTCATCAATCGTCGTTATTTGTCGGCGTATGATCAGGTGTCCAAATGGGATTAGTGTGTTTGTGAATTGAATTGAGTCTTAGACTTATTTCGAGATTTAGTTTTACGAAGCCAGAAAAACGCAATGCGGGAAGAGGATATGTCACAGAAGAAGGTACGCCTGTGTCGGTTATATATCGATGAGTTTGAGCGTAAAGCGCCCAGTGAACAGACAGAGATCCTTCGCGCAATTTTATCCGACTATCCTTGTTATGTTGTAGATATGCAGAGAGCATGATGTATGGAGAATGCATTCCGATATCATCAAGTAGGACAACATTACGATTTGTTTTTCTAGATAAAATATGTTTGGCGCAGAAAGGGGTGGGTTCAAGACGGAGGCGAGTTTGTTTGTGAAAGTTTAAAGAACAGGGTGGTAGCAATAAGAACGCACTTTAGATAAACATCTGCTGTCATCTGATAGCCTCGTTAAGTATTCCTTACTGCGAAATCACGCAACTGCTGCGCATAGCGCATGTTGATCAAGCAAAGAGAGAAGTTAGAGGAAGAGGGGTTATAAGAGATCCAAACTATAGTTACCTCTTCTCGTTTGTCCATGAATCGCTTCATTTTGGCGTTAATAGTGGTCAAAACGGGAAACCATAGGTTGTTCTGGTTGAAATTTGAAGATGAAGTCTGCTAACTTCTTTGACATTTTTTAAAAACCCGAAGCCCAGAAACCGAGGGCGAGGTGTTAGAGCAGAGAGGAAATGAGCTTTGGTTTACACGATTGGTAGCCGCCGATTTGGAGAATTCCGACTACAATTGCTAAATTAAGGAAGCACAAGAAACGTTAGCTCACGTGCGGGGCTATGATTTTCTAATTACCATAGGCACGAAACAGTCTCTACTGTGGTAAATCTCTGCTGTAACAATGGTTGGGAATAGGGGTCAAAACGGCAGTTTTGTTTGTGAAAGTTTGAAAAAACGAGATGGTAATGCATTTAGTAAAACTGCTGTAAAGTACAAGTTTATCCATACTGGAGACTCAAACTTCTCCGCATTTGGACAAGGCAGAGAAGTTAGAGGAAGTTTTTTAATCCAATATATTAAGGCTTTTGTCAAACTCTTTGCGTTTGAGTGGTTAAACATGACTAGTTTGTCTTTGAATTGAAAGATGAATCTGGTCTAACTTCTGACATGTTTTTACCGAGAGCCAATGGCAGAAAAGAACGCAAGGGGCACAGAGCAGAGGGTTACAAAAAAATAGCTTCTTGTTCCCAGCACATTCGGTAGCCACCGTCATTTTGAATTCTGCGAACTATACTTGCTTGAAAAGCACGAAGATGTGTAAAGTGGGAAGTGATTCTTTATCAAATATAGCAACAAACCTTTGTTTTCTGTAGAACGAATGATCTCGAGAGAAAAGGGGGGATACAAATGAGCTGCGCAGTGTGTAGGTTGTGAAGAGTGTTAAGAGACAGATGGTAGATGAAGCAGGCGATTTAGTAAACTAAAGCTGTACACCCTGTAAGTTCATCTAGCTGGAATAAAGCCTTGCTCACGCTGCATGTCTTGTACCAAGCAGAGAGAGTTAGACGGAAAGTTTTAAGAGATCCAATATTATTAGTTTGGTCCAAGCTCTTTGGTTTAGGGTGGTCAAAATGATAGTTTGTTTTGAATTGAATGAATCTGCTAACTTTTGAGACATTGTTTAGTTTACCGGAAGGGCAGGGAGCCAGAAAACCAGGCGAAGGAGACTTAGCACAAAAATCCAGCGCTTTGGTTACAGAATACTGGTGTGATAGCGGCTCCGATTTTGATTTCCCCTGACTCCACTGCCAAGGTAGACATGATAAAGGCAGAAGAGGGCTACGGGGAAGATTTTAGCATTAGCAAGACATTTTTTTTCTGTAAAATGTTGGGAAAGGGGTCAAAACGGCGAGTTGTTTAGGTGAAAGCTTTTTAAAAAGAACGCAGATGGTAATCCGCAATTGTTAGTAGAACAACTGCTGTAAGGAGGAAAACCAGGAACAGCGGTGAAAGGTCT
Source organism: Salvelinus sp. IW2-2015 (assembly GCF_002910315.2). Lineage (NCBI taxonomy): Eukaryota > Metazoa > Chordata > Actinopteri > Salmoniformes > Salmonidae > Salvelinus > Salvelinus sp. IW2-2015. The sequence goes on along the minus strand of NC_036853.1, from coordinate 23,644,809 downwards.
CCATATCCTGATCTTCCAAATTCTCTGATGGCTTAGTCTACGAACCAGGAGAACGTTTCTTATCCGGCGATTGGTGACAAGCAGAGAAGTTAGGAAGGATAGTCTTTGAATCCAATATAGTATTTTGTCAAACTCTTTGGTCTTAGTGGTCAGAGAATGTCATAGTTGTTTTGAATTGAAATGGGAGAGATCTGCTAAGGCGTATGCTGACATGTTTTAGTACGGAACAAGAGACGAAGCCAGAAAAGCCAGCGCGAAGGCGTTGATCATCAAAAATAGGCCTTTTGGTTAACTAATGGATTGGGCAATAGCAACGACAGCGAGGAATAGCGCGGCATTGTTGAATTCCGACTACTTGCTTGAAAAAGCAGAAGTAGTAGGGGGGAAGATTTTTACATAGACGAGAAGCAGTTTTTTTCCTGTAGAAATGTTGGGTTAACACAAAGGGGGGTTAAAAACGGCAGTTTGTAGGTGAAGAGTTTAAAATACAACCGATCGGTTTATAGAATCCGCTGGAAAAAAATCCCAACTCTTAGAGTTAGAGCTCTTCTGTATAATCTACAGCATAAGTTCGTATACATGATTCAAACGCTTCTTCCGCATGTGGAACAAGCGAGAGTACCGCTCTAGAGGAATAAGTTTTTAATCCAATATTCATTTCTCTTTGCTTCAAACTCTTTGGTTTAAGTCTGGGTCTCATCGAGTCCAATGATAGTTGTGTTTGCCAGAGTTGAGGTGAAATAAGCTGTACACTTCTGACATGTTTTAAAGAGAGGGAGGACGCCGGAAAGCACGAGAAAACAAGGCAGAAAGGGTTTGACAAAAACTCAGCGCCTTCTTTCTGGGTTATGCAGGCACTTTGGTAGCTAGTCCCTACGGACTTCTGAAGTTCCGACTACTTGGCTTGAAAAGCAGAAGAGTAGGGGAAGATTTTCATAGCAAAACATGTTTTTTTTCTTGTAAAGATGTTGGGAAGGGTCAAAACGGCAGTTGCGTTTGGTGTAAAGTCGTTAAAAAACAGGATGGTAATGGTTTCTCGCCTCTTTCAATCGTACAAACTGCTGTACACGTATCAGTCTTCCATTCCTGTACATAATCATCTTCAATCCGCACTCGTTGACGAAGCAGAGAAGTTAGGAGGAAGTTTTAATCGGCAATATATTTTTGCTCAAACAATCTGGTCTGGGTCTTGTTATGTTCGAGTCATAACTCGAGAGTTGTTTTTGGACATACGCGCTTTGAATGTTAATCTTGCTGAACTGTCTGACATTGGGTTTTTAGGAAACCATGAGAAGGCCTAGAAAACTCCGCGGAGGCGATAGTGCTTCATCATAGATATAGGCCTTACATGGTTACAGATTGTAGGCCTCCCGATTTCTGAAGCCCATTCGCGACTAGCTTGCTTGTATACGTCGGCTAGATAAGAGCTGTATACGGTTCGCGTATAAAGATTTTACATAGGGCACATTACAATTTTTTTTCTGTAAAAATTCGTTCCTTGTGGTAAAGGGTGGTGTCGCTTTATAATTTCGATCGCGCTTGTTACTTTTGGAGGTGCCGAAAGTTTAAAAACAGCACAATCGCGTAACAATAGCAATTTCTAAGGTAACAATGCTGTGAACCGGTAGATACCATGACCTACGTGGCCAGTAGAGCCTTCTGACACGCGCATTGCTGAGCACAAGGCAGCGAAGGCCATGTAGAGGCAGTTTAAATTCCCAAATAGTATTTTCATGTGTCACAACTCGCTTTGGCTCCTATAAGTGGTCACAACCCAAAGAATGGATGAGTTTGTTTTGAGAATTCGAGAATAGAATCTGCTAACTTCTGAGCAACCAGACAGGAACGAAGACCAGGACGACAGCAGACAAGGACAGACAGACAGATCAGACAGTGAAGAAATGATCAGTTATCACACCAGGAAAGCCAGAGACAAACAGGCGAAGGGTGTAAGCCACAAAATAGCTTGTTAGCGCTCTAGCAGAATTGGTAAGCCGCGCGTCCTAGACATGAATTCCGACTGTACTGTGCCTTGAAAAGCAGAAGAGAGTACGCGGGAGATTTTACTAGCAAACGTTTTTGATCTCGTAGCATGTTGGGAGAAGGGGTCAAAACGGCGGAGTTGTCTTGTGGAGAAGTTTTAAAAAACGAGACATGGATAATGAAATCGCACATTTAGTAAACTTTGCTGTACGTGGTTGAGGACGTAAGTTCCATACTGTAATGCCCATGGATGGAAAGGGAAGCTCCCAGAACATTTTTTAATTGTTTATATTTTTTTTTTAAACG
>NC_036853.1:23631979-23642495 GCF_002910315.2 Salvelinus sp. IW2-2015 | reverse complement strand
AAATATTGAACCTTTATTTAACTAGGCAAGCTCCACACATACACCAACACACACAGAAAACACACAGCCTAAAACTGTCCAACCCTGGGCTATGCAGTGTTATGTGTACTGCAAGCAGTCCTCTCTATGACATGACATGACTCTACTAACATCTCCATATTGTGTGAGCATGTGTTTGTCTCCCAGGGGATGAATTAGTGCAGTTTGTCGTCTGGTGGGGAGGTTTGTCTCTGTTGTTGCTTAATGGAATAGGATGCATTTTTCTGTTGAGAGCCATCATTGAGCTGTTATTCTGCTCAATATAACCTTCCACACACACACACACACACCCATATTGTAATTGTTATCCCCATGAAGTGTATTGAGTCACTATCAGCTCATTCCAGCTCTGACAGGATACAGTATAAACCTCAACACAAGCTGCTAGTCAATTAGGCATGGGGGGCTGTATTGTACACACARACGCATACACCACCGCTGGCTCCGCCTCTTCAGAGTGAAGGACAGCAAACAGAGGAGGATGATAGAGATGAGTTCTTGCAGGGTATGTTTATCTCTGGGTTTGTCTMTGTTTGACACGGAGAGGGAGTAGTGTGAGAGCAGTACTGTACTACACACTCGCTCTCTCCCTCACTCCTGTCGTGTCCATCTGTCTACAGGGGTCACTTAACTGGCTTAACTGTGCATGCGTGCGTATGTGTGTCTGTGTGTGTATAAAAAAATATATTCTATACAGGTCAGAGTGATCAAAACAAAGCAGGCCTTAAGAGCAGATATTCATAGCACAAATCATACGCAGACAAAAACAAGTAGATCTTCATAGCCATTCTACACTAAGAGCATAAGTTTAAAAATAGATATTCTTAGGTGTTTTAAAGTAAGAGCACTACAGTAGTTTATGCTCCACTGCCAGCGTATGGAGTCAGACTGTGGGCTGACACTATTTGAGTCCATCACCAGATGTGAAACGTATTTACATTCACATGTTACCTTGACAGGGGACTAAAAGAGACCAAAACAACAATTTTTTACTTTAGTTCACATCCATCTTTCATGATGTTCTTCTACACTTTAGATATTGTAACCAACTATGTAGTAAAAGTTCACTTGAATCTTTTATGATTTGATGCTTTTCCAGAGGATAAGAACAGGTTAAAACAGGTTGTAATATCCTGTCTGTAAGATATTGTGATGGCCTCACAGTGTGGTCTGTTTGTGGTTATAGTCATATCCTGTAATGAATGCTAAGAGATCATGATGCTGATATGCTGTATGTTGGCTGCCATCTCTCCTCTGCTGTCTGCGTTAATTACAGTCGAATCTGTTTGGACACACACACAGCTCTATCTGGCAGGATAGAGGGGAAAATATTGATACAATTTGGTTACTATAAGTTACTGTATCTCTCAGAGTGTGTGTGTGATGACAGAGTTCTGCSGCCTGCAGAGCCTCGTAGCAGCTGGTTTATCTGCAGCATATTTCATAGCAGATATAAACAAAGAGTAAACAAAGYCACATCACTAAATTACTATGACATTATATCACCATATCAACCTGTTCCGCTATTAAAAGTGGTGTGTGCCTGTGTGTGTGTGTGTGTCTGTGTGTGTGTGAGAGGGTATCCAGATTGTCATACCATATCGACMCTGTGCCATCCCAGTATATTCAGTGATACCGGCACTGAACACAAGGGGTGCTATTTTTTTTGCAGAACAGACATCCCAGCTTATAAAGTTATYCAAGTAACAAACAAAAAATACTACCCATAGTTTGCTGCACACACAATATATATATTGGACAGGAAGGCTCTTGATCCAGGAGGGGATTKTCTGCTGTTACCAAGAGAAGCTTGATTTTGCAAGAAGCTAACCAACCAGATATCTATTAAGTTACCTAGCAAACCAAATGCAAAACTGCAGAGCATTTAGCACATTTTAGACAGTTAACTTAGTTTTTTTTCAATTGTTTAAGCACAAATTTGAAAACAGGGCCCGGTTTGTCAAAACACTACACACAATTAGCACAACCCTACACCACAGTAGCACAACACTTCAGATCATTTGCAAAATGGAACACTTTTGTCAAAACTATACACGACTTCATAAAAATAATATTTTGTTACCATACGAAACACACATTTCATATGACTTCAATCTTTTTGAACCAGTTACACACTGCTGTTGCTAACCTAAAACACTTTTAGCAAGTTTAATTGTCYGTGATTAGAGTACTGTAAATGAAGTACAGAGAAAGTGCAACTATACAAACACTACACCAATGCTGCAGACTGAGGAAAATATCATTTCTCTCCATATACCCAAATCAGTCAACATGGAGAATCACAACAAAACATGTCCCAGTTTTCGTGCTACTACAGTAGTGTGCATAACACTGTTAACTCAGCAAACAGATAAATGTAAAATACTGTATCCAGTACAGGTTACAATTACAGTAAATAACAACAAACATAAAAAATAATCTGAAAAACACTGACAATATTGTACAGAAAATACTACAGTAAACATACTATACATTTACATTTAAGTCATTTAGCAGACGCTCTTATCCAGAGCGACTTACAAATTGGTGCATTCACCTTATGATATCCAGTGGAACAACCACTTTACAATTATACATTATCTCTTCGCCTAGCTGGATCTGGCCAGAGAATTTCATCAACATCACAAGCAATATCGTCATTAGCAAGAGAACGCGGGAAGAACCGTCTTGAATGTCGAATCCATCCTTGCACAGCTGTGGCGTCGACTTGGTCACAGGCGTCCTCCATGGCCTGAATGAGGGGTACCTGAGCCTGGGGCTGGAGATCGTAAACCTTCCACCGCCATGCAGAGAAAAACTCTTCGATAGGGTTTAGAAACGGAGAGTATGGTGGAAGGTATAGTACTGTCAACTGTGGATGGTGTTGAAACCAGTTCTGGACCAAAGCAGAGCGGTGGAATGACACATTGTCCCAGATGACCGTGTATTGCATCTGGTGCATTTCATTACCTACTGTGACGATGTGGTGCAATCGGTCCAAAAATGCGAGAATGTGAGGTGTGTTGTAAGGGCCCATTTTGGCATGACGGAGGACAACCCCATGCTGTGAAACGGCAGCGCAAAGGGTGATGTTACCCCCACGTTGCCCTGTGGCCAATGATATTTCTGCCTCTCTTTCTTGCTTTTGTGAGGTTGATCCCTGCCTCATCAATATATATGAATTCATGCAGGATTTCCTCAACATCCATCTGCAAAACTCCCTGAAATACAGTGAAAGACAAGATTGTGTAGTTCAGGATAGGTCTAGTATACAGTCAATGTAAAAAAGTCATGTGTGCAGTATGCAACATCACAGTGCTAAAGTGAACAATACAAGCCTCCACATACTCATGCCGCAGCCGTTTGACCCTCTCTGAATTCCGCTCAAAAGGCACTCGATAAAGTTGTTTCATTTGAACCTGATGTCTTTTCAGGATGCGTGCCAGTGTTGACTGAGAGACCTGATGGACATTATTGAAAATGGCCTGGTCACCGATAATGTTGGCTTGTAGTTCTCTGAGCCTGATAGCATTATTGAAAATGGCCTGGTCACCGATAATGTTGGCTTGTAGTTCTCTGAGCCTGATAGCATTATTGGCCAAAACCATGTTCATTATCTCTCTCTCTTGTTCTTGCGTGAATATGGGCCCCCTTCCTCCTTGTCGTTCCCGACCCTCAATCCTATGTAGAGAATAATACATGTAACTTACTGTACAATGTCACAGGAAGGGGTATCACAAGTGGTGCATACAATAAGCGTCTGATTACTGTAACTGTAGACAGATCTTCTTCTACCTGTTTTCCTGTCGAAAAGTCCTTATGACAGATGCCACTGTAGCTCTGCTAAGATTTGGCTGAACTCAGTCCAGCCTCCCTCAGCGTCAATCCGTGGTTCACAACATGGTCCACTAGTGTTGCACGAATGTCATTTGATAAGTTTGGTCCTCTTCTTCTTTGTGCACGTTCTCCTCCTGCTTCAGGTCTTCCTCGACCTCTGGCTCGGCCTCTGCCTCTTCCTCTACCTCCTTCTCCTCCTCTGTGTTCTCCTCCTCTGTGTACTCCTCCTCTGTGTACTCCTCCTCTGTGTACTCCTCCTCTGTGTACTCCTCCTCTCACCCTCACTCTTCTTCTGACTCCTTCCATTTTGGTTGAAGGCAGGGGAACCTACCTGCTGCATTTTTAGAGTGCTTAAACCTGATTGGTGTGTCTACAATTTAGCAATCATGTGTTTGTGCACCTGATGGCTGTGTTTAACAGATTGGCTCATAGGTGTGGTAATTTGACAGTCAGTGCTTTGAAATTGCAAGGAAGTGACATCATGATATACTTCTGTGTCTGATGTATACAAGTGTGTTTAGTGTTTTGCAAATCACTGTGTGTAATGTTTTGCAAATAGTGTGAAGCTGACAATGTGCTTACAGTTGTGCAAATCTAGCCTTGTGTTTTGCTCCTTGAGTGTAAGGTMTTGCTAATTYTGGGAAAAGTTACATTTTAGTGTGTAAGCAATCGTAAAAAACTGTAATAGTTATAAGATATCTAGCTAACAAAAATGTAGTTGTGAATTCCATACTGTAACCACAGTAAATCACCTGCACAACACTGAGTGACTCGCAAGGTTCCATTCTTTCTTCGTTGTGTGCTTGTAATCAAACACCATGTGATTGGGGACTACCGGTAAGCTTCATAATGAAAAATAAGGGAACAGATGAAATGAAGAACGAGATCTGCTTTATCTCCTAACGTATTGCACAAGTTGATTGCAGCTATTTACTTAGAAAGTAGCTACAATGATTCACATTTACATACACATAGTTTCAACGGTATGGACGATATTAAAAAAACATCCCGTGGCTATTTCCAAGTACCCCGGTATACGGTATACCGCCCAAGCCTGTGTGTGTGTGTGTGTGTTTGTGTGAGTCATCCCGGATAGCTTTGGCTGTCCTGGTCTTTGCTGCACTCTCTGTGCTAATCACCACATTAGGACCTACATCACTGTTGGCATGGTGAGGCATAGTGAAGTGCAGACAGGGAAATAACAAACTGGAGCCACCAAGAAGTTAGGGGATATCAGCAAGGCCCCTGGCATGACATACACAGTTCTGAAAGGTTGTGTTTAGTTTCTCTCACAGTGGGAGTTGTCCTCTGATTTGTCTGGAAGGGGTGTATGTGTGTTTGTGTGTGTGTTCGTGTGTGTGATAATGTGTGTGTGATGTCTTCTACCCCGGGCTCATTGACGTTTAGCATTTAAAGAGCAATTAGGGAAAAAAGCYGAGAACGGGACTGTCTGACTGGGCTGTCGTTGTTGAATCAGACAGATACACTACYTGACCAAAAGTATGTGGACACCTTCTCGTTGAATATCCCATTCCCAAATCATAGGCATTAATATGGAGTTGGTCCTCCCATTGCTGCTATAACAGCCTCCACTTTTCTGGGAAAGCTTTCCACTAGATGTTGGAACTTGCTTCAATTCAGCCACAAGAGCATTAGTGAGGTCAGGCACTGATGTTGGGCGACTAGGCCTGGCTCGCAGTCGGCTTTGCAATTCATCCCAAAGGTGTTCGATGGMGTTGAGGTCAGGGCTCTGTGCAGGTCAGTGAAGTTCTTCCAGACTGATCTCAGCAAACCATGTCTGTATGCTTTGTGCACGAGGGCATTGTCATGCTGAAACAGGAAAGGGCCTTCCCCAAACTGTTGCCACAATGTTGGAAGCACAGAATCGTCTAGAATGTCATTGTATGCTGTAGCGTTAAGATTTCCCTTCACTGGAACTAAGGTGCCTAGACCGAACCATGAAAACAGCCTCAGACCATTATTCCTCCTCCACCAAACTTTACAGTTCACACTATGCATTGCGGCAGGTAGCGTACTCCTGGCATCCGCCAAGCCCAGATTTGTCCGTCGGACTGCCAGATGGTGAAGCGTGATTCACCACTTCAGAGGAAGTGAGTGTTGCAACCGAGGACAGACCATTTTTACGCGCTGTGCGCTTCAGCGGTCCTGTTCTGTGAGCTTGTGTGGCCTACCACTTTGCGGCTGAGCCGTTGTTGCTCCTAGACATTTCCACTTCACAATAACAGCACTTACAGTTGACCGGTACAGCTCTAGCAGGGCAGAAATATGATGAACTGACTTGTTGGAAAGGTGGCATCCAATGACGATGCCACATTGAAAATCACTGAGCTCTTCAGTAAGYCCATTCTACTGCCAATATTTGTCTATGGAGATCGCATGGCTGTGTGCTCAGCAAGAAGTGTGGATGAAATTTCAGGGTTCCACTAATTAGAAACATACTTTTGTATATATAGTGTAAATGTCATGATGTAAGCAGCCTCTAGTCTCAATTCAACACAATTATATTACACTTGTTTGGTACTCTAGTTATTCTGTAAAAACTGTGATAGCTAGTTTGTGATTACTCGTCTTCCATTGATGTAAATGGGAMATTTACGTGAGAGGTTGAGTAACACAAACATATTTTAAGTTAGGGTTCAGCACTATGGTACCTTTTGGTTGTTTACCTATTTCCTCTGTTTCTGTCCTGAAGGATCTTCTATGTATCTCATGACTCCCAGGACCTGAAGATCTTCAGCTACATCGCCAGAGATGGACAGAATAACGTCTTCCGCTGTAACGTCTTCAAGTCCAAGAAGAAGGTGAGATAGACATGCACGTTATCTCTTTTTGCTCTCTCTCTGTTTCCTCTTTTTGCTGGATAATGTTTTACACAGTACCATGTACTTGACTGAGCCATGTCCAGTCATGATTGCTAAATGTAGCAAAGAAATTCACACTCCCTCTTTCTCTCCAGCTCTTTATTTGAATTTGTTTTAATTATTGGTTGGAATTGTGAACAATAGCAAAATCAAATATGAAGTCAAATCCAGTCYCCCTATCATATGGTTCACTGCAGCTCAGCGGTCAGTGGGAAGTGGTCAGCGGGTTCGTGTTTCAGGATGGTGGTGTGGTCACGAGGTGTCTATGCACTCGGCATTTGACGGCCTGAAYACCACTGTGATGTCACCGATAACGTGCTCTGGAAGTTTATTCCATATACGGACAGCAGTTTTAGGAAGTTTCTGTCCAGGGAGCGTGTTCTAGTGACTAMGTATGTGAGAGCATGGTCTGCCATGGCTGTGCATAGGCGGGTAGTGCGGCGTCTGTTATATGGTGGGTGGAGCATAGCTTGCAGGTCCATGGGACAGTGGTGTGAGTGCATTTTGTACGGGGCTATAGCAGCAGCCCTGTACAACCCTCTCACACGCTCCCTCCCCCTATCAACTATGCCGCGCGCACACACACACACACAAAGCCTTAGTCCTGGGAGATCGGGGAGTGAAATACACTGACATTCACTTGGGCAGCTCTGGCCCGAGGCCATTGAGATGGAAAGCACTTTTCCTGAGCGCGTGTGTAGGTATGTGTGTGTGTGCGTTTGTGTGTGTATGTGTGCGCACATGCGTGCCTGCCTGCCTGCCTGCTTGCGTGCTTGTGTAAGAGAGAGGGAGAGAGCGAAAATGTGTGTTCTAATCCACAGTCACTCTAGCATGGAGAGACACAAAGCAATGTGCATTGGAGGGTGTCAGTAATAAAGTGCTGCAGGCCCATGGCTGTACTGTACCAAAACAGCACCTGCACGTATTAAACAGTATCCTGCCATATTAAAACCTCCCAGTACACGCACACTACATACCTCTACCCAGCCACATTAACAGCTATGCTGTAATGAGTCATAGAACCATTATGTGTGTAAGAGAGAGACYGAGCGAATAGGGAGTACTTTTGGTTTCAAGCTGAAGTTAAAGTTATTTATCTCTTAAAGGAATTCACAGATGTACAGTGGACAAAGCCACACACCACAAGTCAAATGGCATGGCAGAACCATTGAAATCGTAAATCCATAAAAAGAGAATTTCCATTGCTTTATCTGTCCATTTTACACAGACACACTCCCTCTCCACCTTTGCTCCCTATCCCTAATTCTGTCATTCTCCCTCCCTCTCTCGTCCTCCATTCCTCTTCCCTCCCTCCTCTCTAGCTGTCTTCTCACATACAGTGGGGCAAAAAAGTATTTAGTCAGCCTCCAATTGTGCAAGTTCTCCCACTTAAAAAGATGAGAGAGGCCTGTAATTTTCATCATAGGTACACTTCAACTATGACAGACAAAATGAGAAAAAAAAATCAAGAAAATCACATTGTAGGATTTGTTATGAATTTATTTGCAAATTATGGTGGAAAATAAGTATTTGGTCAATAACAAAAGTTTATCTCAATACTTTGTTATATACCCTTTGTTGGCATGGGGCTAGAGATGACAGGGTCATGACGGTTGGTGGTCATAGTTAATGTTTCGTCAAGAGAAGTTCTCTTATATCACTAATCTCGACACGTAGAGTTTTTGGGCTGGTATTTCCAACTATATCGCGCGCCGCATTCCCGTCGATGCCATAGAATACCTTCTACGCAGGAGTGATATGTTTTGTGGGTACTTTGCTTCTCATGGGCAAGCACACAGGCACATATTATCTCTCATTAGCTACTCCTCTCATATACAAAAGTAATTGTCTCACTATGGGGTAGAGATCTGGAGATCTGGCTAGGCCTTCAGGACGCTTGAAATTTCTTCTTGTACTCGAACGCCACTGCGCTTCACGGTTCGCCTCGGGCGGATTGTCTCTCGGGATCATTGTCATGTCATAGAACGCAGACCAGCTCACGTTTATATTCTGAGCCGATGCTCCCGTGCTGATATGATATGAGGTTTTCACTCAATCGAGCTACCGCATTGAACACAGTGGAGCGCCTATTTTCCTCTTTCCACTTTGACCTGACGGGATGCAGTCGTCTCTCGTTGGTGTGCCCTTTTTGGCTCTGATAAAACAGGTCCCATAAGCATGATGTTTCCTACCCCACATTGATCTGCGGTCACATAGCTCATATACTGTGTTATATTGGATGCCACAAGCTCAAATTCTTTGTCTCACCACACATCTGGAGGTGTTACTCCGCAGCAAAGGTTATTTCCATTTGTGTTGGGGTTTGACTCTTGATAGGTGAGAACTAGTCGTCCCAATCCATTCTCTTCTGGTATCATCTCAAGACTCGCACTCTCTAGCAAACTTCAGACGCGACGTGCCCTCGCGCACAATACTGAAGCTTTAATGCTCACCGGGGTAACTGGTCCTAGGCACTGTCAAGGGATTTTCGACGTGTCTCACTCGGCCGGCAGGTAGGTCTGGGTGTGTATGACGTGATTGTTAGTAGGGAGCACTTTGTTTACTTTTGGTTCGCCACTACTCTCGCTGCAGTGTCATTATTCGAACTACGGATCCCCAATCCGTGTGGTTCTGGGATTTATTGCTCACCATTCTTTGAGATCATTTTGACCCCACGGGGTGAGATCTTGCGGTGGAGCCTCAGATCGGAGGAGATTATCAGTGGTCTTGTATGTCTGTCCATTACTTACCCTACACTAGATAATGGGATGGTCGTTTCTTCTCCTTTCTGCAGAAGTGCTGTGGTAGCTCATTGCTGGTTAAGTGTGCCTGAATTCAAATAATCACAGCCAGTGTCACAGCAAAGCCCATTACACCCACGCATGCTTCACGGTGGGGTACCACGACAATCAGCAGAGGATCGTCCGTTCAACTATACTCTGGCGTCTCACAAAGACACGGCGGTTGGAACCAAAAATCTCCCCTTTGGACCTCATGCAGAACGCAAAGGACAGATTTACACCGTCTAATGTCCCATTGCTTGTTTTCTTGGCCCAAGCAAGTCTTCTTCTTATCGGTGTCTTTAGTAGTGGTTTCTTTGGCAGCAATTCAATTATGAAGGCTGAGTTTACGTAGCCTCTTCTGATAGTTGAGTTGAGGTGAACTCTGAAGCATTTATTGGGCTGCAAATCTGAGGTGCAGTTAGCTCTAATTGAACTTGTCCCTCTGCCGCAGAGGTAACTCTTGGTTCTTTCCTTTCCTGTGGCGGTCGCTCATGAGAGCCCAGTTTTCTCTTCATGCATAAAGCCAGCACCTTCATTGATTTTAGGGCATGCTTGTTTTATTTTTAAGCTGGGTTTTTTTTCTAACCCGTGCAGAGGCACTACCGAAACATACTACCAAGATTACTACTGTCTTGGTATTTGAGTCTGTTGTTCTGACGTCTGATGCTTCTCTATCAGTCTCCCAACACGTATAGTTAACTTGTTTTTTCTCTTTCTAGTTCTCAGGGTAGATCGGGTTAATCTTCTTCCTGGAACTGACTGCGGCGTGCTTGGCGTTCGTGCTTCCAAGGACAAACGTCAGAGAGTGGAGTCAAACGTTTTGACTTCTTCCCACCCGTGGCCAACGTCAAGGCCTACAGAGAAGGACATCGACCTACAAAACCTCGTTGACTCCCTGCAAAAGCTGGTGTAGAGAGCACAAGAGCGAGGAGCTATGTAAGCGTGTTGTGTTGGGGGGTGGGTAATGGGCATATA
>NC_036853.1:23625069-23631954 GCF_002910315.2 Salvelinus sp. IW2-2015 | reverse complement strand
CTTATTTTCCACCATAATTTGCAAATAAATTAATTTAAAATCCTACAATGTGATTTTCTGGAATTTTTTTTCTCACTTTGTCTGTCATAGTTGAAGTGTACCTATGATGAAAATTACAGGCCTCTCTCATCTTTTTAAGTGGGAGAACTTGCACAATTGGTGGCTGACTAAATACTTTTTTGCCCCACTGTAGGTGCTCCTTTTGTCCAGGTGGGAAAGGGCATTGTGGAGTGCAATAGAGATTGCATCATCTGTGGATCTGTTGGGGTGGTATGCAAATTGGAGTGGGTATAGCGTTTCTGGGATGATGATGTTGATGTGAGCCATGACCAGCCCTTTCAAAGCATTTCATGGCTACAGATGTGAGTGCTACTGGTCGGTAGTCATTTAGGCAGGTTACCTTATTGTTCTTGGGCACAGGGACTATGGTGGTCTGCTTGAAACATGTTAGTATTACAGACTCAGACAGGGAGAGGGTGAAAATGTCGGTGAAGACACTTGCTAGTTGGTCAGCGCATGCGCGGAGTTCACGTCCTGGTAATCTGTCTGGCCCTGTTGACCTGTTAAAAGGTCTTACTCACATCGGCTGCGGAGAGCGTAATCACACAYTAATCCGGAACAGCTGATTCTCTCATGCATGTTTCAGTGTTACTTGCCTCGAAGCGAGCATAGAAGTTATTTAGCTCGAATGGTAGGCTTGTGTCACTGGGCAGCTCTCGGCTGTGCTTCTCTTTGTAGTCTGTAACACTAGAGCCGGTGTAGTTCGATTCGATCTTAGTCCTGTATTGACGTTTTGCCTGTTTGATGATTCATCGGAGGGCATAGCGGGATTTCTTATTAGCTTCAGGGTTAGAGTCCCGCTCCTTGAATATGGCAGCTCTACCCTTTAGCTCACTGCGAATGTTGCCTGTAATCCATGGCTCCTGGTTGGAGTATGCACATACAGTCACTGTGTGTCGACGTCGTCGATGCACTTATTMATAAAGCCAGTGACTGTTCGTCCAGTACGAGGTGAGTAATCGCTGTCCTGATGTCCAGAAGCTCTTTTCGGGCATAAGAGACGGTGGCAGAAACATTATGTACAAAATAAGTTACAAATAACGCAAAAAAACACGCACAATTGGTTGGGAACCCGTAAAACAGCAGCCATCTCTTCCGGCGCCATCCTGGTTTCATAATGGTTGTGTCTTCATCACACTGTAATTAACGAGGCTGTCTCCATCACAGACAGTTAATTGAGGGGGAGACCTGCGGGGAATACCCATTAGAGACCAGAGGCCTGGACCAAGGGGAGACTGCCGTGTGTGTGTGTGTGTGTGTGTGTGTGTGTGTGTGTGTGTGTGTGTGTTGTGTCTGTGTGTGTGTGTGTGTGTGTGTGTGTGTGATATCCCTCCCATCAATTGCCAGTTGCCACTCTCTCTGCCAATTTCAGACACAGTGCGCTGGCATGGGCCAAGAGGTAAAACTTTGGGCATCCATCACTCACCCAGGAGACTGCGTGATGGATGCACTTGCACATCTATCACTCCAGTATTAATGCTAAATTGTAATTATTTCGCCTCTATGGCCTATTTATTGCCTACCTCCCTACTCTTCTACATTTGCACACACTGTACATAGATTTTTCGATTTTTCTTTACTATTGTGTTATTGACTACGTTTGTTTATGTATAACTCTGTGTTGTTGTTTTTGTCGCGCTGCATTGCTTTATCTTGGCCAGGTCGCAGTTGTAAATGAGAACTTGTTCTCAACTGGCCTACCTAGTTAAATAAAGGTGAAATAAAAAAATTAAAAGACTGAGCCAGCGATTGGCTAACACAGATTCTATTTGACCCCATGCAAATACTCATCAATCTGTTTAAGTTCCAAATCAATGATGTGAGCCTACATGACTTATTTATTCATCCTCAAAGACTCATAGAACACTAGAAGAGGGTGAGGGCTGAGAAAAATCCTCCAAATGTAATGCATTTTCCTCAGTTCCCCTTGTTCCCCTTGTTATTGTGCAGAACAGTCACAGTTGCACCCCAGCCCTGTCTGTGTTAATGACTTTCTGGACAACTGTTGAGCCATAATGGCTGTTAATTGACAGGCTGAATTGGAGGGAAACAGAACAAAGGCTCTGCAGTTAGATAGACAGCGAGAGTCATTATGACACTTTAACGTTAAGGTGCTGTTCCAATGCTGGTCCTTTATCTAGGCTAAGGTTTCTAAAAAGGCTAACGATGCTAGCAATGCTAGTGCTGCTCCTGCAATTTAACTGTGTGTGTCTGCGTGCGCTAGGCATTGTATGAATGGAAATGTACTCTCTTTCTCTACTTGGCCTGAAAAGAGAGCTGAGTCATTACTGTCAGGCTACACACACACACAAATCAAATTAAAAATCGAAATGTATTTGTCACATGCACCGAATACAACAGGTGTAGACCATACAGTGAAATGCTTACTTACAAGCCCTTAACCAACAATGCAGTTGAAGAAGAGTTAAGAAAATATTTACCAAATAAACTAAAGTAAAACAATTATAAAAAGTAACACAACAAAATAACAATAACGATGCTATATTCCGGGTGTTACCGGTACAGAGTCAATGTGCGAGGGTACAGGTTAGTCGAGGTCATTTGTACATGTAGGTAGGGGTAAAGTGACTATGCATAGATAATAAACAGCGAGTAGCAGCAGTGTAAAAACAAGGGGGGGAGGGGTCAATGTAAATAGTCTGGGTGGCCATTTGATGAATTGTTCAGCAGTCTTATGGCTTGTGGGTAGAAGCTGTTAAGGAGCCTTTTGTTCCTAGACTTGGCGCTCCGGTACTGCTTGCAAGTGCGGTACCAGAGAGAACAGTCTATGACTTGGGTAACTGGAGTCTTGACCATTTTTTGGGCTTTCCTCTGACACCACCTAGTTTATAAGTCCTGGGTGGCAGGAAGCTTGGCCCCGTACAAACTACTCTCTGTAGCGTCTTACGGTCAGATGCCGAGCAGTTCTCAATGGTGCAGCTGTAGAACTTTTTGAGGATCCCATTCCAAATCTTTTCAGTCTCCTGAGGGGGAAAAGGTGTTGTCGTGCCCTCTTCGTGGCTTTCTTGGTGTGTTTGGACCATAATAGTTTGTTGGTGATGTGGACACCAAGGAACTTGAAAATCTCAACCCGCTCCACTACAGCCCCGCCAATGTTAATGGGGGCCTGTTCGGCTGCCTTTTACTGTATTCCACGATCATCTCCTTTGTCTTGCTCACATTGAGGGACAGGTTGTTTTCCTGGCACCACAGTGCCAGGTCTCTGACCTCCTCCCCATAGGCTGTCTCGTCGTTGTCGGTAATCAGGCCTACCGCTGTTGTGTCATCAGCAAACTTAATGTTGCAGTCGTGTTTGGCCATGCAGTCGCGGGTGAACAGGGATTACAGGAGGGGGCTAAGCACGCACCCCTGAGAGGCCCCAGTGTTGAGGATCAGCATGGCAGACATGTTGTTGCCTACCCTTACCACCTGGGGGGGCCCGTCAGGAAGTCCAGGATCCAGTTGCAGAGGGAGGTGTTTAGTCCCAGAGTCCTTAGCTTTGTGATGCTTTGTGGGCACTTTGGTGTTGAATGCTGAGCTGTAGTCAATGAACAGCATTCTCACATAGGTGTCCTTTTGTCCAGATGGGAAAGGGCAGTGTGAAGTGCGATTGAGATTGCGTCATCTGTGGATCTGTTGGGGCGGTATGCGAATTGGTGTGGGTCTAGGGTATCCAGAATGATGCTGTTGATGTGTGCAATGACCAGCCTTTCAAAGAACTTCGAGGCTACCAAAGTGAATGCTGCAGAGTGGTAATCATTTAGGAAGGTTACCTTCGCTTCCTTGGGCACAGGGAATATGGTGGTCTGCTTGAAACATGTAGGTATTACAGACTCGGTCAGAGAGGTTGAAAATGTCAGTGAAGACACTTGCAAGTTGCTCTGCGCATGATTTGAGTACATGTCCTGGTAATCCGTCTGGCCCGCGGCATTGTGAATGTTGACGTCTTTATACAGTTGAAGTTGGAAGTTTACATACACTTAGATTGGAGTCATTAAAACTCGTTTTTCAACCACTCTACACATTTCTGGTTAATAAACTATAGTTTTGGCAAGTCGGGTAGGACATCTACTTGGTGCATGACACAAGTCATTTTTCCAACAATTGTTTACAGAGAGATTATTTCACTTATAATTCAATGTATCACAATTCCAGTGGGTCAGAAGTTTACATACACTAAGTTGACTGTGCCTTTAAACAGCTTGGAACATTCCAGAAAATTATGTCATGGCTTTAGAGTTTCTGATAGGCTAATTGACATCATTTGAGTCAATTGGAGGTGTACCTGTGGATGTATTTCAAGGCCTACCTTCAAACTCAGTGCCTCTTTGCTTGACATCATGGGAAAATCTAAAGAAATCAGTCAAGACCTCAGAAAAGAAATTGTAGACCTCCACAAGTCTGATTCATCCTTGGAAGCAATTTCCAAACGCCTGAAGGTACCACATTCATCTGTACAAACAATAGTACGCAAGTATAAACACCATGGGACCACGCAGCCGTCATACTGCTCAGGAAGGAGACGCATTCTATCTGCTAGAGATGAACATGCTTTGGTGCGAAAAGTGCAAATCAATCCCAGAACAACAGCAAAGGACCTTGTGAAGATGCTTGCGGAAACAGGTACAAAGTATCTATGACCACAGTAAAACGAGTCCTATATCGACAAACTGAAAAGCTGCTCAGCTAATTGGGCAGTGTGCACATAGCCTGTCTTCTCTTGAGAGCCAGGTCTGCCTACGGTGGCCCGACTCCATAGCAAGGCTATGCTCACTGAGTCTGTATATAGTCAAAGCTTTCCTTAATTTTGGGTCAGTCACAGTGGTCAGGTTTTCTTCCACTGTGTACTGTCTGTTTAGGGCAAAATAGCGTTCCAGTTTGCTCTGTTTTTTTGGTATATTCTTTCCACTCTGTCAAGTAATTATCTTTTTGTTTTCTCATGATTTGGTTGGGTCTAATTGTGTTGCTGTTGCTGTCCTGGGTCTCTGTGGGTCTGTTTGTGTTTGTGAACAGAGCCCCAGGGCCAGCTTGCTTAGGTGAATCTTCTCTAGGTTAATCTCGCTGTAGGTAATGGCTTTGTTATGGAAAGTTTGGGAATCGCTTCCTTTTAGACGGTAGTAGAATTTAACGTCTCTTTTCTGGATTTTGATAATTAGCTGGTATCTGCCTAATTCTGCTCTGCATGCATTATTTGGTGTTTTACATTTTACGTTCACAGCTTTGTGGAAGTTACCTATGGTGCTGATGTTTAGGCCGAGGTACAGTATGTATAGTTTTTTGTGTGCTATAGGGCAACGGTTTCTAGATGGAATTTGTATTTGTGGTCCTGGCCACTGGACCTTTTTTGGAACACTATTATTTTTGTATTACTAAGATTTACTGTCAAGGCCCAGGTCTGACAGAATCTGTGCAGAATATCTAAGTGCTGCTTGTAGGCCCTCCTTGGTTGGGGACAGAAGCACCAMWTCATCAGCAAACAGTAGATATTTGACTTCAGATTCTGGCAGTGTGAGGCCGGGTGCTGCAGACTGTTCTAGTGCCCTAGCCAATTCGTTGATGTATATGTTCAAGAGAGTGGGGATCGAGCTGCATCCCTGTCTCACCCCACTGACCTGTGGAAATGTATTTCAATGTTTTTTGCCAATTTTGACTGCGCACTTGTTGTTTATGTACATGGATTTTATATTGTCATGTTCTCTCTCTCTGTCTTTCTCTCTCCCAACTCCTCCTCTCTCCAGTCCCAGGCCATGCGTATTGTGCGGACAGTGGGCCAGGCGTTCGAGGTGTGTCACAAACTCAGCTTGCAACACACACACCAGAACGCAGATGGACAGGAGGACGCAGACAGCGACAAGACCTGCAACGAGGAGTCCACACTCTCAGGTGCATACACACAAACACACACACCATCCCACACACACAAACACATTCCTGATTGAGTGTAAGATGCCATTTGAGAGGATAGTGTCACAGATGAGTCAGTCTAATACAGAGACTGTGGCTGTGGAACAGAACAGAATAGTGGTGGGATGACTCTGGCTCCAGTAACTACAGGGCCCTTTCATATGCAGATGAGCCCACAGCATCCATGCGCCACTCTCCTATACACACCAGTGTTAAGTTTGACTCTTTTTTTAGATGGTCTAGTCTTAGTAATTTTGACTAAAATATAATTAAGTCTTAGTCACATTTTTGTCAATTGAATAATGATTTAGTCTAGTTATTGACAAAATGACAAACATTGGGCCATTTTAGTCAAATAAATGCCCTTTCATTTTTTTGTCACATTTTAGTCACATCACATTTATATTGCCTCATTAACATATAGTAAACATAAATCACTGACTTCCATGTGCCCAAACATACTTACCTTGTCCTGCCAACATATTTTTCTGCATAATTAACATTACATACAAAACAAGCAGAGAGAGAGAGAAAGAGAGAAAGAGAGAGAAAGAGAGAGAAAGAGAGAAAGAGAGAAAGAAAGAGACTTTGACTTTTTGTCTTTCTTTATTGAAACATTCTCATTTCATTTAACACTCACCCCCCCTAAAAATAAAAAAACAAAAATATATCCTGTACTGCATACATGTACCATACTCACCTTTCCATCTACCACATGATACAAACCAAACATCACCATACACAAAAACAATACCCTCTCCTACAACCGTATATCCAAAACATCTTCCCCAGCAATACAGACAGCCCCCCCAACACACCATATCTCCTCAAACATCTCCACACATTTGATCAGTTTATAGAACTCAAACTCAACCCTAAGGCGCGCAGAGACCATCCCATTAAACAATAGTAAAGGGTCTG
>NC_036853.1:23591448-23625044 GCF_002910315.2 Salvelinus sp. IW2-2015 | reverse complement strand
TCCAACATGCGTTGCCTGCCTGCCTGCCCTGCTTGCGTGCTTTGTGTAAAAGAGAGGGAGGGAGCGAAATGTGGTTCTAATCCACAGTCACTCTAGCATGGAGAGACACAAAGCATGTGCATTGAGGTTGTCAGTATAAAGTGCTGCAGCCCATGCTGTACTGTACCAAAACAGCACCTCACGTATTAAAACAGTATCCTGCCATATTAAACCTCCCAGTACACGCACACACATAACCTCTTACCCAGCTCACATTAACAGCTATGCTGTATGAGTCATTAGAACCATTATGTGTGTAAGAGAGAGCGGAGCGAATGGGAGTACTTTGGTTTTCAAGCTTGAAGTTAAAGTTATTTATCTCTTAAAGGAATTCACAGATGTACAGTGGACAAAGCCACACACACAGTCAAATGCATGCAGAACATTGAAATCGTAAATCCATAAAAGAGGAATTTCATTGGCTTTATCTGTCCATTTTACACAGACCCACTCCTCTCCACCTTTGCTCCCTATCCCTAATTCTGTCATCTCCCTCCCTCTCTCTCTCCTTCCTCTTCCCTCCCTCCTCTCTAGGCTTGTCTTCTCACATCACAGTGGGGCAAAAAAGATTAGTCAGCCTCCAATTGTGGCAAGTATCTCCCACTTTAAAAAGATGAAGAGAGCCTGTTACATTATTCATCATAGGTACACTTCAAACTCATGACAGGCCAAAATGAGGAAAAAAAAAAATCAGAAATCACATTGTAGGATTTGTACTGAATTTTATTTGCAAATTAATGGGGCAAATAGTAATTTGGTCAAATAACAAAAGTTTATCTCAATACTTTGTTATATACCTTTGTTGGCAATGACGAGGTCAAACGTTTTCTGTACAGTCTTCACCAAGGTTTTCACACTGTTGCGCGTATTTTGCCCATTCCTCCATGCAGATCTTTCCTCTAGAGCAGTGATGTCTTTTGGGGCTGTGCTGGGCAAACACGGACTTTCAACTCCCTCCAAAGATTTTCTATGGGGTTGAGATCTGGAGAACTGGCTAGGCCACTCAGGACCTTTGTAAATTCTTCTTTACGAAGCCACTCCTTCGTTGCCGGGCGGGTGCTGTTTGGATCATTTCATGCTGAGAGACCTCAGCCACGTATTCATCTCAATTTGCCCTTGCTGATGGAAAGGAGGTTTTCACTCAAAATTCGCACGATACATGGCCACCATTCATTTTCTTTCCTTTACACGGATCAGTCAGTCTGGTCCCTTATGCAGAAAAACAGCCCCAAAGCATGATGTTTCCACCCCCATGCTTCACAGTAAGGTTATGGTGTTCTTATGGATGCCAACTCAGCATTCTTTTGTCCCTCAAACACGACGAGTTGAGTTTTTACCAACAAAGTTATAATTTGCGTTTTCATCTGACATATGACATTTCTCCCAATCTTTCTTTGGATCATCCAAATGCTCTCTTAGCAAACTTCAGACGGGGCCTGGACATACTGGCTAAAGCAGGGGGACACGTCTGGCACTGCAGGATTTGAGTCCCTTGGCGGCGTTAGTGTGTATACTGATGGTAGGCTTTGTACTTTTGGTCCCCAGCTCTTCTGCAGGTCATTCACTAGGTCCCCCGTGTGGTTCTGAGGTTTATTGCTCACCATTTACTTGTGATCATTTGGACCCCACGGGGTGAGATCTTGCGGGAGCCTCAGATCGGAGGAATTATCAGTGGTCTGTATGTCCTTCCATGCTAATATTGCTCCCACAGTTGATTTCTTTCAAAACCAAGCTGCTACCTTTTGCAGATCAGTCTTCCCAGCCTGGTGCAGGTCTACATTATTGTTTCTGGTGTCCTTTGACAGCTTCTTTGGTCTTGGCCATAGTGGGGTTTTGGAGTTGTGGACTGTTTTTGAGGTTGGGACAGGTGTTCTTTTTATACTGATAACAAGTTCAAAACAGGTGCCATTAATACAGGTAACGAGTGGAGGACAGGAGGAGCCTCTTTAAAGAAGAAGTTACAGTCTGTGAGAGCCAGAAATCTTGCTTGTTTGTTAGGTGACCAAATACTTATTCTTCCACCATAATTTTGCAAATATAAATTAATTTTAAAATCCTACAATGTGATTTCTGGAATTTTTTTCTCACATTTGTCTGTTCATAGTTTTGAGATGTACCTATTGATGACAAATTTACAGGCCTCTCTCATCTTTTTAAGATGGAGAACTTGCACAATTGGTGGCTGACTAAACATACTTTTTTTGCCCCACTTTAGGTTGCTCCTTTTGTCCAGCGTTGGGAAAGGGCATTTGTGGGAGTGCAATAGAGGATTGACATCATCTGTGGATCTGGGGGTTGGTAATGCAAATTGGAGTGGGTATAGGGTTTTGGAGAATGATGATGTTTCTGATGTGAGCCATGACCAGCCCTTCAAAGGCTTTCATGGCTACAGATGTGGAGTGCTACTGGTCGGTAGTCATTTAGGCAGGGTTACCTTATTGTTTCTGGGCACAGGGACTATGGTTGTCTGCTCTGAAACTGTTAGTATTACAGACTCAGACAGTGGAGAGGGTGAAAAATGTCGGTAGAGGACACTTGCTAGTTGTTTTAGCGGCATGCGCGGACTTTCAACGTCCTGGTAATCTGTCTGGCCCTTGTTGACCTGTTAAACCGGTCTTACTCACATCGGCTGCGGAGAGGCGTAATCACACAGTAATCCGGAACAGCTGATTTCTCTTCATGCATGTTTCGGTTACTTGCCTCGAAGCGAGCATAGAAGTTATTTTAGGCTCGAATGGTAGCTTGTGTCCACTCGGCAGCAGCTCGGCGGCTGGCTTCTCTTTTAGTTCTGAAACACTAGGGCCGTGTATTCGATTCGATCTTAGCCTGTATTGACGTTCTTGCCTGTTTATGATTCATCGGAGGCATAGCGGGATTTCTATAGCTTCAGGTTAGAGTCCACGCCCTGAATATGGCAGCCTACCCTTAGCCACTGCGAATGTGCCTTAATCCATGGCTCCTGGTTGGAGTATTGCACATACAGTCACTGTGTGTCACTCGTCGATGCACTTATTTATAAAGCGCAGACTGTTCGTCCAGTACGAGGTCGAGTAATCCTTGTCCTGATGTCCAGAAGCTCTTTTCGGGCATAAGAACGTGCAGAAACATATGTACAAAAAATAATTACAATAACGCAAAAAAACACGCACAATTTGGGAAACCGTAAAACAGCAGCCATCTCTTCCGGCCCATCCTGGTTTCATAATGGTTGTAGTCTTCATCACACGTGTAATTAACGAGGCTGTCTCCATCACAGACGAGTTATTGAGGGGAGACTGCGGGAAATACCCATTAGGGACAGAGCCTGGACAAGGGAGACTCTGTTGTGTGTGTGTGTGTGTGTCGTGTGTGGTGTGTGTGTGTGTGTGTTGTGTCGTGTGTGTGTGTGATGTGGTGTGTTGTGTTGCTGTGTGTTGTAGTGTGCTGTGGTGTCGTGTGTGTGTATGTTGTGTGTGTGTGTGTGTGTGATATCCCTCCCACAATTGCCAGTGGCCACTCTCTCTGCAATTTTCAGACCACAGTGCAGCTGGCCATGGGCCAAGAGTTAAAACTTTGGGGCATCCATCCACTCACCAGGAGACTGACGTGATGCGATGCACTGCACATCTATCACTACCAGTATTAATGCTAATTTAATTATTTCGCCTCTATGGCCTATTATTGGCCTACTCCCTACTCTTCTTACATTTGCACACACTGTTACATAATTTTTCGAATTTTTCTAGCTATTGGTTATTGACTCGTCTTGGTTTATGCTTAACTCTGTGTTGGTGCTTTGTCGCGCTGCCATTTGCATTTATCTTGGCCAGGTCGCAGTTGTAAATGAGAATTGTTCTCAACTGCCTAACCTAGTTAATCAAAGGTGAAATAAAAAAAATTAAAAGACTGGAAGCGCACGATGCTAAACAACACTATTCTATTTGACCCATGCAAATACTCATCAATCTGTATTTTAAGTATCCAAATCAATATGTGAGCTACAGTGACTGTATTTATTCATCCTCCAAAAACTCATAGAACACTTAGAAGAGGGTGACGGGCTGAGAAAAAATCTCCAAATGTAAGCATTTTTCCTCAGTCCGTTCCCCTTTTATGTGCAGAACAGTTCACAGTTTGCACCCCAGCCTGTTCTGTGTTAATGACTTTCGGACAACTGTGACCATAATGGCTTTAAATTGAACAGGCGAATTTGGAGGAAACAGAACAAAGCTCTGCAGTTTAGATAGACACGAGAGTACATTATTGACACTATCGTTAAGGTGACTGTTCCAATTGCTGGTCCTTTATTTTAGCTAGCGTTTTCTAAAAGGCTTAAACGATTGCTAGCATGCTAGTGCTGCTCCTGCCAATTTAAACTGTTGTGTCTGCGTGCGCTAGCAATTGTATGAATGGAAATGTACTCTCTTTCTCTTACTTGGCCTGAAAAGAAGCTGAGTCATTTAACTGTTCAGGCATACACACACAACACAAATCAAATTAAAAAATCGAATGTTTTTTGTCACATGCCACCGAAATACAACAGGTGTTAGACCTACAGTGAAATCTTACTTACAAGCCCTTAACCAACATGCAGTTGAAAGAAGAGTTAAGGAAAATTTACCAAATAAACTAAAGTAAAACAATTATAAAACAGTAACACAACAAAAATAACATAACATGCTATATTCGGGTCGTTACGGTACCAGAAGTTCAATGTGAGGTAACAGGTTAGTCGAGTCATTTGACATGTAGGTAGGGGGTAAAATGACTATGCATAATAATAAACACGAGTAGCAGCAGTGTAAAAACAAGGGGGAGGGGTCAATGTAAAATAGTCTGGGGTGCCATGTTTGATGAATTGTCAGCAGTACTTATGCTGTTGGTAGAAGCTGTTAAGGAGCCTGTTGTTCCTAGACTTGGCGCTTCCCAGTACTGCTTGCAAGTGCGGTACCAGCATGAGAACATATGACTTGGTAACTGGAGTCTGACCATTTTTTGGCTTTCCTCTGACACCACCTAGTTTTATAAGTCTGGGTGCCAGGAACGCTTGGCCCGTAACAAACTAACTCTTGTAAGCGTCTTACGGTCAGATTGCCGAGCAGTTCTCAATGGTGCACTGTAAACTTTTTGAGACGATGCACCATTCCAAATCTTCATTCATCTCACTGAGGGGGAAAGGTGTTGTCGTTGGCCCTCTCTTCAGGCTTCTTGGTGTGTTTGGTACCATAATAGTGCTGGTGATGTGACACCAAGGGAACCTTTGAAAAATCTCAGACCCGCTCCACTACCAGCCCGCCAATTTTAATGGGGCCTGTCGGCTGCCGTCTTACTGTTTCCACATACATCTCCTTTTTTTGCCTCACATTAGGAGGGACCAGGTTGTTTCCTTGGGGCAACCACAGTGTGCCAGGTCTCTACCCTAGTCCTCCCCATAGGCTGTTCTCGTCGTTGTCGGTAATCAGGCCTACGCTGTTGTTTCATCAGCAAACTTAAGATTGCAGTCGTGTTTTGGCCATGGCAGTCGCGGGTGAACAGGGATTACAGGAGGGGGCAAGCGCACCCCTGAAGAGGCCCCAGTGTTGGGATCAGCATGGCAGACATGTTGTTGCCTACCCTTACCACCTGGGGGGGCCCGTCAGAAGTCCAGGATTCCAGTTGCAGAGCGGAGGTGTTTAGTCCCAGCAGTCCTTAGCTTTCGTGATTGCTTTGTGGGCACTTTAGGTGTTGAATGCTGAGCTGTAGGTCAATGAACAGCATTCTCACATAGGTGTTCCCTTTTGTCCAGATGGGAAAGGGCAGTGTGAAGGTGCGATTGAGAATTGCGTCATCTGTGGATCTGTTGGGGCGGTATGCGAATTGGTGTGGGGTCTAGGGTAATCCAGAATGCATGCTGTTGATGTGTGCAATGACCAGCCTTTCAAAGCAACTTCGAGCCTACCAAAAGTGAATGCTGCAGAGTGGTAATCATTTAGGGAAGTTACCTTCGCTTCCTTGGGCACGGGAATATGGTGGTCTGCTTGGAAACATGTATAGGTATTACAGACTCGTCGGAGAGGTTGAAAATGTCCAGTGAAGACACTTGCCAAGTTGCTCTGCGCAATGATTTTGAGTACATGTTCCTGGTAATCCGTCTCGGCCCGCGCATTGGAATGGTTTGACGTACTTTACTACCAGTTTGAAGTTGGAAGTTTACATACACTTAGCATTGGAGTCATTAAAACTCGTTTTCAACCCTCTACACATTTCTGGTTAATAAACTATAGTTTTGCAAGTCGGGTAGGACATCTACTTGGTTGCATTGACACAAGTCATTTTTCCAAACAATTGTTCTACAGAGAGATTATTTCACTCTATAATTCATGTATCACAATTTCCAGTGGAAGTCAGAAGTTACATACACTAAGTTGACTGTGCTTATAAAACAGCTTGGAACATTCCAGAAAAATTATGTCATGGCTTTAGAGTTTCTCGATAGGCTAATTGACATCTTTTGAGTCAATGGAGGTGTACCTGTGGATGTATTTCAAGGCCTACCTTCAAACTCAGTGCCTCTTTGCTTGGACAATCATGGGAAAATCTAAAGGTAAATCAGTCAAGACCTCAGAAAAGAAATTGTAGACCTCCACAAGTCTGATTCATCCTTGGAAGCAATTTCCAAAACGCCTGAAGGTACCACATTCATCTGTACAAACACTAGTACGCAAGTGATAAACACCATGGGACCACCGCCAGCCGTCATACTGCTCAGGAAGGAGCGCATCTATCTGCTAGAGATGAACATGCTTTTGGTGCGAAAAAGTGGCAAATCAATCCCAGGAACAACAGCAAAGGACCTTGTGAAGATGCTTGCGGAAAACAGGTACAAAGTATCTATGACCACGAAAAACGAGTCCTATATCGACAAACTGAAAAGCTGCTCAGCTAATTGGGCCAGTGTTGCACATAGCCTGTCTTCTCTTGAAAGCCAGGTTTGCCCTACGGTGGCCCGACTCCATAGCAAGCTATGCTCACTGAGTCTGTATATAGTCAAAGCTTTCCTTAATTTGGGGTCAGTCACAGTGGTCATGTTTCTTCCCTGTGTTACTGTTCTTAGGGCATAAATGCGTTCCAGTTGCTCTTGTTTTGGTATTTCTTTCCACTCTGTCAATAATTATCTTTTTGTTTTTCTCATGATTTGGTTGGGTCTAATTGTGTTGCTGTTGCGTCCTGGCGTCTTGTGGGTCGTTGTGTTTGTGAACAGAGCCCCAGGGCCAGCTTGTTAGGTGATCTTCTCTAGGTTAATTTCTCCTGTAGGTATGGCTTTGTTATGGAAGTTTTGGAATCCTTCCTTTTAGCGGTAGTAGAATTTAACGTCTCTTTCTGGATTTTGATAATTAGCTGGTATCTGCCTAATCTGCTTGCATGCATTATTTGTGTTTTACATTTTACGTTCACAGCTTTGTGGAAGTTACCTATGGTGCTGATGTTTTAGGCCGAGGTACAGTATGTATAGTTTTTTGTGTTCTGCTATAGGGCAACGGTTTCTAGATGGATTTGTATTTGTGGTCCTGGCCACTGGACCTTTTTTTGGAACACTATTATTTTTGTATTTACTAGATTTACTGTCAAGGGCCAGTCTGAACAGAATCTGTGCAGAATATCTCAAGTGCTGCTTGTAGGCCCTCCTTGGTTGTCGGAGCAGGAAAGCGACCAATTTCATCAGCAAACAGTAGATATTTGACTTCAGATTCTGCATTGAGGCCGGGTGCTCAGACATGTTCTAGTGCCCTAAGCCAATCTTATGTATATGTTCAAGAGAGTGGGGATCGAGCTGCATCCCTGTCTCACCCCACTGACCTGTGGAAATGTATTTCAATGTTTTTTTGCAATTTTGACTGCGCCACTTTGTTGTTTATGTACATGGATTTTATTTGTCATGTTCTCTCTCTCTGTCTTTCTCCTCTCCCAACTCCTCCTCTTCTCAGTCCCCAGGCCATCGTATTGTGCGGACAGTGGGCCAGGCGTTCGAGGTGTGTCACCAAACTCAGCTTAGCAACACACACACCAGAACGCAGATGGACAGGAGGACGCAGACAGCGACAAGGACCTGCAACGAGGAGTCCACACTCTCAGGTGCAATAACACACAAACACACCACCCATCCCACACACACAAACACATTCCTGATGAGTGTAAATGCCATTTGAGAGGATAGTGTCACAGATTGAGTCAGTCTAATACAGAGGGCTGTGGCTGTGGAACAAACCAGATTAGTGGTGGGATGACTCTGGCTCCAGTAACTACAGGGCCCTTTCATATTGCAGATGAGCCCACAGCATCCATGCGCACTTCCTATACACGCCAGTGTAAGTTTGACTTCTTTTTTAGATGTCTTAGTCTTAGTAATTTTTGCTTAAATATAATAAGTTCTTAGTCACATTTTTGTCAATTGAATAATGATTTAGTCTAGTTATTGACAAAATGACAAACATTGGGCCATTTTAGTCAAATAAATGCCCTTTCATTTTTTGTCACATTTTAGTCACATCACATTATATTGCCTCATTAACCATATAGTAAACATAAATCACTTGACTTCCATGTGCCCAAACATACTACCTTGTCCTTCCAACATTATTTTCTGCATAATTAACATTACATACAAAACAAGCAGAGAGAGAGAGAGAGAGAGAGAGAGAGAGAGAGAGAGAGAGAGAGAGAGAGAGAGAGAGAGAGAGAGAGAGAGAGAGAGAGAGAGAGAGAGAGAGAGAGAGAGAGAGAGAGAGAGAGAGAGAGAGAGAGAGAGAGAGAGAGAGAAGAGGAAGAGAGAGAGAGAGAGAGAGAGAGAGAGAGAGAGAGAGAGAGAGAGAGAGAGAGAGAAGGAGAGAGAGAAGAGAGAGAGAGAGAGAGAGAGAGAGAGAGAGAGAGAGAGAGAGAGAGAGAGAGAGAGAGAGAGAGAGAGAGAGACGAGAGAGAGAAGAGAGAAGAGAGAGAGAGAAGAGAGAGAGGCGAAGGAGAGAGAGATGGGATAGGACGGGAGAAGAGAGAGGAGAGAGAGAGAGAGAGGAGAGAGAAGGAGAAGAGAGAGAGAGGAGTAGAGGAGAGAGAGAGAGAGAGGAGAGAAGAGAGAGAGAGAGAGAGAGAGAGAGAGAGAGAGAGAGGAGAGAGAGAGAGAGAGAGATCTTTATAATCAGCTATTAAAAGACTACACACTGGATTCTCCAATTACATTGAATGAACTACAGGACAAAATATAAACCCTCCAACCCAAAAAGGCCTGTGGGGTTGATGGTATCCTAAATGAAAGGATAAAATATACAGACCACAAATTCCAATTGGCTATACTTAAACTCTTTAACATCATCCTTAGCTCTGGCATCTTCCCAAATATTTGGAACCAAGGACTGATCACCCCAATCCATAAAAGTGGAGACAAATTTGACCCCAATAACTACTGTGGGATATGCGTCAACAGCAACCTTGGGAAAATTCTCTGCGTTATCATTAACAGCAGACTCGTACATTTCCTCAGTGAAAACAATGTACTGAGCAAATGTCAAATTGGCTTTTAACCAAATTCACCCTGCCCACCCTAATTGATAAACTAACAAACCAAAACAAAGGTAAAGTCTTCTCACGCTTTGTTGATTTCAAAAAAGCTTTAGACTCAATTTGGCATGAGGGTCTGCTATACAAATTAATGGAAAGTGGTGTTGGGGAAAAAACAATAAATTCCATGTACACAAACAACAAGTGTGCGGTTAAAATTGGCCCCACTCCCTTCAACAAATATATCAATGAATTGGCAAGCGCACTAGAACAGTCTGCAGCATCCGGCCTCACCCTACCAGAATCTGAAGTCAAATGTCTACTGCTGATGATCTGGTGCTTCTGTCCCCAACCAAGGAGGGCCTACAGCAGCACCTAGATCTTCGGCACAGATTCTGTTAGACCTGGCCCTTTACAGTAAATCTCAGTAAGACAAAAATAATGGTGTTCCAAGAGTAAACAAAAAATTATACCTACCTCGGCCTAAACATCAGCACCACAGGTAACTTCCACAAAGCTGTGAACAATCTGAGAGACAAGGCAAGAAGGGCCTTCTATGTCATCAAAACAAACGTAAAATTCGACACACTAATTAGGATCTGGCWAAAAATACTTGAATCAGTTATAGAACCCATTACTCTTTATGGTTGTGAGATCTGGGGTCCGCTCACCAACCAAGAATTCACAAAATGGGACAAACACCAAATTGAGACTCTGCATGCAGAATTATGCAAAAATATCCCCAGTGTACAACATAAAACACCAAATAATGCATGCAAAGCAGAATTAGGCCAATACCCGCTAATTATCAAAATCCAGAAAAGAGACATTAAATTCTACAACCACCTAAAAGGAAGTGATTCCGAAACCTTCCATAACAAAGCCATCACCTACAGAGAAATTAACCTGGAGTAGAGCCCCCTAAACAAGCTCGTCCTGGGGCTCTGTTCACAAACATACCGCACAGAGTTCCAGGGCAGCAACACAATTAGGCCCAACCAAATCATGAGAAAACAAAGAGACAATTATTTGACAAATTGGAAAGAATTTACAAAACAACTGAGCAACCTAGAATTCTATTTATCCCTAAATAGAGAGTACACAGTGGCAGAATACATGACTACTGTGACTGACCCAAAAATAAGGAAATCTTTGACTATGTACAGACTGAGTGAGCATAGCCGTGCTATTGAGAAGGGCCGCCGAAGTCACACCTGGCTCAAGAGAAGACAGGCTACAGTGGCTTGCGAAAGTATTCACCCCCCGTTGGCATTTTTCCTATTTTGTTGCCTTACAACCTGGAATTAAAATATATTTTGGGGGGGTATGTATCATTTGATTTACACAACATGCCTACCACTTTGAAGATGTAAAATATGTTTTATTGTGAAACAAACAAGAAATAAGACAAAAAAATAGAACTTGAGCGTGCATAACTACTCACCCCCCCAAAGTCAATACTTTGTAGAGCCACCTTTTGCAGCAATTACAGCTGCAAGTCTCTTGGGATATGTTTCTATTAGCTTGGCACATCTAGCCACTGGGATTTTTTTTCCCATTCTTCAAGGCAAAACTGCTCCAGCTCCTTCAAGTAGGATGGGTTCCGCTGATGTACAGCAATATTTAAGTCATACCACAGATTCTCAATTGGATTGAGGTCTGGGCTTTGACTAGGCCATTCCAAGACATTTAAATGTTTCCCCTCAAACCACTCGAGTGTTGCTTTAGCAGTATGCTTAGGGTCATTGTCCTGCTGGATGGTGAACCTCCGTCCCAGTCTCAAATCTCTGGAAGACTGAAAATTGGTTCCCCTCAAGAAATTCCCTGTATTTAGCGCCATCATTCCTTCAATTCTGACCAGTTTCCCAGTCCCTGCCGATGAAAAGCAACCTCACAGCATGATGCTGCCACCACCATGCTTCACTATGGAGATGGTGTTCTCGGAGTGATGAGAGATGTTGGGTTTGTGCCAGACAAAGCGGTTTCCTTGATGGCCAAAAAGCTCAATTTTAGTCTCATCTGACCAGAGTACCTTCTTCCATATGTTTGGGGAGTCTCCCACATGCTTTTGGGAGTCTCCCACATGTTTTCATATTTCTTTCTTTAAGCAATAGCTTTTTTTCTGGCCACTCTTCCGTAAAGCCCAGCTCTATGGAGTGTACGGCTTAAAGTGGTCCTATGGACAGATACTCCAATCTCCGCTGTGGAGCTTTGCAGCTACTTCAGGGTTATCTTTGCTCTCTTTGTTGCCTCTCTGATTAATGTCCTCCTTGCCTGGTCTGTGAGTTTTGGTGGGCGGCCCTCTCTTGGCAGGTTTGTTGTGGTGCCATATTCTTTCCATTTTTTTATAATGGTTTTAATCGTGCTCCGTGGGATGTTCAAAGTTTCGGGATATTTTTTATAACCCAACCCTGATCTCTACTTCTCCACAACTTTTGTTTGGAGAGCTCCTTGGTCTTCATGGTGCCGCTTGCTTGGTGGTGCCACTTGCTTCGTGGTCTTGCGGACTCTGGGGCCTTTCAGAACAGGTGTATATATACTGAGATCATGTAACAGATCATGTGACACTTATATTGCACACAGGTGGACTTTATTTAACTAATTATGTGACTTCTGAAGGTAATTGGTTGCACCAGATCTTATTTAGGGGCTTCATAGCAAAGGGGGTGAATACATATGCACGCACCACTTTTCTGTTTTTTTCTTTTTTTTTCTTTTTTTGAAACAAGTCATTTTTTTCATTCCACTTAACCAATTTGGACTATTTTGTGTATGTCCATTACATGAAATCCAAATAAAAATAATTTTAAATTACAGGTTGTAATGCAACAAAATAGGAAAAACGCCAAGGGGGATGAATACTTTTTCAAGGCACTATGTGCACACTTGCCCAAACATGTGGTGGAAACTGAGCTGCACTTCCTAACCTCCTGCCAAATGTATGACCATATTAGAGATACATATTTTCTTCAGAAAACACAGACCCACAAAGAATTTGAAAACAAATCCAATTTTGATATCTATATTTCACCCATATTTATTGGGTGAAATACCACAGTGTGCAATCACAGGAGCAAGATTTGTGACCTGTTGCCCCAAGAAAAGGGCAAACACCATTGTAAATATAACCTCTTTTTATCTTTATTTATTTTCCCTTTTGTACTTTGCACATCATTACAACACTGTATATAGACATAATTTGACATTTGAAATGTGTTTGTTCTTTTGGTACTTTTGTGAGTGTAATGTTTACTTTAAATTTTGTATTGTTTATTTCCTTTTTGTTTAGTATCTATTTCACTTGCTTTGGCCATGTAAACATATTTTTTCCRGTGCCAATAAAGGCCCTTTAATCTAATTAAACTAAGAGAGAGAGAAAGACAGAGAGAGAGGGGTGTAGTATATGTTGCATCTCGGTCGCGTCATTGCCGTTGTTATCAACGTTCCACAGATGCCGCAGCCACATTGGTCTCCAAAAGTATAAGGAGGGCTAAGGGCTTTTAACCGGAGCTAATGACTGTTCTGCCCAGTGATGTAGTCGAGTCACTTAACCTTCAGTCCCAAGTCCCCTGTGCTCGAGTACGAGTCACCAATGGTCGAGTCACGAGTCGAGTCAGAAGTCCCTATGGCTGAAATCGGAGTCCCAGTGCTTGAGTCCTGGTCCAAGTGCTCAAGTCTGAATCACTAGATCCACATGAACTCAAAATACAGTTCTTTACACAGTCATATATAGTGTACAGGCTAGGGATGTGGAGGTCATAACATTTTGTCAGCCGGTTATTTTCATGCAAAAGATTGCCGGTCTTAGGGTAATTGACCGTTAGTTAACATAAACATGTTTAGCGTCTCCAGACCTCCATGCATATAAGTTGTTGATGCACACGTAGGGACATCTACATWWWAAAAAAAGTCAAATAAATCATTTTAATATACACCATCACAATAAACCAAATCAAATGTCTTTATATAGCCCTTCTTACATCAGCTGATATATCAAAGTGCTGTACAGAAACCCAGCCTAAAACCCCAAACAGCAAGCAATGCAGGTGTAGAAGCAATCCATTATTTATATTTGGCAGGTCTTAAGAAATATTGTTATATCAAGAAAATGTATTTCAGAAGAACAGAATATGAGTTGGCCTACTGTATGTTATCTGACTATGCACCATGCCATAGGCTGTAGGCTTGTTTATTTAGCAGACAGGATATGTGTAAGTCCAGTGACATTATTTTATATTATATGATCTTATAGTAAGAAAAATATAATTGAACTGAATAAAATATACAGGATATTTTTCCCATTCCAGAGCAAGTGGGCTCGCATATGAATTGGCTATGTTGAGCATAGAAGTGATAATTTGAAACAGGTCCTATACAGTAGTTTTAGAGTTATTTGGCAACTTTAGTTGTGAATGACACAAACCTTACAATCTCTTAGAAATCAAAACATACAGTATATTGTTTGCATGACTATAGGCTATTGATGATTTAAGAAAGTCACTGAAAAGCTTGCGCTCTGTTCCCTGCCTCAGGCTGCACACACTGTTCTCTCAAGTGATCATATTTTCACCCATCAAACTATTCTCAATTTAATCTTGTCTTTACTAATATGTCAAATTAGTTTTGATTTAGAATGACCCATTATCAAATGGGCAGGAACAGTGGCAGGGGGAAAAAGACATGTCATCGTATGCGCTAGAACAGCTGATGGAGACCACTTTCCCGCAGGTTAATTTCTCACTCAAATCAAATTTTATTTGTCACATACACATGGTTAGCAGATGTTAATGCGAGTGTAGCGAAATGCTTGTGCTTCCAACTATCCAACGAGTAATCTAACCTAACAATTTCACAACAATTACCTTATACACACAAGTGTAAAGGAATGAATAAGAATATGTACATTTAAAAATATATATGAATGAGTGATGGTATAGAACGGCATAGGCAAGATGCAGTAGATGGTATAGAGTACAGTATATACATATGAGATGAGTAATGTAGGATATGTAAACATATAAAAGTGGCATTGTTTAAAGTGGCTAGTGATACATTACATCAAGATGGCAAGATGTAGTAGATGGTATAGTGTACAGTATATACATATGAGAGGAGTAATGTAGGGTATGTCAACATTATATGAAGTGGCATTGTTTAAAGTGGCTAATGATACGTTTATTACATCAATTGTTCCATTATTAAAGTGGCTGGAGTTGAGTCAGTACGTTGGCAGCAGCCACTCAGTGTTATTGATTGGCTGTTTTAACAGTCTGATGGCCTTGAGATAGAAGCTGTTTTTCAGTCTCTCGGTCCCTGCTTTGATGCACCTGTACTGACCTCGCCTTCTGGATGATAGCGGGGTGAACAGGCAGTGGCTCGGGTGGTTGTTGTCCTTGATTATCTTTTTGGCCTTCCTGTGACATCGGGTGGTGTAGGTGTCCTGGAGGGCAGGTAGTTTGCCCCCGGTGATGCGTTGTGCAGACCTCACAACCCTCTGGAGAGCCTTACGATAATGGGCGGAGCAGTTGCCGTACCAGGCAGTGATACAGCCCGACAGGATGCTCTCGATTGTGCATCTGTAAAAGTTTGTGAGTGTTTTTGGTGACAAGCCAAATTTCTTCAGCCTCCTGAGGTTGTTCTTCACCATGCTGTCTGTGTGGTTGGACCATTTCAGTTTGTCCGTGATGTGTACACCGAGGAACTTAAAACGTTCTACCCTCTCCGCTACTGTCCCATCGATGTGGATAGGGGGGGGCTCCCTCTGCTGTTTCCTGAAGTCCACGATCATCTCCTTTGTTTTGTTGACGTTGAGTGTGAGGTTATTTTCCTGACACCACACTCKGAGGGCCCTCACCTCCTCCCWGTAGACCGTCTCGTCGTTGTTGGTAATCAATACTACCACTATAGTGTCGTCTGCAAACTCATGCTGTTTGGGTGGCCACATTTAAAATACCCAAATGCGGGACAACAGGATGATTTTGCGGGACAGTGAAGCCTAAATTATTAAATTTTTAAAAAGTGAATCACCTTAGAAAAAGCGCTATCCATTTCGATGTGCTAGGCTTTGAAACAAAGACCATACTGTTTTGATTGAATATATTAGACCATTTTTTTTATTAAATACATACAGTGCCTTGCAAAAGTATTCATCCCCCTTGGCATTTTTCCTATTTTGTTGCATTACAACCTGTAATTTAAATGTATTTGTAACGGCAGTCTAGCTCGTCCTCCTCCTCGGACGAGGAGAGGCGAGAAGGATCGGAGGACCAATGTACAGCGTGGTAAGTTTCCATGATTTAATGAACATGAAAACTATATACAATTACAAAATAACAAAATAACAAAAGAACATACCGTAACAGTCCCGTGTGGCACTGACACAGGAAACAACCACCCACAATCCCCAACACAAAACAAGCCACCTATATATGATTCTCAATCAGGGACAACGATTGACAGCTGCCTCTGATTGAGAACCATATTAGGCTGAACACAGAAACAGACAAACTAGACACACAACATAGAATGCCCACCCAGCTCACGTCCTGACCAACACTAAAACAAGCACAACACATAAGAACTCTGGTCAGGACGTGACAGTATTTTTATTTGGATTTCATGTAATGGACATAGACAAAATAGTCCAAATTGGTGAAGTGAAATGAAAGAAATAACTTGTTTCAAAAAATAAAAATATGTAAATGTGGTGCGTGCATATGTATTCAACCCCTTTGCTATGAAGCCCCTAAATAAGATCTGGTGCAACCAATTACCTTCAGAAGTCACATAGTTAGTTAAATAAAGTCCACCTGTGTGCAATTTACAGTTGAAGTCGGGAAGTTTACATACACTTAGGTTGTAGTCATTAAAACTTGTTTTTCAACCACTACACAAATTTCTTGTTAACAAACTATAGTTTTGGAAAGTCGGTTAGGACATCTACTMTGTGCATGACACAAGTAATTTTTTCAACATGTGTTTACAGAKAGATTATTTCACTTATAATTCAATGTATCACAATTCCAGTGGGTCAGAAGTTTACATACACTAAGTTGACTGTGCCTTTAAACAGCTTGAAACATTCCAGAAAATTATGTCATGGCTTTAGAGTTTCTGATAGGCTAATTGACATCATTTGAGTCAATTGGAGGTGTAACTGTGGATGTATTTCAAGGCCTACCTTCAAACTCAGTGCCTCTGTGCTTGACATCATGGGAAAATCTAAAGAAATCAGCCAAGACCTCAGAAAAAAATTATGGACCTCCACAAGTCTGATTCATCCTTGGGAGCAACTTCCAAACGCCTGAAGGTATCATGTTCATCTGTACAAACAATAGTACGCAAGTATAAACACCCATGGGACCACGCAGCGTCATACCGCTCAGGAAGGAGACGTGTTCTGTCTCCTAGAGATGAACGTACTTTGGTGCGAAAAGTGCACATCAATCCCAGAACAACAGCAAAGGACCTTGTGAGATGCTGGAGGAAACAGGTACAAAGTATCTATATTCACAGTAAAACGAGTCCTATATCGACATAACCTGAAGGCTGCTCAGCAAGGAAGAAGCCACTGCTCCAAAACGGCCATAAAAAACAGACTACGGTTTGCAACTGCACATGGGGACAAAGATGTACTTTTTGGAGAAATGTCCTCTGATCTGATGAAACAAAAATACAACTGTTTGGCCATAATGACCTTGTTATGTTTGGAGGAAAAAGGGGGAAGCTTGCAAGCTGAAGAACACCATCCCGACCGTGAAGGACGTGGCAGCATCTTGTTGTGGGGGTGCTTTCCTGCAGGAGGGACTTTATTATGTGGATATATTGAAGCAACATCTCAAGACATCAGTCAGGAAGTTAAAGCTTGGTCGCAAATGGGTCTTCCAAATGGACAATGACCCAAGCATACTTCCAAAGTTGTGGCAAAATGGCTTAAGGACAACAAAGTCAAGGTATTGGAGTGGCCATCACAAAGCCCTGACCTCAATCCCATAGAAAATTTGTGGGCAGAACTGAAAAGCGTGTGCGAGCAAGGAGGCCTACAAACCTGACTCAGTTACACCAGCTCTGTCAGGAGGAATGGGCCAAAATTCACCCAACTTATTGTGGGATGCTTGTGGAAGTCTACCTGAAATGTTTGACACAAGTTAAACCATTTATAGGCAATGTTACCAAATACTAATTGTGTGTATGTAAACTTCTGACCCACTGGGAATGTGATGAAATAAATAAAAGCTGAAATAAATAGTTCTCTCCTATTATTCTGACATTTCACATTCTTAAAATCAAGTGGTGATCCTAACTGACCTAAGACAGGGCATTTTTACTCGGTTTAAATGTCAGGAATTGTGAAAACTGAGTTTAAATGTATTTGGCTAAGGTGTATTTAAACTTCCGACTTCAACTGTGTCACATGATCTGTCACATGATCTCAGTATATATACACCTGTTCTGAAAGGCCCCAGAATCTGCAACACCACAAAGCAAGGGGCACCACCAAGCAAGCGGCACCATGAAGACCAAGGAGCTCTCCAAACAGGTCAGGGACAAAGTTGTGGAGAAGTAGAGATCAGGGTTGGGTTATAAAAAAGATCTGAAACTTTTAACATCCCACGGAGCACCGTTAAATCCATTATTCCAAAATGGAAAGAATATGGCACCACAACAAACCTGCGAACAGAGGGCCGCCCACCAAAACTCACAGACCAGGCAAGGAAGGCATTAATCAGAGAGGCAACAAAGAGACCAAAGATAACCCTGAAGGAGCTGCAAAGCTCCAGAGCGGAGATTGGAGTATCTGTCCATATGACCACTTTAAGCTGTGCACTCCATAGAGCTGGGCTTTACAGAGGAGTGGCCAGAAATAGCCATTGCTTAAAGAAAAAAATAAGCAAACACTTTGTGTTTGCCATAAGGCATTTGGGAGACTCCCCAAACATATGGAAGAAGGTACTCTGGTCAGATGAGACTAAAATTGAGCTTTTTGGCCATCAAGGAAAACGTTATGTCTGGCGCAAATCCAACACCTCTCATCACCCTGAGAGCACCATCTCCACAGTGAAGCATGGTGGTGGCAGCATCATGCTGTGGGGTTGTTTTTCATCGACAGGGACTGGGAAACTGGTCAGAATTTAAGGAATGATGGATGGCGCTAAATACAGGGAAATTCTTGAGGGAAACCTGTTTCAATCTTCCAGAGATTTGAGACTGGGACGGAGGTTCACCTTCCAGCAGGACAATGACCCAAAGCATACTGCTAAAGCAACACTCAAGTGGTTTAAGGGGAAACATTTACATGTATTGGAATGGCCTAGTCTAAGCCCAGACCTCAATCCAATTGAGAATCTGTGGTATGACTTAAATATTGCTGTACACCAGCGGAACCCATCCTACTTGAAGGAGTTGGAGCAGTTTTGCCTTGAAGAATGGGAAAAATCCCAGTGGCTAGATGTGCCAAATCTTATAGAGACATACCCCAAGAGACTTGCAGCTGTAATTGCTGCAAAAGGTGGCTCTACAAAGTATTGACTTTGGGGGGGAGAATAGTTACGGTAGGCTACTGSTAATGTTACCAGGGCCACGTTCAATTGCAAAACGTTCTCGAACGTTGCAGATATAATTCCTCGTATTATCATAATTTGTTCTATTATTTTTCTCTCTGCATTGTTGGGAAGGGCCCGTAAGTATGCATTTACACTGTTAGTCTACACCTGTTGTTTACGAAGCATGTGACAAATAACATTTGTTTTGATAGAAATTCCATGAATAGAACTGACGTTATTCCTTATTCAACATGTCATAGAGGCATGTTTGTTCTAAATAGCATATGTCTATCTGAATGTTCCAGCACTACCAGCATTACGACCAGGAATACGACTTTCTCGAATCAAATCCTTTGTTCACACCCCCCAGGGCAATTGAACTGATTCCAGAGGCTGGTCCAAAACATCACCAGTGGAGGAGAGGTACTCGGAGGGGTCTTCTAGTCTGACTTAGGAGGCGCGCACACCACCCACCGCTTCCAAATATTACTCGCTGATGTTGAGTCTCTGGATAATAAAGTTGACGAGCTTAGGGCGAGGATTTCTTTCCAGAGAGACATCAGGGATTGTAACATACTCTGTTTCACAGAAACATGGCTCACTTGGGATATACTGTCTGAGTCCGTCCAGCCAGTTGAGTTCTCAGTTCATGGTGCAGACAGGAATAAATATCTCTCCGGGAAGAAGGGTGGGGTGTATGTTTCATGATTAACGACTCATGGTGTGATTGTGAAAACATACAAGAACTCAAGTCGTTTTGTTCACCCGACCTAGAATACCTCACAATCAAATGCTGACCTTATTATCTCCCATGAGGATTCTCTTCAGTTATTGTCACAGCCGTGTATATCTCCCCCCAAGCTGATACCACTGGAAACCACATATCCTGAGGCCGCGTTCATTGTAGCTGGGGATTTAAACAAAGCAAATTTGATAAAAAGGCTGCCGAAGTTCTATCAACACATTGACTGTAGTACTCATGCTGCTAAAACACTCGACCACTGCTACTCCAACTTCTGGGATGCCTACAAGGCCCTCCCCTGCCCTCGTTTCAGTAAATCTGAACACAACTCCATTTTGCTCCTCCCTTCCTATAGGCTTAAACTCAAACAGGAAGTACCCGTGCTAAGGACTATTCAACGCTGGTCTGATCAATCGAAATCCACACTTCAAGATTGTTTTGATCACGTGGACTGGGATATGTTCCGGGTAGCCTCCGATAATAACATTGACGATTATACTGATACGGTGACTGAGTTTATCAGGAAGTGTATAGGAGATATTGTACACACCGTGACTATTAAGACCTACTTTAACCAGAAACCGTGGATAAATGGCAGGATTCGCGCAAAAACTGAAAGCGTGAACCACCGCATTTAACCATGGCAAGGTGACTGGGAACATGGCCGAATACAAACAGTGTAGTTATTTTCTCCGCAAGGCAATCTAACAGGCAAAACGTCAGTATAGAGTCAAAGTGGAGTCGCAATTCAACGGCTCAGACACGAGACGTATGTGGCAGGGTCTACAGACAATCACGGACTATAAAAGGAAAACCAGCCATGTCGCGGACACCGACGCCTTGCTTCCGAACAAGCTAAACACCTTCTTCGCCCACTTTGAAGATAACACAGCGCCACCGACATGGGCTGCTACCAAGGACTGTGGGCTCTCCTTCTCCGTGGCCGCCGTAAGAAAGAAGCCTGTTAACCCTCGTAAGGCTGCCAGCCCAGACGACATCCCTAGACGCATCCTCAGAGCATGAACAGATCAGCTGGCCTATGTGTTTACGGACATATTCAATCTCTCCCTATCCCAGTCTGCTGTCCCCACATGCTTCAAGATGGCCATTGTTCCTTTACCCAATAAAGCAAAGGTAACTGAACTAAATGACTATCACACCATAGCACTCACTTCTGTCATCATGAAGTGCTTTGAGAGACTAGTCAAGGATCATATCACCTCTATCTTACCTGTCACCCTAGACCCACTTCAATCTGCTTACCGCCCCAATAGATCCACAGACGATGCATCTCCCTGCACACTGCCCTATCCCATCTGGACAAGAGGAATACCTATGTACGAATGCTGTTCTTTGACTATAGCTCAGCATTCAACAATATAGTACCCTCCAAGCTCATCATTAAGCTCAAGGCCCTGGGTCTGAACCCCGCCCTGTGCAACTGGATCCTGSACTTCCTGACGAGCCGCCCCCAGGTGGTGAGGGTAGGACACTACATCTCCACTTCGATGATCCTCAACACTGGGGCCCCACAAGGGTGCATGCTCATCCCCCTCCTCTACTCCCTGTTCACCCATGACTGCGTGGCCACGCACGCCTCCAACTCAATCATCATGTTTGCAGACGACACAACAGTAGTAGGGTTGATTACCAATAATGACAAGACAGCCTACAGGGAGGAGGTGAGGGCTCTGGGAGTGTGGTGCCAGGAAAATAACCGCTCACTCAACGTCAACAAAACAAAGTAGATGATTGTGGACTTCAGGAAACAGCATACAAAAATCATACAATGTAATTTTCTGGATTTTTGTTTTAGATTCCGTCTCTCACAGTTGAAGTGTACCTATGATAAAAAATTACAGACCTCTACATGCTTTGTAAGTAGGAAAACCTGCAAAATCGGCAGTGTATCAAATACTTGTTCTCCCCACTGTATGTTGTGAAATTGTTAGATAATTTATTACTTGTTAGATATTACTGCACTGTCGGAGCTAGAAACGCAAGCATTTTGCTACACCTGCAATAACATCTGGTAAACACGTGTATGTGACCAATACAATTTGATTTGAATATAAAATATGGCTTTCCAATGCACGGTAGAATGTGGCGCTGGTATTATGGGTCATGTCTTTTGAATGGTAAGAGCTAGAATCAAGCTGTTTACTCAGAGGAAACCTGGAAGACTTGGTTACGTTGGCTACAGAACTTGGCTATGAAATGCAGTGAGGAAAGTGGGAGGGTTGAGTGAGATTACAAATTCAAATGACAGCATACTTTCCTATACTCAAGGGAGAGAAAAACATAAATAGACTGTTGTTTTACTATTAAACTAAATTCTGCTGTTGTTTTTAATTTTGTAAAGCTTCGCGTCTGTCCTGCTAATATTAATTTTG
Source organism: Salvelinus sp. IW2-2015 (assembly GCF_002910315.2). Classification (NCBI taxonomy): domain Eukaryota; kingdom Metazoa; phylum Chordata; class Actinopteri; order Salmoniformes; family Salmonidae; genus Salvelinus; species Salvelinus sp. IW2-2015. Next base: position 23,602,821 of record NC_036853.1, on the reverse strand, counting down.
CTCATCACTGAAAAGCTTTCAATCTCTCCACAAACTCTTGTCCAGTCCACTTGGTAGTCAGAATTTAGTCACAGAGATAGTTGTCTCGTCTTGTTTTAGTCAACTGAAATGAAAAATTATTTTTGTTTAGTTATAGTTTTTCTGAGTCTATTTAGTCCGTTATTGTCTCGTCAATTGCCACTGAAAAATATGTGTTTGAAAAATGTTTATCACAATTTTTGTTGACGGAATTAAAACTGACACACACACACACACACACACACACACACAAACACACACGTGAGCTGATCCCCTGTTCTCTGTCTGTTCCACTGGTGTAAACCACAGCAGTCTCTGAGCTCTGCCAGTGGGATTATCTGGAGAGTTAATTGTGAGCTGGAAGAACAGGAGAACCACAGGAGAACACCATAATGAAGCGCATCTCATCCTGCCACTCTTCTTTTGTCCTCCCGCAACTTTCTTTCTAACAACAAAGTATATTATTCCATTGGCCCTCCTTCTATGGCAACTATTTAACATGTCGTGGTGATGAGGCATTCGTTAATAATGTGTTGATGTGTTTGTTCTTTCAGCCCGTGAGTTAACAGGAGCGGAGAAGTCGGTGGTTGCTGTGGAAACAGACATTGATGCGGAGGAGGCTCCCTTACCATTACCGGACAGTACGGTGGAGGAGTTTAACCGCGGGGTCACTGACCTGGACGGAGTGTACGCTACTGCCAAGACTGACCACACACACCTCAACAACCTCGACAAGAAGGTATGGCTGTATGTATGTGTTTTGGGGGTGTGGTCCGGGTATGTTTGGTGGGAAGAAAGCGGACAGGGTTGCAAGCCAAGAAGGCTAAAAGTATATTTACATGCATATACTAACTAAGGCCTGGAATGAGAGAACACAGTAATGGCTGGTCATTATTGCTTGTACCACTGAAATACAATACCATTCATCTATCTACTGTATAGATTGCTTAGTCCAGGTAACACAATACCATTGGTCCATCTATAGATTGTTTCGACCAGGGAAATACAATATCTTGTGGCCTGTGTAATAATGGCTTGAGGTAGCGGAAAACAATAATGTGTGGCCTATGTAGAGGTTGTTATGTAGGGTGATACATACTGCTTTTGTGAGACAGGGAGAACACACACACACACACACACTGCATTGTCTGATGTTACGACAGATTGAGTTATATCGGGTAATATTGCTATTCTTGGATTGAAGACAATAAAATATTGTTACCAAGACTTCTTGGACAGTGTGAAAGCATGATTGTGTGTTCTATCTAGAGACCACTATATGGGGTGGCATGACTAGTTTGCGGCTCTATCTATATCTTTATCCCTCTGGCTGGACTGGAGAGTGATATATTGTGAGCTGTCTGTTTCTGTTTATCTTCAGTTTGTTGTGCAGTGTAATATTGTGACTCACAGACGGGGGAAGTTCGATCGAGTCAGACCAGAGTGGAAATATTATTGGTTGTCTTTGAAATGCTTTATGGGCACTTGATCTAGTTCTTCTGTAGCTGACATTTCTTCTCGGCTCAGTCTTTTTCTGTCCGTTTTTACCAGGATATTTGGCATGAAGTTGAAATGTTTTTTACACTTAGGTAACACTTAGTTAGTTAACTTGATTAGCCACGCTGTTTTCTGCCTTATCAGAAATGTAGGTAACGCTTCATATTAACTCCACATAATAAAGCATTTATAATGGATTAGTACGTCGTTTTTTTAATAATTTATTAATTATTACGCCCACATTTGTAAATGTTAGTAACCTAGTCATTCACACATTTATAAACAACTTTTAAAGTATTTAATAATGATTCAGAAGATGTTTAATATAGGTCCGTTTACTAATCATTGGTCATTTTTGTGTGGCCTCATCTAAAGTGTACTTTTTTTACTGTTTTGAGTGACCAGTGTAATTTCTCACAAAAAGATGGACATGCCTTTGGTAGACATTCCAGCAGTACCTGATGCTCCTTAAGGTCTCAAAATAGCCCCTAGAATATAGCTGTTAGGGTGACCATATTACCATCACACCGGCGGTCACGAGTCATGGCCGCAGTCAAATTCCATGTGACCATTTAGTCATGGTAACTAGGCTTCTCCAAAACTACGCACTGATGCTGCTGATGGTCAATAGTACCCTACCAAACTTTCTAACTGCCAATCACTAATGGCCTGGTACTTACCAAATCAAATTCTATTGGTCACATACACATATTTATGTGACACATTTTTGGCCTGGTAATTAGCGACTGTCCCTCTAATCACTCTGACATCAACGCAAATCCATTAGAAAATCTAATCAAACACGTCATGAGAGCCAATGAGCTCATGTTGTGCAAAATGTCTATAGGCTATGCAATTACGTGAGAAAACAGAGTTTTTATGGCCTCTATTAAAAAGATGATGATCCCATCAGCTTTCTATAGGCTAGGCCTACTATATTTATTTCTCAACTTTCCTAATATTAATCACATTGCTCCACTTTACAACAGGAGTATAGCCTACCTGGCTGTTATGAAAATGAACCGCAGGAAAAACGTCCTCCATTTGCTATTTAAGTGCATAGATGACATGTATTCTTTCCCCCTGCCCTTGTTCTGACAGGTGCATGATAAGGGTCCATTCTAAATCAAAACTAATTTCACACATATATTATTTAGTACATGTAAAGACAATATTAAATTAAGAATAGTCTGATGGGTGACGATATTATCACTTGTGAATGATGCCCAGCATATGCAGTAAGGCAAGAAACAGCACATGCCTTTTTTTTGCAACTTTTTCAAATCATAGTCAGACACCTCATGTAGCCTAGCCGATAGGCCTATATGTTTTGATAAGGTTTGTATCACAACTAAAGTGACCAAATAACTCCAAACGTAGCCTATAGGCCTAGGACCCCTGGAACAGGTTAGAGAGCCCATAGCCTAAAGAGCCTAGTGAAACATGTTCTTATAAACCCAGTCATTGTGCAATCGCATGTGAAATCAGAGTTTTGACTGGCCGCTATTTAAAAGAGGATCCCAGCTTCCGCCGAAGTCGGCTCCTCTCCTTTTTCGGGCGGCGTTCGGCGGACGAAGTCACAGGCTTTCTAGCCATCGCCGCTCCATTTTTCATTTATCCATTTGTTTTGTCTTGTTTGTGTTACGTGTCTATGTTGACGAGCTTTACTGGTATGCGTTTATTCCGTGTTTATTTCACGAGGTATGTTATTGTGTTTATACAATATTATTGTGACTGTTTGCGCGTTGGCACTTTTGCATTGGCCGGAGGTTTCGACGCAGTGGCGTCCGTCTGTTGGTTTCTCCTGCCTAAATAAAGTGTGCGCCTGTTCACAACTCTCTGCTCTTCTGCACCTGACTCCGCTCCTATGTTTTATATCAATAAAAATGACATTGTCCATATAATAGGCCGACGAGAATGGGAAACACAAATAGCATATGACATCCATCTAAACTGGATGAGGAAATGATTGTCCAAAAACAAACTTTTACAAAGCACTGACCCAACAATGATAAACAGTGAATATGTGCAGTGCGCACTCACCGGGGATATTGCTGATGCTCTCCGCTGGTGCCAATAAGATAGGCTATACTGTTGTTTGCTCAATTAAGTTGAGAATTTGTATAACTAAAAGACAGATTAGTCTTTTCATTGTCTTCTCTTTACAGCAATAACAATTTGCTTTCCCAATTGTTTGCATGTTTTGGTTTTTGCCCTAGTACTACACAGCTGATCCAACTAATCATCAAGCTTTGATCATTTGAATCAGCTGTGTAMTGTTAGGGTAAAAACGAAAATGTGCACCACTTGGGGTCCCGAGAATCGAGTTTGGGAAACGCTGATTTAAATGTAAAAAATGTTTAACAGCTAATGATCCTCTGTGGCCAAATCATGCTTTAGTAGCCTATGTTTGAATTATTGTATTTATTTCTGTATAGACAGGAGTAGGCTAATTAGGCTATATAATTTTAACAATTTAATTACATTTCCTTTAGGAAAAGCTTCCCGTAGCCTTATGGACGCGCTGCCTATGCTTGCATATTAAAAACGTAACCACATGTAACCTCCATTTGCTATTCGAGTGCAGGCTGCGGATGACGTTTTTCTTGTGGGCTATTCTAAATCAAAACTAATTCCACCCATAGGCTATATGTAAAGACCAGATTAAATTACGAATAGTGTGATGAGTGAGAAAATGATCAAGTGCTTGTCAAATTGTGAGTGAGGAATGAGAAACTGATGACGTGTGTGCAGCCTGCGCAAGAAACAGAGCAGAGCCCATGCCTTTCATGCAACTTTTTTCAAATCATCATTAATGTCGCATAATGTAGCCTTAGAATGCATTAAAAATCAAAACATATAGCCTAACGTTTGTATCACAAATAAAGTTACATAAATAACTAAGTTAAGGATATAGGAGGAGGTGTTTCTTTGTTAACTGCTCAACACAGAATAGCGGCATGTGTGCGTGCACTCCCTCGGAAATCATTCGGATATTTTCTCCATTCTATTTTATTAAGCTATGTTCAATTCTATTCTTCATATTATAAAATAATAGAAAATAATGCCACAGAATTCTAAGCAAATCTGCTAAATTAATTAGTGTAGCCCACAGCCATATGGCATAGCCAGATCAGGGCCTAACATAAGATCATCTGGGAATATGCTATTCTATTCTTCTGAAATAGGCTACATTTTCTWCATATCAAGTTTTTTTAGACTTGCATAAAAAATTGTGGATCTATTGTGATGGTGTGGGCTATACTAAATTGATTTATTAGAATGTAGATGTTCCAACGGTCTGCATCATCATTGTGTAGGCTGTGTGTGAAAGCCACGAGATGCTAAACGTGTTTATGTTAATTAATGGTCAATTACCATGAGACAAGCAGTTATTTGCAAGACAATCACTGGCTGACAAAATGTAATGACAGGCCCAGCCCTACCCCAGAACATATCAATGGTTGGGCCTCCCGAAGGCCAATTACCGTGTGCCACTAGATTCTGGGTTCGAGTCCAGGCTGTCGAAGCCGTGCATGCATGCAGTGCATGCTGACACGGTCGCCAGGTGCATGGTGTTTCCTCTGACACATTGGTGTGGCTGGCTTCCGGGTTAAGTGGGCATTGTGTCAAGAAGCAGTGCGGCTTGGTTGGGTTGTGTTCCGGAGGACGCGCGGCTCTCGAACTTTGCCTGTCCCGAGTCTGTACGGGAGTTGCAGCGATGAGACAAGACTGTAGCTACCAATTGGATACCACGAAATTGGGGAGAAAACAGGGTAATTTTTTAAAATAATAATAAATATAAATATATATATATAAATAAAATAAAATAAAAATAATAATCTATGTTTAAATAATAAGCACACAAAAGGATGCTTAAGAAAACATATTGAACATTTTATTCCTGTTGTAATAGTCTGTATAAAATAATGTTTTTAGTCCAAAAATGCTACCATAAGCATTTCTTGGCAGTGACTTTTCTACCAAAACCCAAAGTGTGGAAATAAGTAACACAATAAAATAACAACACCGAGGCTATATACACGGGGTACCGGTACTGAGTTAATGTGCGGGAGTACAGGTTAGTCGAGGTAATTGAGGTAATATGTACATGTAGGTAGGGTGTACATAAAGTGACTATGCATAGCTCATAAACAGTGAGTAGTAGCAGCAGCGTAAAAAAAAGGGGGGGATCAATGATAATAGTCCGGGTAGCCATTTGATTAACTGTTGCCGAGTAGTTGCCATACTAGGCGGGAATACAACCTGTCAGGATACTCTCAATGGTGCAGCAGTATAACTTTTTGAGGAACGGAGGACCCATGCCAAATATTTTCAGTCTCCTGAGGCATTGTCGTGCCCTCTTCATGACTGTCTTGGTGTGTTTGGGCCATGATAGTTTATTGGTGATGGGAACAACAAGGAACTTGAAGCTCTCAACCTGCTCCACTACAGCCCCGTCGATGAGAATGGGGGCGTGCTCGGTCCTCCTTTTCCTGTAGTCCACAATCATCTCCTTTGAGTTGATCACGTTAAGGGAGAGGTTATTATCGTCTCTGACCTTCTCACTATAAGCTGTCTCATCGTTGTCTGTGATCAGGCCTGCCACTGTTGTGTTGTCGTCAAACTTAATGATGGTGTTGGAATCGTGCTTGGCCACACAGTCGTGGGTGAACAGGGAGTACAGGAGGAGACTAAGCATGCACCCCTTATGGCCCCCGTGTTGAGGATCAGTGTGGCAGATGTGTTGTTGCCTACCCTTTCCCCCTGGAAGCGGTCCATCAGGATGTCAAGGATCCAGTTGCAGAGGAAGGTGTTTAGTCCCAGGGTACTTGCTTGGTGATGGGCTTTAAGGGCACCATGGTTTTGAACTCTGAGCTGTAGTCAAAGAACATCATTCTCATGTAGATGTTATTTATGTCCAGGTGAAAAGCGCAGTGTGGAGTGCAATCGAGATTGCGTCATCTGTGGATCTGTTGAGGCGGTATGCAAATTGGACTTGGTCTAGGGTTTCTGGGATGATGGTGTTGATGTGTGTCATGACCAGCCTTTCAAAGCACTCCATGGCTACAGACGTGCGTGTTACGGGTTGGTAGTCATTTAGGCAGGGTACCTTGGTGTTCTTGGTGGTCTGCTTGAAACATGTAGGTATTACAGACTCTCAGGAACAGATTGAAAATGTCAATGAAGACACTTGCCAGTTGGTCAGTGCATGCTCTGAGTACATGTCCTGGTAATCCATCTGGCCCTGCAGCCTTGTGAATGTTGACCTGTTTAAAGGTCTTACTCACATCAGCAACGGAGAGCGTGATCACACAGTCATCCAGAACAGTTGGTGCTCTCATGCATGCTTCAGTGTTGCTTGCCTCGAAGCGCACATAGAAGTAATTTAGCTCATGTGGTAGGCTCATATCACTGGGCAGCTCATGGACGGGCTTCCCTTTGTAGTTCATAATAGTTTGCAAGCCCTGCCACATCCGACTTGCGTCAGAGCCGGTGTAGTAGGATTCAATCTTAGTCTTGTATTGGCGCTTTGCCCTCTTTGTTGGTTCATTGGAATGCATAGCAGGATTTCTTCTAAGTGTCCGGGTTAGAATGTCGTTCCTTGAAAGTGCTATCTCTACCCTGTAGCTCAGTGTGGATGTTGCCTGTAATCCATGGCTTCTCGTTGGGGTACGTTGGTATGTACGTACGGTCACTGTGGGGAGGATGTCATCGATGCACTGAAGCAGGTGACTGATGTGGTGTACTCCTCAATGCCATCGGATGAATCCCAGAACATATTCCAGTCTGTGCTAGAAAAACAGTCCTGCAGCTTAGCATTTGCATCATCAAATCAAATTTAATTGTATTTGTCACATGTTCCAAATACAACAGGTGTAGGTAGACCTTACCGTGAAATGCTTACTTACACGACCTTAACCAACAAAGCAGTTTAAGAAATAGAGTTAAGAAAATATTTACTAAATAAACTAAAGTTAAAAAAAAAGAAATATCACAAGAAAATTACATAACAATAACGAGGCTATATACAGAGGGTACTGGTACTGAGTCAATGTGCGGGGGTACAAGTTAGTCAAGGTAATTTGTAAAGGGAATATGCATAGACAATAACAGCGAGTAGCAGCAGTGTAAAACAGGCGGTGATGCAACCAGTCAGGATGCTCTCGATGGTGCAGTTGTAGAACTTTTTGAGATCTGGGGACCATGATAGTTCATTGGTGATGTGGACACCAAGGAACTTGAAACCATCGACCCGCTCCACTACAGCCCCGTCGATGCTAATGGGGACCTTTATGGCCCTCCTTTTCCTATTGTCCACGATCAGCTCCTTTGTCTTGCTCACATTGAGGGAGAGGTTCTTGTCCTGGCACCACATTGTCAGGTCTCTGACGTCTCATCATTGTCGGTGATCAGGCCTACCACTGTTGTGTCATCAGCAAACTTAATGATGGTGTGACATCTGACCACTTCCGTATTGAGCGAGTCACTGGTACTTCCTGCTTTAGTGTTTGCTTGTCTTTAGTTTTTGCTTGTAAACAGGAATCAAGAGGATAGAATTATGGTCAGATTTGCCAAATGGAGGGCGAGGGAGAGCTTTTTATGCGTCTCTGTGTGTGGAGTAAAGGTGGTCTAGAGTTTTTTCCCCTCTGGTTGCATGCTACATGCTGGTAGAAATGAGGTAAAACGGATTAAATCTTTACTGCTTTAAAGTCCCCGGCCACTAGGGGCGCTGCCTCTTGATAAGCATTTTCTTGTTTGCTTATGGCCTTATACAGCTCGTTGAGTGCGGTCTTAGTGCCAGCATCAGTTTGTGGTGGTAAATAGACAGCTACAAAAAATATAGATTCAACTATCTTGGTAAATAGTATGGTCTACAGCTTATCATGAGGTACTCTACCTCAGGCAAGCAAAACCTTGACACTTAGATTTAGCACACCAGCTATAATTGACAAATAGACACAGACCACCACCCCGCGTCTTACTGGAGGTAGCTGTTCTGTCTTGCCGATGCACGGAAAACCCAGCCAAATGTATATTATACATGTCTTCGTTCAGCCACGACTTGGTGAAACATAAGATATTACAGTTTTAATGTCCCGTTCGTAGGATAGTCTCCATAGCTTATCCAGTTTATTCTCCAATGATTGCACGTTGGCCAATAGGAACGATGGTAGAGGCGGGTAACACACTCGCAGACAAATTCTCACAAGGCACCCGGATCTGTGTCCCCTGTATTGGCGTCTCCTCAGCAAGATGGCGCAGACAGATAGGCCTTAAGCAAGTTTTCAGTATTTTGTTTTTTCTGGAATTCCTGACGGCCCGCCCCCAGGTGGTGAAGGTAGGAAACAACACCTCCACGTCGCTGATCCTCAAAACAGGGGCCCCACAAGGGAGCATGCTCAGCCACCTCCTGTACTCCCTGTTCACCCATGACTGCGTGGCCACGCACTCCACCAACTCAATCATCAAGTTTGCAGACGACACAACAGCAATAGGCCTGATTACCAACAATGACGAGACAGATTACATAAATGAGGTGAGGGCCCTGGGAGTGTGGTGCCAAGAAAATAATTACTCACTCAATGTTGATAAAACAATGGAGCTGAACGTGGACTTCAGGAAACAGCAGAGGGAGCACCCCCTATCCACATCGATGGGACCGCAGTGGAGATGGTTGAAAGCTTGGTGGAAAGCGTACACATCACTGACGATCTGAAATGGTCCACCCACACAGACAGTGTAGTGAAGAAGGCTCAACAATGCCTCTTCAACCTCAGGAGGCTGAAGAAATTTTGCTTGGCACCTAAAACCCTCACAAACTTTTACAGATGTACAGTTGAACGTATCCTGTTGGGCTGTATCATGCCTGCTACGGCAACTGCACCGCCCACAACCGCAGGGCTCTCCAGAGGGTGGTGCGGTCTGCCCAACGCATCACCGGGGGGCAAACTACCTGCTCTCCAGGACCCCTACAGCAGGAAGGCCCAAAAGATCATCAAGGACAACAACCATCTGAGCCACTGCCTGTTGCCCCGCTATCATTGTCACGTTCCTGACCTGTTTTCCTTTGTTTTGTATTTATTTTAGGTGGTCAGGGCGTGAGTTGGGTGGGTTGGTCTATGGTTGATTTTCTATGTTGGGATTTGGTGTTCGGCCTGGTATGATTCTCAATCAGAGAKAGCTGTCAATCGTTGTCCCTGATTGAGAATCATACTTAGGCAGCCTGGGTTTCACTTGTGTTTTGTGGGTGTTTGTTCCTGTGACTGTGTTTGGGCCACACAGGACTGTTTCGGGTTTGTCACGTTTGTTGGTTTTGTATTTTGAAGTGTTTTGTTGATTTTTCATTAAAATATGAACACTAACTACTCTGCATCTTGGTCCGATCCATGCTCCTCCTCGTCTGAGGAGGAGAACGACTACGACAGCCGTTACAGAAACACCCACCATAAAAGGACCAAGCGGAGTGGAGAAGGACGGCAAGAACAACAGCAATGGGGAAAAGAGGAATGGACATGGGAGGAAATCCTAGACGGAAAAGGACCCTGGGCAGAGCCAGAGGAGTGTCGCCGCCCCAAAGCGGAGCTGGAGGCAGCGAAAGCGGAGAGGAGGTATTATGAGGCGAAGCAAGGCAGAGCGGCTGGAAGCCCGAGAGGCTCACCCAAAAATGTATTGGGGGGGGATAAAGGGGAGTGTGGCGAAGCCGGGTAGGATACCTGAGCCAACTCCCCGGGCTTACCGTGGAGTGAGAGGGGGTCGTACTGGTCAGACACCGTGTTATGCGGTAAAGCGCACGGTGTCCCCAGTACGCGTGCTTAGCCCAGTGCGGGCTATTCCACCTTGCCGCACTGGTAGGGCTAGGTTGGGCATCGAGCCGGGTGCCATGAAGCCGGCCCAACATATCTGGCCTCCAGTACGTCTCCTCGGGCCGGCGTACATGGCACCAGCCTTACAGAGGGTGTCCCCGGTTTGCCAGCATAGCCCAGTGCGGGCTATTCCACCTCGCCGCACTGGCAGGGCTACGGGGACCATTCAACCTGGTAAGGTTGGGGAGGCTCGGTGCTCAAGAGCGCGTGTCCTCCTTCACGGTCCGGTATATCCGGCGCCACCTTCCCACCCCAGCCCAGTACCATCAGTGCCGACACCACGCACCAGGCTTCCAGTGCGTTTCCAGAGCCCTGTTCCTCCTCCACGCACTCTCCCTGTGGTGCGTGTCTCCAGCCCAGTGCCTCCAGTTCCGGCACCACGCACCAGGCCTACCTACTGTGCGCCTCAAGCAGGTCAGGAGTCGGCCGTCTGCCCAACGCCGCCTGCGCTGCTTGCCTGCTCAGCGCTGCCTGAACTTGTCTGCCTGCCAGGTTGTCTGAACTATCTGCCTGCCCAGCGCTGCCCGTCTGTCCCGAGCCGTCAGAGCTGCCGTCTGTCCTGAGCTGCCCGTCTGTCCCGAGCTTCAGAGGCCGCCAGCCAGGACCAGCCAGAAGCCGTCCAGCCAGGACCAGCCAGAGCCGTCCAGCCAGCCAGCAGAGCCGTCCAGCCAGGACCAGCCAGAGCCGTCCAGCCAGGACCAGCCAGAGCCGTCACCGGCCAGAGCGCCAGCGATCAGCCGGAGCCGTCCAGCCAGGACCAGCCGGAGCCAGCCAGCCAGGAGCTGCGGAGCCAGCCAGCCAGAATCCGCCAGAGCCTTCGCCAGCCAGAATCCGCCAGAGCCTTCCGCCAGCCAGGATCCGCCAGAGCCTTCCGCCAGCCAGGATCCGCCAGAGCCTTCCGCAGCCAGGATCCGCCAGAGCCTTCCGCCAGCCAGGATCCGCCAGAGCCAGACAGCCAGGATCCGCCAGAGCCAGCCAGCCAGGATGCCGC
>NC_036853.1:23395190-23590711 GCF_002910315.2 Salvelinus sp. IW2-2015 | reverse complement strand
TTTTCATTAAAATATGAACACTAACTACTCTGCATCTTGGTCCGATCCATGCTCCTCCTCGTCTGAGGAGGAGAACGACTACGACAGCCGTTACAATCATCCAGAAGGCGAGGTCAGTACAGGTGCATCAAAGCTGGGACCGAGAGACTGAAAAACAGCTTCTATCTCAAGGCCATCAGACTGTTAAATAGCTATCACTGTCACGCTCGTTAAAATGGACGGACCAAGGCACAGTGTGATTAGAGTTCCACATCTTTTATTTAGTGAAACTTAAACAAAACAATAAACAAACAACGACCGTGAAGTAACGTAGTGCTACAAAACACTAACACAAAACAATATCCCACAAATGCAGGTGGGAACAGGGACACCTTAAGTATGATCCCCATTTAGAGACAACGATAATCAGCTGCCTCTAATTGGGAACCATACTCAATGCCAAACATAGAAATAAATCGACTAGAACACCCCCTAGTCACGCCCTGACCTACAACACGTGAAAGTACCCCCCCCCCCCCCAAAGGTGCGGACTCTGGCCGCAAAACCTGAAACCAAACGGGGAGGGTAGGGGGGGTGACTAGTGTTGGTGGCGGCTCCGGTGCGGGTTGTAGCCCCCGCCCAGACCCCGGATCCGGCCATGGCGCCGGGCTGAACGCCGTGCCTGGACTGGGCATCGGCTCAGAGGAAGGCTCCGGCCTTGGAGCGGTACTGGATGCCGTGCCTGGACTGGGCACCGGCGCAGAGGAGAGCTCCGGCCATGGAGCTGGGTTGGACACCGTGCATGGACTGGGCACCGGCGCAGAGGAAGGCTCCGGCCATGGAGCTGGGTTGGACGCCGTGCCTGGACTGGGCACCGGCACAGAGGAAGGCTCCGGCCATGGAGCGGGACTGGACGCCATGCCTGGACTGGGCACCGGCGCAGAGGAAGGCTCCGGTCTTGGAGCGGGACTGGTCATCGTGCCTGGACTGGGCATCGGCGCAGGTTGCACCGGACTGATGTCATGCTCCTCAGGTTGAGTACGTGGAGCCAGCACAGGACGCTCCGGGCTGGGGAGGCACACTGGAGGCCTAGTGCGTGGAGCCGGTACAGGTGGCACCGGACTGTTGATACGCACTTCAGGGCGAGTGCGGGGAGCCGGCACAGGACGTACCGGGCTGGGGAGGCGCACTGGAGGCCTGGTGCGTGGAGCCGGCACAGGTGGCACCGGCACAGGTGGCACCGGACTATTGACACGTACTTTAGGGCGAGTGCGGGGAGCCGGCACAGGATGTACCGGGCTGGGGAGGCACACTAAAGGCCTGATGAGTGGAGCCGGCACAAGTGGAGCCGGCACAGGTGGCACCGGACTGTTGACACGCACTTCAGGGCGAGTGCGGGGAGCCGGCACAGAACGTACCGGGCTGGGGAGGCACACTGGCAACCTGGTGCGTGGAGCCGGCACAGGTGGCACCGGACTGTTGACACGCACTTCAGGGAGGGTACGGGAACTGGCACAGGACGTACCGGACTGGGGAGGCGCACTGGAGGCCAGATGCGTGGAGCCGGCACAGGTTTCACCAGACTGCTGACAGGCTCTTCAGGTCGAATGTTGCGCAGAACACACCTGACCAACATCTCTCTCCTCTCTCTCCCAACTTCTCCATCGCCTCCCTGATGGTCTCTGGCTCTTCAGGGCGAGTGCGAGGAACCGGCACAGGACGTACCGGGCTGAGAAGGCGCACTGGAGACCTGGTGCGTGGAGCCGGCGCAGATGGCACTGGACTGGTGTCACGCTCTTCAGCACGCCTGCGCTGCAGCATACTCCTCGCTACCACCTCTCTCCGGTATCTTTCATTGAATTCCTCCACCGACTCCCAAACAGGCTCTGGCACTCCCCGCTGCTCAGTCGACCACCCCATGTGCTCCCCCATCAAAAAAATATTGGGGTTTCTGTGGCCGCGGCTCCCGGCGTCGTCGCTGTCCTTCCTGAGCTTTCTGCGATTCTCTCCAAGGAAGGGACTCGCATCCTCCCCGGATTTCCTCCCAGGTCCAACTCACTTTATCCTCCTGAGCACGCTGCTTGGTCCTTGATTGGTGGGATATTCTGTCACGCTCGTTAAAATGGACGGACCAAGGCACAGCGAGATTAGAGTTCCACATCTTTTATTTAGTGCAACTTAAACAAAACAATAAAGAAACAACGACCATGAAGTAACGTAGTGCTACAAAACACTAACACAAAACAATATCCCACAAATGCAGGTGGGCACAGGGACACCTTAAGTATGATCCCCAATTAGAGACAACGATAATCAGCTGCCTCCAGTTGGGAACCATACTCAATCCCAAACATAGAAATAAATCGACTAGAACACCCCCTAGTCACGCCCTGACCTACAACACCATAGAGAACCAAGGGCTCTCTATGGTCAGGGCGTGACAATCACTAGGCGACTTCCACCCGTTTACATAACCCTGCACGTTAGAGGCTGCAGCCCTATATACATAGACTTGAAATCACTGGCCACTTTAATAATGGAACACTAGTCACTTTAATAATGTTTACATATTTTTTCATATGTATATATTGTAGTCTATTCTATGCCACTCAGTCATTGCTCATCCTAATATTTATATAATCCTTAATTCCATTCTTTTACTTTTAGTTTGTGTGTATTGTTGTGAATTGTTAGATATTACTGCACTGTTGGAGCTAAAAACACAAGCATTTTGCTACACCCGCAATAACATCTGCTAAACATGTGTATTTCATTTTATTTGAATGACGGGGATTTGGGCCTCGTCCGGTAGCAGCAGTAAATCCTTTGCATCTGATCATTAAAGAAAAAAATATTTGTCCAGTTCGATGTGAGTAATCGCTGTTCTGATATCCAGAGGCTCTTTTCGGTCATAAGAGACAGTGGCAGAAACTTTATGTACAAAATAAGTTACAAACAACGCAAAAAAACACAAAATAATATATTCTTCAGAGCTGCCCAATACTTTATTTCGCTCCCATTACGTTTTAAAGAGTTACTACGTTTAGAGGCTCAGTAATGGTGCCACCAAACAAAGCCATGTGTGAAAATAATCTGCGGTTAAAAGACTGAAACACTGGAAGCATTTAAAGGTTAAACATGGAACATTTCTACCTGCAAATCAAACATGTAACATTTCTACCTCAATCACATATTAGTAGTAATGAACAAAAATCCACTAGATCCGGCCAGCTGTTGTGTGCAGGCAACATTTCCCTGTTTTATGATTAGTTTGCGTTCGTGACGTCGACAACATTACCAAAACATTCACATTAACTCTTCGTCAAATCCTTGCAACAGTTGTTTCACAACAGTTTTTGTGAATAAAATGTTATAAATGTATATATTTCCTTTAGCATTCTTCGTTATGTGCTTATAATTTTACCATTGATATGTTTTAGGCTATTTTGAGACCTTAAGGAGCATCAGGTACTGCTGTAATGTCTACCAATGGCATGTTCATCTTTTTGTGAGGAATTTCACTGGTCACTCAACTTAACTAATGATTAGTAAATGGTTTGTAAGGACCTATATTAAATGTCTTATGAATGGAGTAATGTTTAATAATAATTAATTAATAATTAATTAATTAATAAATAATAAACTATTTACTAATCCATTATACATCCTTTATTACGTGGTGTTATTATAAAGTGCTACAAAAGTTGACATGTAGTTTACATGTAACATAAACATTCCATTGAAATGTCATAATGTAAACGACAGTTGTTTTCACTTAGTTAACACTCACAACCATAAAAAATAGGCCTAAAATGTGCTTATGCAGCATTCTTGCCTCAAGCTGCAGGTAGAAATTTCTACTGAACCTCTTAGTTGTCAGTTGCAGAAGCATGTATTATTATAGAGAGGGTAAATGGAGGTCTGTGAGGTGAAGTGTATCCTTGAATCCTATTAAAGACAGAGAGTTATGGCGACGGAGTTTTCTATATGGATCTGATTGGAACCAACATGGCGTGAAATCACTACAACAACAGAGGGTTAAAGGCCTCGCTCACCCCCTTGAGTCAGTGTGTTTGTGTGTGTGTGTGTGCGTTTGTGCGTGTGCGTGTGTGTGCGTTTGTGTGGGGGTGTATAACTTATCCACTGTGGGTTTTCTGAAAGCTCATGAAAGGAAAGGAGCCAAAGACCTTAAGGTCTATTTTCTCCTGTCAGGTCTCATTAATTTGACAATGCCTTTTACTTCCAACCACTCCTTCGTCACAGCCACAAATCGATCCAATGACATCATGTGAACAACTTGCAAGACGCCAAGACTAGTGTTGTGGATTAAAGACACAGTCCTTAGGTTCTCTGTCCCCTGGGGTAAGAAGATGCAATGGAAACTTAATTCACCTGAATTAAGAGGTGAGAAAATGAAAAGGGGAAAAAAAGTAATTTTTACACCAATCAATGTGGCTGTTCCTCTTCTTCTTTAGTTTTCTAGTGACACTTATTTACCAGATATTGAGTTTACAGACAAGACTGTGCTTTGCACTCTTTTTGTATTGGAGTGGGTTTTGTTGGGTTGTTTACTGTAGATGCTACTAGTGCTGTCCCTGAACGTTGAACTCTGCTGTGATCTGGATGTGGGTTGTAGAACAAACAGTTTCGAGATGTGCAGTCTGTTTCTACTCAACTCTTTGCCTCTTGTTTCTTGTTCAGATGCCTGCAGGTGTGTTTTAATGGAGCATACTGCTTACACACTGTCCAACAAATGGGCTCCGAAACGTTCTACTGCCGGAAACTGGGGTGCTGCTGCTTACTCAGATACAAGGGGGGTCTCTCTCTCTCTTTCTCTCTCTCTCTCTCTGTCTCTTTCTCTCTCTGTCTCTCTGTCTCTCTCAATTTTCCGAAGCCTATTATTGTTTTCACCTCATAGCTGAGGAATCAGGAAGATGGGGTGTTCAGTGTGAAACAACCACTCAGCCTGACATCCATTAACAACACTGAAACATTAGCGATATATAAATAGTTTGAAGGTGCTGCTGTGGCCTTTCCTCCCGTTTACGTAACCCTGTCATAAAAATCTGTCATGAATGATGTCTTCACTGATTGGATCGGCTCTTCCTCGTCTTGTGACCACATCTCAAATCTAAGGAAGATGATTGGCCCACACATATTAGAAAAAATACATCTCAACTTAATTAGGCCAATTAAAGCAGGATGATCAGTCCAACACTAAATGGGACAGTTCTGTCTCCTAGGACAGGGGTTTTCAAACTTTTTCACTCGGGGGCCCCCCTTCCAGCATTGTGGAACATCCCACGCACACATATATTAATGTGATTATTGAGTGACAAAAAAATGACAATAATATCTATGGGCTAAAGAAACTTCATAAAAAAACCTTAGCTGACATGGGCTAGTTGATCTGGACATTTCTGACAAGTTATATATCGCTCTTGAAGGTATGCAATGACTAACGTGACAAGACAAACTGATGATGCACTATCCAATTTAGAAATTGCACCTTGTGCACTCTACTATTATGACTATCGAGAGTAAGTTAAAAGCCCCGCACCCCCCCGATGACCCCTCTGGGGCGCGCCCCACAGTTTGGGAACCACTGTCCTAGGAGATATTGTTGAGTCCGTGAGAAACTCTCCCTGTAGCGCTGCATGGAATTATACTGAACAAAAATATAAACGCATGTAAAGTGTTCGTCCCATGTTTCAATGAGCTGAAATAAAAGATTCCATAAATGTTCCATATGCACAAAATGCTTATTTCTCTCAAATCTTGTCCACAAATTTTTTACGTCCCTGTTAGTGAGCATTTCTCCTTTGCCAAGATAATCCATCCACCGGACAGATGTGGCATATCAAGAAGCAGCATGATCATTACACAGGTGCACCTTGTGCTGGGGACAATAAAAGGCCACTCTAAAATGTGCAGTTTTGTTACACAACACAAAGCCCCAGATGTCTCAAGTTTTGAGAGAGCGTGCAATTGGCATGCTGATGGCAGGAATGTCCACCGGAGCTTTTGCCAGAGAATTGAATGTTAATTTCTCTACCATAAGCCACCTCCAATGTCGTTTTAGAAAAATTTGGCAGTATGTCCAACTGGCCTCACAACCGCAGACCACATGTAACCATGTCAGCCCAGGACCTCCACATTCGGCTTCTTCACCTGCGGGATGATCTGAGGAGCCACCCTGACAGCTGATGAAACTGTGGGTTTGCACAGCTGAAGAATTTCTGCATAAACTGTCAGAAACCGTCTCAGAGAAGCTCATCTGCATGCTCGTCATCATCACCAGGGTCTTGACCTGATTGCAGTTCGGGATCATAACTGACTTCAGTAGGCACAAGCTCACCTTCGATGGCCACTGGCACGCTGGAGAAGTGCTCTCTTCAAGGATGAATCCCGGTTTCAACTGTACCGGGTAGATGGCAGACGGCATGTATGGCATTGTGTGGGCAACGTTGTGAACAGAGTGCACCATTGGGAAGGTGGGGTTATGGCATAGGCAGGCATAAGATACGGACAACAAACACAATTGCATTTTATTGATGGCAAATTAAATGCACAGAGATATGGTGATGAGATCCTGAGGCCAATTGTCGTGCCATTCATTACCTCATGTTTCAGCATAATGATAAACAGCCCCATTTCACAAGGATCTGTACACAATTCCTGGAAGCTGAAAATGTCCCAGTTCTTCCATGGCCTGCATATTCACCAGACATGTCACCCATTGCGCATGTTTTGGATGCTCTGGATCGACGTGTACGACAGCTTGTTCCAGTTCCCGCCAATATCCAGCAACATCGCACAGCCATTGAAGAGGAGTGGGACAACATTCCACAGGCCACAATCAACAGCCTGATCAACTCTATGCGAAGGAGATGTGTCACGCTGCATTAGACAAATGCTGGTCACACCAGATACTGACTGGTTTTCTGATCCACACCCCTACCTTTTTTAAGGTATCTGTGACCAACAGATGCATATATATATTCCCAGTCATGTGAAATCCATAGATTAGGGCCTAATTAATAGAGTTTAATTGACTGATTTCCTTATATGAACTGTAACTCAGTAAAATCATAGAAATTATTGCATGTTGCGTTTATATTTTTGTTCAGTGTTCTGCTCATTTCAACAACACTGTGTCCTTCTCACTGTGTCAGATACCATATTTAAACATGGCTACAGGCACAAACAACTCTAGGGGAATGGACCCCTTTGCATTAATAATTCATGAGTTGTGCTGTGTTGAGCAGGCCAGTAATATCAGACAGTCATCAATATTAATGTCACAGACAGACACACAGTGCTTTATTCATGAGGACGTGCTGTAGGATACTACAGCACGACTGGCTGTATATCACTCCACACACCACATAATCATTAAAGATACTTCAGTATTGTGTGGTGCCACCAGGACAACAACCTCTCCCTTAATGTCAGCAAGACAAAGGAGCTGATCGTGGACTACAAGAATTGGAGGGCAAAACACGCCCCCATTCACATCGACGGGGTTGTAGTGGAGCGGGTCGAGAGCTTCAAGTGCCTCGGTGTCCACATCACTAAAGAATTAACATGGTCCACACACACAAACAGTTGTGAAAAGGCACGACGATGCCTCTTCACCCGCAGGAGGCTGAAAAGATTTGGCATGGGCCCTCCGATCCCCAAAACATTCTAAATCTGCACGATTGAGAGCTTGTTGACTGGCTCCAGTTTGTATGTCAACTGCTTGGCAATCGACCGCAAGGCGCTACAAAGGGTAGTGCTTATGGCCCAGTACATCACTGGGGCCGAACTCCCTGCCATCCAGGACCTCTATACCAAGCGGTGTCAGAAGAAAACTTAAAAATGGTCAAAGACTCCAGCCATCAAAGTCATAGAGTGTTTTCTCTACTACTGCAGGGCACTAGTCTAAAACCAGCAGGACCCTGAACAGCTTCTTCCCCCAAGCCATAAGACTGCTAAATAGTTAACCAAATACCTACCCGGACTATCTGCATTGACCCTTTCTGCACTAACTCTTCTGACTCATCACATATCTTGGTATAGAAACACCATAATATTAAAACCTGTTTGGGTGCATGAACCGCTAGCGGGACACCTACGACAACATCCGGTGAAATTGCAGAACGCGAAATTCAAAATACAAAAATCGTAATATTAAACATTCATTAAAATACAAGTGTCATACATCATTTTAAAGCTTAACTTCTTGTTAATCCAACCGTGTTGTCAGATTTCAAAAAGGCTTCACGGCGAAAGCATACCATGCGATTATCTGAGGACAGTGCCCCACATCAAAATACTTTTTCAACCAGCACAGGCGTCACAAAATCACAAATAGCGATTACATCACTTACCTTTGAAGATGTTCCTCTGTTGGCAATCCCAAGGGTCCCAGCTACACAATGAATGGGCGTTTTGTTCGATAAAGTCCTTTATATCCAAAAAAGTCAGTTTAGTTGGCGCCAATGATGTCAGTAATCCACTCGTTCAACATGCATACAAACAAATCCAAAAAGTTACTGGGAAAGTTCGTCCAAACAAGTCAAACGATGTTTCTAATTAATCCTCAGGTACTCCAATATCTAAATAAATGATCATATTTAAGACGGAGAATAGTATGTTCAATAGGGAAGATAAATAACGAAGAGCGCACACCTCATTCACGCGCCAACAAGACTACTTTTCTAATGAGAGACACCTTGGAAAAACTACAACTACTTGCTCATTTAAAAAAAAAAAATCTGGAACCCTTTCTAAAGACTGTTGACATCTAGTGGAAGCCATAGGAACTGCAATCTGGGTCCTATCTATTTGTATATCCCATAGGCTTGCATTGAAATGGCCTGTGACCTCCAAAAAAAAGAAATCCGGATGGATTTTCCTCAGGTTTTCGCCTGCCATATCAGTTCTGTTATATTCACAGACATTATTTTAACAGTTTTAGAAACTTCAGAGTGTTTTCTATCCAATGCTAACAATTATATGCATATCCTAGCTTCTCGGCCTGAGTAACAGGCAGTTAACTTTGGGCACGTGAGTCATCCTAAATTCCGAACAATAACCAGTATGCCAAAGAAGTTTTAATCAATTTAATTAAGCCAAATTTCGAACAGTATAAACAGCACAACAAATACAATAATAATTTCCCCAAAAATTATAATCAATCACATATAGTTTGTTCTAACAAAAAAAGGTTTTAAACTCTTTATTACAGCCAATATTAAAAACAATCACATGCATTCGTGAATTTAATCGCTTTAGTCGACATGTTGCGGTTTATTCATTGTTTAATTATTCAAGGTTCCCTTTGTTATTTCATTGAATGAATGATTGATTGATATACTGTATATTGAAGTAGGCCTTTAGGCCAATAAGTAAGTTATGTTAAGACAGCTACAGTAAACATGACTCTTAGGCCTACTGCTCCATGTCATTTAAATAACTTAATTTCATAAAAATCCTTGAACCCACCTGTCCCTGAATTTTCCTAAATATGTGTATTTTACACTCTAGCAGTAGGCCTACTGTACATTGAGATAAATATCATAAAATACAAAATCTTTCTGAGCATTTCATCCTCAAAGCACAATTAAGGTCTACTGCACCATATGCATATTAATAGTTGAATTGGTGGAACTTAACGAGTATCCTATCAATAGACGCCAGTCTAATAAATCAATTTAATATGCACAATCACAAAGAAATCCATTCTATTTTGTTGAAGGTCATAAAAAACATGGCACAATTTATTTGAAAGAATAGCATGTTTTAAGATGTATTTATCTGTTCTATAGGGCTAGTTGCTGAGGCTATGTCTGCCCCATGTCAATGAAATTAACTTGTTAATTTAGCAAATATCACACGATTATATTCCCCAGCCCCTCACAATATGAATATGATGGAATATGACAGAATAAAATAGAAAGGAGACTTTCCCCAAATGGGTATTTGCTGATTGTCATCGGTAGGCATGGAGTTGTGGTTATTCTAGGTGTAACGGCTCTCGTTGGTGGTATGAAGAGTGGACCAAGGCGCAGCGTGGTAAGTGTTCATGATTCTTTTATTTCAAAAACACTCAAACAAAATAACAAACGTGAAAACCAAAGCGCCCAGTTCTGTCAGGCAGAAACACTAAACAGAAAACAAGGTCCCACAACCTAATGGTGAGGAAAAGGGCTGCCTACGTATGATCCCCAATCAGAGACAACGATAGACAGCTGCCTTTGATTGGGAACCACACTCGGCCAAAAACAAAGAAACAGAAAACATAGAATGCCCACCCAAATCACACCCTGACCTAACCAAATAGAGAAATAAAAATGCTCTCTAAGGTCAGGGCGTGACACTAGGGAATATGTTGAAAGACCATCTGTAAAAAAAAAAAAAAATTGCTTGGCAAAACTAGGTTCATTAAAAACCTATGACGTAATGCACTCCAACATACCATACCATACCATACCATACCGCAAGCTGTGCTGCAGTATGATGCAACTTTTAAATGAGGACCCACTGTATCTACTTAAATTACACTGTTTGCTCAACTAAAAGTTTTGCAATTATGCTGCGGGACTTAGAGGAAATTTGTGGTTTAGTACGGTACCCTGTGTCACTACTTCATTACTCCAGACCAGCGCAAGGGGGAGTTAGAGCACTGATTATGCTTTTGGGTCCCAAGGATCTACTGTGTCTCTAACTGACAATGAATGGGCGAAAAATACACATATTTTTTGTTACTACTCGTCAGTATTACTTACTAAAACTGTTGTTAGACTAAGGTTTTTATTCTAAGAGAAACTTAGACTACAATTAGGATGTGGAAAAGTCTATTTAAAGGATTATTTTGCTCTTACTGTAGTACTGTAGCCTACTCCCGACCGGTCATGTTATACAGCGCCTGAGTGGCGCAGCGGTCTAAGACACTGCAGTGTGTTACTACAGATGCTGGTTCAAAACCTGTGCTGGTTGCGACCGGGAGGACCATGAGGTGACGGTAGCCCTCTAAAGACATAAATCAATAATTGTAAATAACAAACTGGCTTTATTTACAAATCACCTCATTTTTATCACTCACTTTAGGTTATTTGAAAKTAAATAAACTCCAAAATATCATTATTTTTTWAACAAGCCATAGAAAGTTGGTTGCAATTTCAGTTTAATCCACCAGAAAAGACAGAACAGATAATACAACAAATATAAATAAAATATACAACAAATACAAATAAAAAACTGTATCAATTCGAACCTTTAACAAGTGGAAGGGTGGAAAAAGTATTATTATTATTATTGTTAACCCTGTTTTTCACAAGTGTGTTATTATTATTATTTATTAATTTAGAATTATATAAAAGCCSCTTAGATATTCTCACAGACCAGATTTGCCCTAACGAAAAATTACCCTTAGATATTCATTTAGAATCATCCAATCCTCTAAATGTAATTATAGGAGGAGAGTCACGTCATTGAAAAAATATATTTTCCGATATACTGTAGACCTACCGTAGGCGACATGAGTCTCACTAGTGTTGAGTAATGTGCTGTTAAAAGTGGTGTAGGTCTTATTTATTTAAAAGGCATATTGAAGTTAGAAGCAATAAGATTTGAAGCAATAGCCTTCCCGCTGTGGTCAACTGTTTCGCACTGCTCTGAGACAAGCATGGGGAATGGTCTTGAGAAATCAATGAGATTTTTATTTTCACCGAATCGTCGTTTGGGTATTGGTTAGACTACAATTAGGACGTGGAAATGTTATGCTCTTAGTACTTTAGCCTACTCCCGACCGTCACGTTGTACAGCGCCATATTCTCTGTTCCATCCTAACAGAGACCCTGAGGGTTTCGTTTTTCGTTTTTCTTGGAATAGAAACACCATAATATTAATCAAATGAATGAAGCTAAATTTCTTAAAATCAATCCCATATACTATGTTCTGACAAAAAAGGTTTTCAATTCTCTAGTACAGCCAATATTGAAGGCTATCAAATGCTTCTCAATGATGCCCTCTGGTGGTCAAACTAGCACTAACTAGCATTAATGGTAACAATGTCTGACAATTAAATAACGTGCCATAGAATTCTGCGGCAGCCCGCAAGGTGTGCTGCAGTATGATGCAACTTTTAGAGGAAGAACCACGGTACCTCGTAGTCCTGCCCATCGACTCGGAACTAGAGCCCCATGTATATAGCCAAATTATTGCTTCTCATTGTGTATTTATTCCTTGTGTTATTATTTTGTTGGGAAGAGTCTGTAAGTAAGAATTTCACTGTTAGTCTACACCTGTTGTTTACGAAGCATGTGACCAATACAATATGATTTTAATATTGCTACACTAAGATGCACTTTCGGAGAGTTCTCTAATGGCAGTGACTGTTTAAGTGTGTGTGTGTGTTCTATATGATCCAGGTGTATCCGCTCTCCTACAGATTCACTTGTGAGAGTCCATCTCTCCTGTCACAGTATAAAGGCAGTATTGACGCTATAAGGTCACACTCATTAGTTTTGTTTAGCCAGGGAAGAACAGGACTGAAACTGAAATGTTTTTCAGCTGGGATACACATGTCCCCTTGTGTGTCTGGGTAGGGTTGTTTTGATGGAGTGCACACATACACACATACAACTGTAACACAGTGTACAACATCCTAAAATGTCAGAAAATCCCCAAATTGTGTTTCAAAGGCTCGCCATTAAAGCTAGTTGAGGATGATGTGGAGAATGGAGGATGCTTTATGGATGAAACGGTCCATGGGGGACAGGAGTGTATTGCCGGTTGGACACATCAATCCTAGACAATAGTGCAGATCTACTATCGGCTGCCTAGGTTATCATCATCACAAGTTGTAAGCAAGCTACTTACTACAGTGCCTCTTAAAGACACAATTGACATCGGGAAAAGAGGGTGGGCTATCAGCTGATGTAAATCTGCTAGTTAGCTAGCTTGATTTATTTTACTGATTGTGATTTACATCTCGGTCTTTCTGCCTCTCTCTGCTGTGTATCAGCCAACCAGACCGAAAATGTTATGCTGCTGTGGCAGTACTGTTGATATTTATACCAGGTAGCTAGCTACAGACACTCGACTGGTGACCACATCTCTCAAGCCACTCGTGTTTAGAAACCGGGCGAGCATACAGGGCAGATCAACAGGCGCAACCAACGGACATGGTGTGTGGTGGCGACCTTGACAATGACTGGCAGTGGGTTCCGAACAACAATTTAAATMTATTTTATTTTATTTAAACCAACAAAAAAAATGGGGGGGATTATACCACCACCAAAAAGGGCACTTTGGAGGCTGGAAGGGAAAAGTGCCATGTCCCCTTCACAGGTAAAGCCCTATCTGTGCACGTGCCTGCCCATTCCTGTATCCAGTGGTCTCTTCCTGTCCTGGACAGTTGCCAGGATATGGGAAGGAGTGACACTTCAGAGGTGCTTTGTTGTTGACTTCCTAGCCCTTTCCTCCCTGCTCCAAAGTAGCTTGTAGTCCTAGTTCTCTGTATGGAGCTGACTTTGATCCACTATCACACACCACTGGCATCCCTCACCCAACCCCTAATCCACTCCTACCTAGTCCCACTCCACTACCCCCTAGCTCCTGCCACTCACACTCTGTTTCCCACACACACTCAAGCACAGCTCTGAGTGTGCTATTGGTGCTGTGGGTGGATCCAGGTTGTCAGAAGAACAGGATAAATAGCAGGGAGCAGCTAGTGTAATCACTGTTAAAGGATGAGAGAGCCAGCCTTCCTTCTCTATCTCAGGGGTCCATTACTTCCTCTCTCTTTCTTCTCCTTCCTCCCTCCGTTGGGCTGTGGTGCTGAGTGGATGTGGTGGCAGAGAGAAGGATGGGCAGATTACTGCTGCTGCCAAGGACATTTGAGGGGACTGGGGGGAGTAAACACATGCACATACTATACTGCCTTATACACACTGCCAGCTGCTGCTACAACACTAGCCCCAGACCTCTGATGGTGTCTCTCTCTCTCTCTCTCGGCCCAGACTGAAAGGCAGAGGGCCACAGCACTCAAGGGCCCTCAGGGCACCCATAGCCAGGGAGGGAGACTTGAATTGAACATGCAGTGTGCACTCTGAAGGGAAGGAGATGAGTGCACTTCACTGTTTTCTGAAAGGAAGGAGTGGAAACTTGGAAGGGAACCTGTAGTATGCTTCAATTTGTGCTGTGATGTGCACGACTGTCTCACATCAAATCATCTGATCTCCCCTTTGAAGGGCAGAAGTAGCCTGCAGATGCTGCAGAGAGGGTGGAAGGGAGCAGGGGGGAGCGTGTAACATTGGTCATGTCAAAAAATAATTAGGTGTATTTGGGAAGTGTTTTGTTTTTCTTCTTKTTGACCATATAAGGAGTTGTAGTTGTACTTCTCCTCAGAACACAAACTCAGACCCCATGTTATTCTCCTCATTTGTTTACCTTAAAATAATCAAAACAAATTCAAATTATGTTTCCATCCAAATTGGGGCCAGATTGCTGTAAACACATTTAGCATTCTCCTCAAAAGGACGGATGTTTTCTCTTTCTATTGAGTTAAACACACTTGGGAGGTGGTGGATCAGACAAAGTTTGGGAATCTATTCAGTAGGCCTGTTAGCGTGTTGTTGTTAGCTCGTAAGAACTGCTTGGAATCTATGTGTGAGCATGTACGTGCACGTCTGTCTGTCTCTTGATGCCCGTGGGATATAGCACAGCCTCAGGCAAAATTATACTGGGTTTTATTCAGCAAATTGGTCTCTTTGCTGTTCTCAGTGTGTGTGGTCCAGAGTGCTTTGACTGAATGAGTTGGTATTTCGCTAACCAACAGAGGCTGGAGGGCCCTTATTCAAAAACCACAGGTTTAATGTATTTCTCCCCAAGACATAGACTAAGTCAAAACCCTCTGAAACCACAAGTGTTTATGTCTATCTCTGAGAATCTACCCAGGAAAGAGATGGAAATATTTATATATGTAGTCTTAAATCAAATCAAACTTTATTTGTCACATGTGCCGAATACAACAAGTGTAGATCTTATTGTGAAATGCTCACTTACAACCCTTAACCAACAGCGCAGTTCAAGAACAGTAAAGAAAATATTTACCAAATAAACTAAAGTAAAAAATAATAAAAAGTAACACAATAAAATAACAATAACGAGGCTATATACAGTGGGTACCGGTACCTAGTCAATGTACAGGTTAATCGAGGTCATTTGTACATGTAGGTAGGGGTGAAATGACTATGCATAGATAATAAACTTCGAGTAGCAGCGGTGTACAAAACAAATGGACGGGGAGGGGGTGTCAATGTAAATAGTCCAGTGGCCATTTGATTAATTGTTCAGCAGTCTTATGGCTTGGGGGTAGAAGCTGTTAAGGAGCCTTTGGGTCCTAGACTTAGCGCCCAGGGACCACCTGCCGTGCGGTAGCAGAGAAAACAGTCTATGACTTGGGTGACTGGAGTCTCTGACAATTTTTGACACCGCCTATTATATACAGTAGGTCCTGGATGGCAGGAAGCTTGGCCCCAGTGATGACTGGGCCTTAAGCACTACCCTCTGTAGCGCCTTACGGTCAGATGCCGAGCAGTTGCCATACCATGCAGGGATGCAACCGGTCAGGATGCTCTCGATGGTGCAGCTGTATAACTTTTTGAGGATCTGGGGACTCATGCCTAATCTTTTCAGTCTCCTGAGGAGTAAAAGGTGTTGTCGTGCTCTCTTCACGACTGTCTTGGTGTGTTTGGACCATGATAGTTCATTGGTGATGTGGACACCAAGGAACGTCGATGTTAATGGGGGCCTGTTCGGCCCTCCTTTTCCTGTAGTCCACGATCATCTCCTTTGTCTTGCTCACATTGAGGGAGAGGTTGTTGTCCTGGCACCACACTGCCAGGTCTCTGACCTCCTCCCTATAGGCTGTCTCATCGTTGTTGGTGATCAGGCCTACCACTGTTGTGTCATCAGCAAACTTAATGTTGGTGTTGGAGTTGTATTTGACTACGCAGTCGTGGGTGAACAGGGTGTACAGGAGGGGACTAAGTACACACCCCTGAGGGGCCCCAGTGTTGAGAATCAGCATGGCAGACGTGTTATTGCCTACCCTTACCACCTTGGGGCTGCCCGTCAGGAAGTCCAGGATACAGTTGAAGAGGGAGGTGTTTAGTCCCAGTGTCCTTAGCTAAGTGATGAGCTTCGTGGGCACTATGGTGTTGAATGCTGAGCTGTAGTCAATGAACAGCATTCTCACATAGGTGTCAATTTTGTCCAGGTGGGACAGGTAAGCGTGGAGTGCGACTGAGATTGCGTCATCTGTGGATCTGTTGGGGCGGTATGCAAATGTGAGTGTGTCTAGAGTATCCGGGAGTGAAAGGTTAGTGAAATCTGTGTGGGTAGCTGGACAGGTAGGATGACTGACAGTGAAGGTGAACAGGTGGTCACGGGTCAGGTGACAGAGGAATGGATGAGACTGAGGCAGGAATTCCTTTAACCATGAAGTGGTATATTTACTGGGTAGTCTGTGCTGCATAACAAAGGAAACAGAATAACATGTATCCAATCAAATTCATAATCACAAAGATCAAATCATAACAATCATTCATTATTAACATAATTAGGTAATTCAGCAATTCAGTTCAATAACAAGTCAATAGGAATCATCCCTGAGTCATTTAGGCTCGTCACTATTCGTCATAATCATGAGAAGAATAATACACATAATTAAATCAGTGATCGGTTATTCAATCTCCAATCCCCATCAGTTTGATATCAGAATTGATCAGTTCAGCAAACAATTAAGTTTCATATTTCACCCTTTCAAGTTTGTCCTCATATGTACATGTAATTTCATTACATATTAACCATATATTGATGGCATAATTGGCCTGTGATGATCTGTAGGGCCGTGATCATTGACCATTTACATTACACAGTAGGTTTGAAGCGTGCGCTCCAAGCCGCGCTCCGCGGTAATAACTATAAACAATAACTGATGGCCCCCTCTCCCGATCGCAACAGATAGTTCAGATGAAAGGTAACAGATTCGGTGGACCTACGTGAATTCATGGACGCACAGAACTTATGGATTAGACGGAGTTATTAAGGAAGAGAAAGCAGCGAGATCCTCCTTTTAATGAGTAGAGATCTGTCGGACATTTCCACCTAACCTAATTAAAGCGCCCCTGGCCCAGCGGAGCAAGTAGCCATAAATTAAAGGATTCTTCCACCAACTCCATGGGCCTTTCTACAGGGAGGATGCTGTTGATGTGAGCCAAGACCAGCCTTTCAAAGCACTTCATGGCTACCGACGTGAGTGCTACTGGGCGGTAATCATTTAGGCAGGTTACCTTCGCTTCCTTAGGCACAGGGACTGTGGTGGTCTGCTTGAAACATGTAAGTATTACAGTCTCGGTCAGGGAGCGGTTGAACATGTCAGTGAAGACACTTGCCAGTTGGTCCGCGCATGCCTGGTAATCTGTCTGGCCCAGCGGCTTTGTGAATGTTGACCTGTTTAATGGGCTTGCTCACATCGGCTACCGAAAGCGTTATCACACAGTTATCCAGAACAGCTGGTGCTCTTGTGCATGCTTCAATGTTGCTTGCCTCGAAGTGAGCATAAAAGGCATTTAGCTCGTCTGATAGGCTGATAGGCGTCACTGGGCAGCTCGCGTCTGGGTTTCCCTTTGTAGTCCGTAATAATTTTCAAGCCCTGCCACATCCGATGAGCGTCAGAGCTGGTGTAGTAGGATTCAATCTTAATCCTGTATTGACGCTTTGTTTGTTTGATGGTTCGTCTGAGGGCATAGCGGTATTTCTTATAAGCGTCCGGACAATTGTCCCACTCCTTGAAAGCGGCAGCTGTAGCCTTTAGCTCGATGCGGCTGTTGCCTGTAATGCCAAGAGTGTGCAAAGCTGTCATCAAGGCAAAGGGTGGCTATTATTTGAAGAATACTACATGATTCCATATGTGTTATGTCATAATTTTGATGTCTTCACTATTGTTCTGCAATGTAGGAAATAGCAAAAATAAAGAAAAACTCTTGAATGAGTAGGTGTCCAAACTTTTGACTCCAAACTACTGTATGTAAAGACAACATTAAATTCAGAATAGTCTGATGGGTGATAATATTAGTTTATGTATTATCACTTGTGAATGATGCCCAGTTTATGCATTAAGGCAAGAAACAGTACATACCTTTATTTTGTGACTTTTTCAGATCATATTTGCACACCTAATGTATCCTAGCCTATAGGTTTATATGTTTTAATAAGGTTTGTATCACAACTAAAGTGGCCAAATAACTTCTGAAAGGTAAGCACATTAATCCGCTTTATAGCCGGTGTAAAGCCTAACTAGCATACATAGATTGTGCGTGAGTTTCAAGTTTGGGGAAGATAATTTTCACCATAAAAATGCACCTTTATGATAACGCATTACATGCATAATGGCATTTGCCGTCACTTTTCGAGAACAGTGTTTCCCCACTAATTGATTGCATTTTGGAACATTCACTCTTTTAGCCTACTGCTTTGTGTGCATTGTTGCGCTTATAATATGAAAAAATAGCCTAATAGTTTATCAACATTTTGAGCTAAGCAATCAGCCTCCTTGCTTTTAAAAGTTTTTTTAATACAAGTGGCTGTATTAATTTGGGATCTATCGCATCCCACAACTGTCCCAGAGTATGCTTGGAATATTTATTTATTGCACAGAAGGACAAATTGACCAATTGAATAGGTCAACTTTTGTACTATGTGGATAGTTATCATGACACAAGGCGAGACCCAGATGCAGATGGTTGGAGTCTTACAATGTTTATTCATCCAAAAGGAGTAGGCAAGAGAATGGTCGTGGACAGGCAAAAGGTCAAAACCAGATCAGAGTCCAGGAGGTACAGAGTGGCAGACAGGCTCGTGGTCAAGGCAGGCAGAATGGTCAGGCAGGCGGGTACAAAGTCCAGAAACAGGCAAGGGTCAAAACCAGGAGGACTAGAAAAAGGGAAAATCCAAAAAGCAGGAGAATAGGAAAAACCACTGGTTGACTTGGAAACATACAGGACAAACTGGCACAGAGAGACAGGAAACACAGGGATAAATACACTGGGGGAAATAAGTGACACCTGGAGGGGGTGGAGACAATCACAGGGACAGGTGAAACAGATCAGGGCGTGACAATAGTAGATTGACATAGGCTAGTGCTTCTGCTGTTCGTTAGGCCTACTCATCTTGTTGGCTGACGGAAAGTAGGCTAAATGTGGACATTTCTAACATCTTCAATATGCACCTCGGTATTCGATAAGAGGGGAGTGCACAGTTGCGTCCCCGATGTGTCTGTCTTCGTTCACCTACTTCTTAGCTGAAATGCCTGTGAAAAGGACCCGATCACGTCACAGTCATTGACTACATCTGAGTGAGCTATGTGAGTGAGAGGTACTTCGGAGCACGGCAGCCGAGAGAAGGGAATTATATTCAGRTCAAGGGCACAACAGCCACTTTGGCCGCAAAAGTCATGGATTGCTTAGGGGGCATTGCGGCCACACAAGGTGGATGCAGCCTGGTGAGAACATTATCAAGTGCTTGTCAAATTGTGAATGAGAGACTGATGAAGTGTGTGCAGCTTGTGACTTTTTTCAAATCATCATTAGAGTCCCATCATGCAGCCTTAGAATGTATTAACAATCAAAACATATAGCCCAACGTTTGTATCACAACTAAAGTTGCATAAATAACTCTAATATAATTATATAGGACCAGTTTCTTTGTTCAACACAGAATAGCCGCATGTGCGCACTTCCTTTGAAATCGTTTGGAGAAAATGTTCTTTCTAATTAATTAAGCTATGTTCAATTGTATTCTTTAAACTATAAAATCATTTAAAAAATTAAGCCATGGAATTCTAAGCAAATCTTGTTTGCTAAATGAACTAGTGTAGCGCACAGCCATATGGCATAGTCATATCAGGGCCTAACAACTCAGAGTAGGCTATTCTGTTCTTCTGAAATAGACTACATTTTCTTCATATCATATTACTTTAGACCTGTCTGAAATAAAGAATGTATTTATTGTGATGGTGTAGGCTATATTAAATGGATTTATTAGACTTTTTAAAAATGTAGATGTTCTAAAAGTCTGCATGAGTGGCTGTGGAAGCCAGGAGATGATAAACATGTTTATGCTAATTAATGGTAAATCACCGGCTGATAAAATGTTATAACCGCCACAGCCCTAGATGCTACCTTCGATTGTAAACTTTCATGGTCAAAACACATACAGTTAAAGTCGGAAGTTTACATACACCTTAGCCAAATACATTTAAACTCAGTTTTTCACAATTCCTGATATTTAATRCTAGTAAACATTCCCTGTCATAGGTCAGTTAGGATCACCACTTTATTTTAAGAATGTGAAATGTCAGAGTAATAGTAGAGAMAATTATTTATTTCAGCWTTTATTTCTTTCATCACWTTCCGAGCGGGTCAGAAGTTTACAMACACTCAATTAGTATTTTGTAGCAATGTCTTTAAATTGTTTTACTTGGATCAAAAGTTTCAGGTAGCCTTCCACAAGCTTCCCACAATAAGTTGGCTGAATTTTGGCCCATTCCTCCTGACAGAGCTGGTGTAACTGAGTCAGGTTTGTAGGCCTCCTTGCTCGCACACACGTTTTCAGTTCTGCCCACAAATTTTCTATGGGATTGAGGTCAGGGCTTTGTGGCCACTCCAATACCTTGACATTGTTGTCCTTAAGCCATTTTGCCACAACTTTGGAAGTATCTTTGGAGTCATTGTTCATTTTGCGAAGACCCCATTGCGACCAAGCTTTAACTTCCTGCTGATGTCTTGAGATGTGCTTCAATATATCCACAAATTTTCATCCTCATGATGCATCTATTTTGTGAAGTGCCCCCAGTCCCTCCTGCAGCAAAGCACCCCCACAACATGATGCTGCCACTTCCGTTCTTCACGGTTGGGATGGTGTTCCTCGGCTTGCAAGCCTCCCCTTTTTCCTCTAACACATAACAATGGTCATTATGGCCAAACAGTTGTATTTTTGTTTCATCAGACCAGAGGACATTTCTCCAAAAAGTACGTATTTTGTCCCCATGTGAGTTGCAAACCGTAGTCTGGCCTTTTTATGGTGGTTTTGGAGAAGTGGCTTGTTCCTTGCTGGGCGGCCTTTCAGGTTATGTCGATATAGGACTCATTTTTACTGTGGATATAGATACTTTTGTACCTGTTTCCTCCAGCATCTTCACAAGGTCCTTTGCTGTTGTTCTTGGGATTGATTTGCACTTTTCGCACCAAAGTACATTCATCTCTGGGAGACAGAACGCATCTCCTTCCTGGAGCGGTATGACGGCTGCGTGGTCCCAATGTGTTTATACTTGCATACTATTGTTTATACAGATGAACGTGGGTAACCTTCGGGCATTTGGAATTTGCTACCAAGGATGAAACAGACATGTGGAGGTCTACAATTTTTTWTCAMYGGTCTTGGCTGATTTCTTTAAATTTCTCCTATGATGTCAAGCAAAGAGGCACTGAGTTTGAAGGTAGGCCTTGAAATACATCCACAGGTACACCTCCAATTGACTCAAATTATGTCAATTAGCCTATCAGAATCTTCTGAAGCCATGACATAATTTTCTGGAATTTTCCAAGCTGTTTAAATGCACAGTCAATTGATGTAAACTTCTGACCCACTGMAATTGTGATAAAGTGAATTAGAAGTGAAATAATCTGTCTGTAAAAAATTGTTGGAAAAATGAATTGTGTCATGCACAAAGTAGATGTTCTAAACGACTTGCCAAAACTATAGTTTGTTAACAAGACATTTGTGGAGTGGTTGAAAAACGAGATTTAATGACTCCAACCTAAGTGTACGTAAACTTCCGACTTCAACTGTAGATTAAATCGTTGTAAAGATGGGAGAGGTCTGTCCATAATAAAGAGATGCTCTGCTTTTTTTGACACCACACTCCATAAAGCAAGTCCTGTAAGCTCTAGTTTAGTCTTATCTTGATTAATGTGCTGCAAAAAAGACCTAGTTGGCCCAGAAAAGAGTGGCACGTCTTGCTCTTCATTGTAATCAGAGGGCCAATATAAATACTATGCATGCCAGTCACTCTTGCCTTAGAGATGAGGAGAGACTGACTGCATTACTTCTTTTTTATATAAGAAACATTGTGTTGAAAATTCAAAATTGTTTGTATGGATATGTAGGCTAGGTGTGCCATTTTTAAATCTATGTAGTTCTGTTCTTATCTATTAATGTTCTGTATTATGTCATGTTTCATGTTTTGTGTGGACTCCAGGAAGAGTAGCTGCTGCTTCCGCAACAGCTAATGGGGATCCAAAACAAAATACCAAATACCATGATAAATAACAATGATTCTGCTTTCTCAAATATACAGGAAAACTCCACTGATTGTTTCTGAAAAAAGGAACGGAGTAAAGGTGCTATGTCTGACAAGAAAGGTCTTGAATATCCTCTACTGTGTTCTTGTTAGTGCAGCTTGTCAACTACCCATCGTGCTGTATCTGTCCTGCAGACTCAGAGGAGTATGACTCGTCGCAAAGTTCTGCTTGACTGAGAGGGATAGATGTTCACCTTTATGGAAACTGACAGGTGTCTCTCTCTCGCTCTCTTTCCTCCCCAGAGCCCCTAACCGTTGCACATGTATTATATTCACTCCCTCTTCAATTCTATTGCCATTATACCAGTGACAGTTCTCTATGCAAAGGTACTTTAGTACATAAAAACAGTCAGTCTTTCAGCTGGAGGCTAAGGTATTCTTTTCATCTTCACACTATTACAATTATTCTGACAAATTATGTGTAAAGCAAACAATTATTTAACCAGAGTTACCAAAGTAAACAGTACAAAGATGTTTACTGTAGTGATGCGCGGGTTGACTAATAACCCGCAATCCCTGCAGTTATTTCCGTGGAGCGGGCAGGTTTAGGGTCATGAAATATTGTGTGGATGAAAGGTGGGTGGCGGGCAGGTTGAATTCAAATCTGAAAATCCAGCGGGTTGAATTAAAAGAAAACAATGCATTAAAAATCCATACATGTATTATTCGTGTGCAATTCATATCTATAGGCTACATTGAGGTTTTTATTTCATTATTTTTTACCTGCCGTTACTGTGTAAGCCTAAGCTTCAGGGCCTGTCTGTATGCGTGCCAAATACACGCCAATCGCCAAGTGCTTTTGGAAACTTGGGCAGAAAAAGTTAACGTCGATCCACTGAGGCAAAAAGCACAATGTCGGATTTCAATTCAATAAGATAAAAGCTGCAAAATGGCGAGTTTAAAGAGAGGGGAGGGCCAGAACAGTAATGTTTGGGAAAGATTTTGTTAAGTGGCAAAAGAAGATGATAGCAGTGCCAGCTAAGTTATGTGTGATAATTGTGAGGCGCTATACAAATTCGAGAGTCACAAGACGGGGACATCAAATATGGCACGTCAAGGAAACTGTAGCCTACTGTTCAGATGGGTTAAATGTAATGGTAACATAACTGAAATCGGGACACTGACTGTGTTACTATTTCCATTTTTTATTTTGCAAATGTTTTATAATTGTTCCTTTTAACTCTGCATTGTTGGGAAAGGGCTCGTAAGTAAGCATTTCACTGTAAAGTCTATACCTGTTGTATTCGGCGCATGTGAGAAATAAAATTGGATATATCTAATTTTAGACAAGCTGACTAACAAATAGCCAACCAAAATGTTGGAAATTCTAAACTGAAACATATCTAAATTAGGCTTTAAAAAATMCATCCTGCTCTCCCTGTCAAAAAATTGTTCTGCCATCTGACTGTACAGCGCATTTTCTATCGGCCTATTTGTGGATTAGGGTCGGGGTAGGCCCTCAGATTTTCACTTTATCACATATAGTCAGCCGGTTGCTGATGGGTTATTAGCAATTGCGTGGGTTTGGGTAAACAAACAACTGACCCGCACATTACTAGTGTACTACACTTGATGAAATCACTACGCACACACACACACAGAGAGAGAGTGTTCTAGTTCCACTGTTCATCAAGAGTTGAGAGTAAACAGCTTGTCTGGTAATGTCCTGATTAACCTGTAGATCAGACAGCGACACACCATCACTCATCAACTCTGTGTGTGTGTGTGTGTGTGTGTGTGTGTGTGTGTGTGTGTGTGTGTGTGTGTGTGTGTGTGTGTGTGTGACACCAGTGTTGATGCTGCAGTATCTGCACCTAAGACAGATGACAGAACATAGATTTGGGGTGTAATTTGCTGACTTCGAAACAAACTTAGTGGATTGAGTGAACTGTTTGTTCAGAGAGTGAATCTGTGCAGTGTAATAGAAAGGAAAGGGGGATACCTGGTCAGTTGTACAACTGAATGCATTCAACTGAAGTGTGTCTTCTGCATTTAACCCAACCCCTTTCAATAATGGTGACTATCCATACGTTATGTATTGTAAAATTGTCTAGCTTGGACCTGTAACTCATTCTTTGTGTTGTCTGTAGCTAGGTTTCCATACAATTGGCAACACATTTTCATGTTAATATAGTATTCAAAAATCCYCATGAGGACAATGTGTGCATTTTCCCACCAGTGGTGTGTTTCCACCAAACGGACTTGCTGTGGATACTGTATCTGTCCTGCAGACTCAGAGGAGCATGACTCGTCGCAAAGTTCTGCTTGACTGAGAGGGATAGATGTTCACCTTTATGGAACTCCCTCTTATCCACTTGCTGTGGATAAAAATCACTTGCTGTGGATATCTGTGAGCCAACAGCTCCCAGATACAGTGTGGGTAGGCTAGTCTACATCGATCATGTCACCAGAATAAGACCCTTGACATTTATTGGAAAGGAGCATCAAGCTCATCACTGTACACTTTCACCACCCTGTGAAGTTKATTATTTTATCTGTAGCCTAATAAACCACATGCTTTCCCAAGTCATAGTGGGAGGACCACACACCATATCATCTTGTGACTCCAAGTTTACTTCGATATGATGGTTATTATATCAATATTTGAGCATAAAGGCATTTCCACTGCCATTTCACGCATGAGTAATTTTACCGACACAAAAAGATCCCACCATGTCGAATGAACAAATTCTTTGTCAGCATTTAGAAAAATGTACCGAAACTTCCTGTTTCCATCACAGCTGTCATGATTTTTTTTATACGGTATGACTTTACTCGCATAAAAACTATGGATGGAAATGTGGGTTGTGTCATGAAACAGTACTTTGGAAACATCCAACAACATATGATTTGATTTCTGAAGCAGTTTTCTCTCCAACTGGCCTGAGCAAGGATGCTCTAATAGGTCCATCAAAATGTAATCTCTCTCTCTGTATTCTTCAGTAAATGCATATTCTATGCAATTATCTCTGTCTGACACACACACATACACAAATGCAACTCTCTCTCTCTCTCCGACACAGATTGATTTAGCTATTCAAGGAAAAACAATATAGTCCTCCAGGCCTTTGACAGATACAAGTTGCTATTGTTCTTCTTTTTCAATTAATTATTGTGTGATTACTATTCCGGTAGTAACATATTTGGTTGTCTGTCTGACATGTAGATGCATGAGCGAGCATGGCTCTTCTTTTTCTCTCAGGGCCTGTTCAGCAATGCCTCTGTTTTACCTTAAGCTCTGCTTATCACCTTATCACCAGGGGAAATGTTAGTCTGGCGAACACTGGTTGGCTCTCCTCTGTGTCTTTCTTACTCAATCACCCACACGCACAGCCACACTCAGCTCCCCGGCCCTTTCCTTCACAACGGTTGGATTTTTAAATTGAGAAAACCAATCAAACCCATTGACCCATTTCTAAGCAAATATTGCATTAACAAACAGCCTCCTTTCCAGACCAGTGTGGTCACAGCTCTCCCTGCGCTGTGAATCACATGGGTCGCTTCAGCCAGGCTAGGGAAATGTACACTCACACTGCCAAAGAACACATTGAATATGAACATATATAAATATGTCTCTCTGACTTTCTTTCTATTTATCGACAGTGCCTTCAGAAAGTATTCATACCACTTGACCTATTTCACATTTTGTTTTGTTACAGCCTGAATTCGAAATGGATTCAATATTTTTTCTCTCGCCCATCTACACACAATACCACATAATGACAAAGTGAACGCATGTTTTTTYAAATTTGAGCAAATTTATTGACAATAAAATGCAGAAATATGTAATTTACATACTGTAAGTATTCACAGCCCTGAGTACATGTTAAAATCACATTTGGCAGTGATTACAGCTGTGAGTCTTTCTGGGAAAGTCTCTAAGTGCTTTGCACATCTGGACAATATTTGCCCATTATTCTTTTCAAAATTCTTTAAGCTCTGTCAAATTGTTTGTTGATCATTCATTACTAGACAACCATTTTCATGTAATGTCATAGATTTTCAAGCAGATTTAAGTCAAAGCTGTAACTCGGCCACTCAGGAACATTCACTGTATTCTTGGTAAGCAACTGCAGTGTGTTTTGGGTTATTGTCCTGCTGAAAAGGGAATTAATCTCCCAGTGTCTGGTGGAAAGCAGACTGAACCAAGTTTTCTTCTTTTGCCTGGATATTATGGACTAATTATAATGCTGTTGATCCATCCTCAGTTTTCTCCTATCACACTTATTAAACTCTGTAAAGTCACCATTGGCCTCATAGTGAAATCCCTGAGTGGTTACCTTTCTCTCCGGCAACTGAGTTAGGAAGGACGCCTGTATCTTTGTAGTGACTGGGTGTATTGATACACCATCCAAAGTGTAATTAATAACTTCACCATGCTCAAAGGGATATTCAATGTCTGCTACCAATAGGTGCCCATATTTGCGAGGCATTGGAAAACCTCACTGTTCTTTGTGGTTGAATCTGTGATTGAAATTCATTGCTTGATTGAGGGACCTTACAGATAATTGTATGTGTGGGATACAGAGATGAGGTAGTCATAAAAAAATCATGTTAAACACTATTTTTGCTCACAGAGTCCATMCAACTTATGTGACTTGTTAAGCAAATGTTTACTCCTGAACTTATTTAGGCTTGCCATAACAAAGGGGTTGAATACCTATTGACTCAAGGTTAAAGCTTTTCGTTTGTAGTTAAGTTGAAAAACATAATTCCACTTTGACACTATAGGGTATTGTGTGTAGGCCAGTGACAAAAAGTCAAACATTTTAAATTCAGCCTGTAACGCAACAAAATGTGGYYAAAAGTGTGGAAATACTTTCAGAAGGCACTATCTCCATCTCCTCCGTACCTCTTCCATCCTCTCTCTCCTTGTATTGATGGCTCCCTCTCTCAAMCCATCATCATTAACCTTCTCTCCTCCATGGCAGGTTCCAGAGGAGGCCTCTCTGTTGCTGGCGTCCCCCAGGATGCTGCTGCCGTCGTCGGGTACTCTGCTCAACAGTGCTCCCCTGTCAGTCCACCACCAGATTCAGCTYCTACAYCAACAACTACAGCAACAACAGCAACAGACACATGTAGCTGTGGCACAGGTAGGACTGAGACACACATGTTTGTGTAGGTTAACAGATGGTGTTGTTTGAACTACAGTGAGCTGGTCGTTGTTCCCTCCTAGCTACTATCTTGTTTGTCTGCAAGCTCTTCACTTTGCTAATATGAACCTTTATGAATCATATGTGTGACTTATCTGTGACACCAGCTCTCCCACACACACACATACAAAATAATACACAAAATACCAATTACTCACCACTAACCCAGCTCAGCAGGAGGATTATTTACATAATTATTGACAAAACATGATTAATACACCATGCGGTAAAACATTTTACAAAGTCCAACTGTATATTCTCTACAGACTATCAGTAACATTTCAACTATCTACTAAACCTAACCTTAACCCTAACCTTAACCCTTACCCTAAAATTAACCCTTACCCTAAACCTAGTCCTAACCCTAACATTATTAACCCTTAGTCTAAACTTAACCCTAGCAAACAGTTGCTTATCAACAGATACAGTAGTATGAACAGCTCTACAGCATCTACAGATGGACTATCCGGACTACCCAGATAAAGTCTGACCCACCGTGCCTATTGAATTACTGTCATCTTTAGAGTGCTGCACTGTTTATACAAGAGACTAGAATGGTTTCAGTTGTGTTATTATCAGAATTTGTGGACAAATTTGATGACCTGAGACTCGATTTGATATAAAATAACTTGAGACTTGAGTTGGACTTGAGACTGATGACTTGAAAATATCTGGCCAGGTTTGTAATGTTTTGCCACTCATTTTGTGGAACAGTCTACGTGGATTACTCCACACGCAGCCAGAGACAGTAGCCGGAGCATTGCCCTTGTAACATTAAAAAAACTCCAACAAATTGGCTAGTGAAATCGGCACTCTGATTGAACCAGCAAACTGTCAATCAACACAGGTCTGGTGAGCTAGCGAACAGATTGCTGATTTGCTGTACAGTTATAGGATTGAGTGCAGTGCAAACGTCAAATTGTAGGGAGAGAGGATTGCTGTAATAAATAAATATGCAGCTCCAAAGATTGTTTGGTGATCAAGAATATTCATTGTTTACTTCGCTCTCCAAACGTACGCCAGTGGAGAGTGCTTTTTTTCTCTTGTTGAAATGTTTGCTGCTGCTTTCACATGTTTAAAAGCATAGGCCCTATGTGGTAAATCTATATTACATTTGTTATTTTATTTTAGCCTTTATATAACTAGTCAGTTAACTAGTCAGTTAAGAACAAATTCTTAATTACAATGACGGCCTACACCGGCCAAACCCGGACAACGCTAGGCCAATTGTGCGCCGCCCTATGGGACTCCCAATCAGGTCTGGATGTGATACAGCCTGGATTTGAAGCGGGTACTATAGTGACGCCTCTTGCACTGAGATGCAGTGCCCTAGACCGCTGCGCCACTTGGGAGCCCCAACATATAATAATACAATAATTGCTAGCATTTCACCATTCCACCCCCGTAACGTTTTTTTGCAACACATAGACATTTCTGCTTAATGTTTGATAGGCCTACGATACATTTTCAGTTAGCCAACCATTTCTTACACTGCTCTGAGTGGGCACAATGTTTATAGCGCACATGAACATTCACAAGACTCATGAGATAGAAGTTCTGTTTATTTCATTAAATGTATGGTTTCCTTTGTTCCTATTTCCCGGGTTATGTTGGAATTCTGTGTGTCTGTGTCCTAAGTCTCTGTCATTGTTGTTGTGAGTAATAGGAGCGCGCGCACCTCAGTGTGCATAGAAATAGGCTACATGGCCTTCGCTCCACGCTTTGGAGTCAGAATGTTGAATAAGAGAAAAGGATTTTTCCATGTAATCATGTTGTTGAAATATCATTACATCTGGTTTTAAGACAAATGTAACAATGGATGTGGAAATTGCCTTTTACATTATAGAACCAGTTTATTGGTTGTAGTTGCCAATAGGGTAATTGTATGGTCCTGGGGACCTAGTGCTTATATTATGTACAATTGGTGTTCCTGTTTGAGATCCTGTTAGACAGATTCAATGTGGTTTCTCAAGGGGAGGCTGTACAGCCTTGCCCTCTCCCTYTGTCTGTTCAGATAGGACAGGTTAAGCCAGTTACAGAGGCTAATTCTTTTGGAATATTGCCCGTGTGTATTTGGTAAACCTACTTGTATATTTTGTAGAGATATGGCGCTTTCACCATTGGATCACCAGACCTGTAAATAAATCTACACTCTCAGCACATCAACCTGCCTTGCCTTTCATGCCCTTATGACTGCTGTGCAACCCCTAGTAGCCTCAATAAATATACAAAGGTTTTTAGTTCAAGTCGTTGCATGTATAGATTTTTTTTAAACTTGACTTGAGACTTGACTTAAAACCTTGTGACTCAACTTGCTCTTAGAATGCACGACTTTGACTTGACTCGAGGCTTGACCCGTTCTACTTGGGACTCGGCTTGAGACTCAGACCTTGTGACATGAGACTTGCTTGTGGCTCGAATAATAGTGACTTGGTCACACCTCTGGTTACTATTGTATAAAGTCCGATCGGTTTTCAATGACCTAATTAGGACACATAGGTCATACGCTCCTCACACTAGCTATGCGGAATCAACAAACACACACAAGCACACAGTCAACGAAGCGCCTGGAAACCAGTGGCAACAATTTACACAACTGTGCTCAGCGCTACTGTATTTACACACACACAACACAACACAACTACACACAACACAAGCACACATACACACACACACACACACACACTGTCAGAGAGTTAGCAACAAGCCTGACAGTCTCACACACGGACCTCGTAGAAGGTAGTAGAAAATCACTTTTGACACTATGTCTCACATACACAGTCTTATGTCACAGTCTACTTCATCTTAGGCCTTTGATGTTATGCGATGAGAGCTAATGGTGTAGTTTATTCATTTATCCAGCAGCGTGGTGGGAGATGGTTCCCTGGGGAAAGCCCTGCCTCTTCAGATACAACCACAGACAGTGTTTTTGTCATTGAAAGAGAACTTTCCTTCTACAAATCCCAGGCATGGACATGGGAATTAGATACAGCAGGGGTTCAAACTGTAGAACCCAGTTCCTACATTTGAATATAAAAATTGATTTTATCAAACAAAATTATGCTACATTTTATCTCAGGGACCCTCAGGATGACAAATCAGAGCAAGATTACTGAATGTAAGTACATTATTTACCTTCAGAGGTGAGTGGCTCAAACCAGTTGCCGTGATAAAAGTTTTGTTGTTGTGRACTCTCCTCAAACAATAGCATGGTGTTTTTTCACTGTAATAGCTACTGTAAATTGGACAGTGCAGTTAGATTAACAAGAATGTAAGCTTTCTACCCATATAAGACATGTCTATGTCCTGGAAAGTTTGCTGTTACTTACAACGTCATTTTAGTCACATTAGCACACGTTAGCAACAACCGTCCCAGTAAAGGGACACTGATCCTACGGGATCCTTAAGAGGATATTATTAACTTGTTACAGTTAATTAGAAACAAATTATTGAGCCATCAATAAGACCAGGCTAGAGTAGATGTAGTGTATTGAGACTAAAGACTAAGTTGTGGGTGGATGCTAACCACCAAGTCGGCTCCAGTTAMAGTGAGGTGGACAAGAATCCAATGAACACTTGACCATTTATCATCAGCACCAATGACCACCAATGAATGCTAATGAGTCCAAACATAACACATCAAGCTAGTAAGTTGAACTCAATGGTGTAAAGTACTTAAGTAAAAATACTTTAAAGTACTACTTGTTTTTCAACATTTTTACTTTTACTTTACTACATTCCTAAAGAAAATGATGTACTTTTTACTCCATACGTTTTCCCTGACACCCAAAAGTACTCATTATATTTTGAATGCTTAGGAGGACAGGAAAATGGTCCAATTCACACACTTATCAAGATGACATCCCTGGTCATCCCTACTGCCTCTGATCTGACGGACTCACTAAACAAACATGCGTTGTTTGTAAATTGTGAGGGTTGGAGTGTGCCCCTGGCTATCCGTAAATAAAACAATTTTAAAGAAGAAAATTGTGCAGTCTGGTTTGCTTAATATAAGCAATTTGAAATAATTTATACTTTTCATGCTTAAATATATTTTTGCAATTACATTTACTTTTGATACTTAAGTATATTTAAAACAAAATACTTTTACTTAAGTAGTATTTTACTGGGTGACTTTCACTTTTACTTTCTATTAAGGCATCTTTACTTTCAATCAAATATGACAACTGGATACTTTTTACACCATAACTATAAGAATAACAGTGAATATAAGGCATCAAAGTTACAGACAACACTCTTTGGTCAATAACGCATACTGGTGGAGAGTCCTCTGATGGCTGTGCTCTGCAGCCATGTGCTCTGCAGCCATCTTTGTAGGGTCAGGTGACAGGTCA
Source organism: Salvelinus sp. IW2-2015 (assembly GCF_002910315.2). Taxonomy (NCBI): domain Eukaryota; kingdom Metazoa; phylum Chordata; class Actinopteri; order Salmoniformes; family Salmonidae; genus Salvelinus; species Salvelinus sp. IW2-2015. The sequence goes on along the minus strand of NC_036853.1, from coordinate 23,558,807 downwards.
CCTCATTGGTCACCTGTTGGTCACCTGAGCAGAATGCCATCTTTGTTTAGGAATCTTTCGAGCCAGATGCAATACACCTACTGTGACACGGCAGAGGAGCAAAGACACACAGCAACAGTCTCACCGTCAGAAGATCCCATCCCCGAACGTTATCTCAGAAAACAAAGTATACTGATTCCTCTACAACATCGACAACAACCCATGGCAGCAGATGCCCAACGTCTATTACCTTTCCAACCAGAATCCACAGTTTATCTGACTCCTTGGGAGGAGGAGTGCAGGTGCAGAGTGCCAGCACCAGGGAGCTACATCCCAGTGGAGGACAGCAGGCCAAAACTGCGACCCCCGTCTACCAGCTATCCCGTGTTCGGATCCTCTACCCCAACACTGTGAGGGCAAGAAGTGTTCACTACACTAAACTACACCCAGCTCATGGCTAGCCCACAGGACACTGCTGCCCACGTTTCAGTCACCCTACCGCTAACATATTCCTCGGCAGGAATGGAAGCGCTGGCGAGGTTGACCCTGTAGAAAGCCACCATCGCTACAGAGGCCACCATCACCACACAGACCTACACTGTCACAAAATCACTGCCACAAACACAAATTTCAAGTAGGCAGTCGGCCGAAAGTCCCTACCAGCAGTATGGAAATGTGACATTGCACTCTACCTTGGTGTTGTTAACTCCACCAAACCAGTCATGGACTGGTGAGCACGCCCTGAGCTACCCGTCTTCCAAACACCAGCTGTTCCACCCGCCAGCTCAGGCTTAGTCTGCATGACACAAGCTCAGACTCCGTCAGCTGCTCTATTCTATTCAACTGACCGATCGTGGGCTGCACCTGCCCAGCCAGCTTATCCTCCATGGACCACTCCTGTCCTACCAGCTTACCAGTTGCTGCCCCTCACCAGCCAGCTCACTTGCCTGGAACTGCTGCATCGCTCCGTTTAGCTTACCCGGCTGGAGCTGCTGCACCTCTCCAGGTAGCTCACCTGCCTGGACCTACTGCACCGCTCCACCTAACTTATCCGCCTGGACCTGTTGCACCACTCAAGCCGGCTCACCTGCCTGGACCTCTTCCACAGTGTTGAACACTATATATCTTAGTGCACAGAGATAGTGAAGCAGCCGTCAGAACATATCAAAAGTGAATCAAGGACGGTAAGCGTTGCCGGAAGTGGGCTCCCGAGTGGCGCAGCAGTCTAAGGCACTGCATCTCAGTGCTAGAGGCGTCACTACAGACACCCTTGTTCAAATCCAGGCTGTATCACAACTGGCCATGATTGGAAGTCCCATAGGGCGGCGCACAATTGGCCCAATGTCATCCGGGTTTGGCCGGTGTAGGCCGTCATTGTGAATAAGAATTAGTTCTTAACTGACTTGCCTAGTTTAGTAAAGGTTAAAMAAAAAAGAAAAATGTAAAGTGTGGCTACACTAACCATGGCCCCGATGCATGCACCCAGAGAAAACCATGCAGAGAATGTAATGAAGCACATCTCTAAGTGCTTCATAGTGTTGCCAAGCCGAGCTCCAGTGTCCTGCTTGTCACCCCTCTAGACAAAGTCTACCTCACCCACGAGTCTACCTAAAGGTAGTGCCAGTCGTGCTCAGGACTGGCCAGAAGTCTCTGAATATGTATGCCATTTTAGATGATGGAGCAGAGTGGACAATCATCCTCCCCTCAGAAGGCTAGGAGGAGTCATAGCCCAGACGACAATCCAACACCACGCTGCTCATCAGTCAATTTAAGTATCCCTGTGGCCAGGCCAGCAGAGAGGTAGCCCATAAAGGGAGCTTTCACAGCTGACCCTTGATGAGCAGTCCTATCCCGTGCCAGCCATGTAGAAGTGCTATCGCCATCTAAGGGGCATCACACATCATGCCTTTGACAAGGCACACCCACTGCTGCTCATCGGAGTGGACTACACCAACCTGATAGAGACAATCAGGCTAGGGCCAGCTTGTAGACCAGCAGCTGTACATATGCAGTTTGGTTGGACACTCCAGAGCCCTGATGGTCACATGCTTCAGCAGGTACAAACCCAGCAATGCTTGTTCACATCCGCTCTCTCCTTTTCGCAGCATGAAGTTGGTCACGGCAAGATCAGGAAGCTGTGAACATCCTAGAAGCCGGAACTAAGAGATTGCCAAAGTACCCCGGAAAGGCAAAAGTATACAATGCCGAGATCCAAAAGCCCATCGAGGCAGGGTGCGTCACCAAGCTAACCGGAGAGGCAGGCCACCAAGACCACCAAGATTACCCAGCCTAGCTGAAGAGGTTCATCTTCTGTGGTCTCACGGCAGTAAGCCCCAGTCTACAAGTGCCTGGCCTCTTTGGTGGCTCTCAGGGAAGATGCTTCCTTGGCACAGAGAATGGGGGTAGGATAGTGTCACCTACGTTAAGACGTTTTGTTCCAGCCTCTGGGATGTTCACAGCTTTCTGGTCTTGGTGTAACTGTGTCACCAACTTCTTGCTGCGGAAGGGGAGAACGTCAAGCTGCAAGATTCGATCCACATGTTGGTAGATGTCATCTACCGTCGGGCAGATGGATGTGAACAGGGTCCTCAGTGCCTCCAGTCCCAGAATTGATAACCTGTGGAATCCTCTCATCAAACCAAACTTTGCTTCAAAGCATTTAATTATTGTTTATTTTATTAAATATGCAGAAAATGCTGTAAGGTGTTGATAAGAACATGTCTGTCTGGCTCAACTTGAACTTTGTCTCCCTCCCTCACTCTCACTCTCTTTCTCTCACTCACTCTCTCGCTCTCCCTCTCTGCTGTTATCTTTATCTCTCAATCATCACAGACACATTTAGTATCTCTGTTCTCCGTGTTATTATTCAGGCTGCATTCACCATCACCACAGAGCAGCATTTTCGGAGCATGTCTCAGTCACATCTCAGATCAATCCAGGACAAATATGACACCTTCCTTCTCCAAGGCATGTCAGACTAAACTCAGTTTACCTTTCACACTTTGATCAGTACAGCGTATATTCTCCTCATAGTCACATACATTTTGGCCTTCATATCTCATGTTCTGTCCTGGCGGTGCTTGATGTGTCATATTGTGGTATATCAATTACCCTGACAGTGCCCTTAGACTGTCGGGATTTACAGATGAGCTCTGACGCTGATGGCCCGCTTTAATGGAGGCTAGATCACTGCTATTTGTCGCTAAGTGGAGTGATGATGGAATCTGATCTGTCTTTTACCCTCTCTCCTTCCTGGCGTTTACCGTCCAGGGGTGAATGGAGGATGAGAAGATGGGGGAAGAGGAGGGTGAGGGGTGTGATGGGGAGAGTACAGTAAGTGGAAGTGGGAGAGAAGAGATAGGATGAGAAGAGGGGAGGGTGTGGTGTTGAAGGGGAGTACATTACAGTAAGTGGAAGCCTTGAGATGGAGTGGCTCCATCTTGTGTCTGCACAGTTCAGAGGTTTCTCATTAGACACAAAGTCCTTCAGCTGTTTTTATCATCTCATCACCATCAACTGTTTCTCTTTACAGTAATTGCATCAATAATGATGACAGAAAGCTATACATCCACGTTACCTTGGTTACAGAGTTTTCTAGCTGTGGTATGATGAAAGCAGAATTGTATCTTCTGACTCTCTAGCAACAGCCTCATGACTCCATTCATGCTCCATTCTCCTTGAAGTGAGAGCAATGCAGTGCTATAGAGACATGGGCTCTATAACAAGCCAAAAGATATGCTCCTTGATGTAAGAAAACCACAGCAGAAAAGTTCCTATAGAAACCATCATAAAGTTGGAAGAAGTGCTCAATGTCAAGTTAGAAGTACCGCAGTAGCACTCATTGTCAACTATTCACAATGAGATGGGCCTCGTTCTTTGCTATATCCCGATCGCTTCTCTTGTCAGGATATATGCAACACATCCAATGACACTCTGCCTCACCTTGGAATGACCTTCCAGCTTTTTTAAAAGAGGTTGCACCTACAGTTGAAGTTTACATAAATTTAACTCGTTTTTCAACCACTCCACAAATTTCTTGTTAACAAACTATATTTTTGGCAAGTCTGTTAGGACATCTAATTTGTGCATGACACAAGTAATTTTTCCAACAATTGTAGACCTCCACAAGTCTGGTTCCTCCTTGGGAACAATTTCCAAACGCCTGAATGTACCACGTTCATCTGTACAAACAATAGTACGCAAGTTTAAACACCATGGGACCACGCAGCCATCATACCGCTCAGGAAGGAGACGCGTTCGGGCTCCTAGAGATGAACGTACTTTGGTGCGAAAAGTGCAAATCAATATCAGAACAACAGCAAAGGACCTTGTGAAGATGCTGGAGGAATCGGGTACAAAAGTATCTATATCCACAGTAAAATTAGTCCTATATTMACATAACCTGAAAGGCCACTCAGCAAGGAAGATGCCACTGCTCCAAAACCACCATAAGAAAAGACAGACTACGGTTTGCAACTGCACATGGGGACAAAGAGCGTACTTTTTGGAGAAATGTCCTCTGGTCTGATGAAACAAAAATACAACTGTTTGGCCATCATGACCATTGTTATGTTTGGAGGAAAAAGGGGGATGCTTGCAAGCCGAAGAACACCATCCGAACCGTGACGGGGGTGGCAGCATCATGTTGTGGGCGTGCTTTGCTGCAAGAGGGACTGGTGCACTTCATAAAATAGATGACATCCTGAGGGAGGAAAATTATGTTGATATATTGAAGCAACATCTCAAGACATCAGTCAGGAAGTTAAAGCTTYGTCGCAAATGGGTCTTCCAAATGMACAATGACCCCAAGCATACTTCCAAAGTTGTGGCAAAGTGGCTTCAGGACAACAAAGTCAAGGTATTGGAGTGGCCATCACAAAGCCCTGACCTCAATCCCATAGAACATTTGTGGGCAGAACTGAAAAAGCGTGTGCGAGCAAGGAGGCTTACAAACCTGACTCAGCTACACCAGCTCTGTCAGGAGGAATGGGCCAAAATTCAACCAACTTATTGTGGGAAGCTTGTGGAAGGCTACCCGAAACGTTTGACCCAAGTTAAACAATTTAAAGGCAATGCTACCAAATACTAATTGAGTCTATGTAAACTTCTGACCCACTGGGAATGTGATGAAAGAAATAATAGTTGAAATAAATAATATTTTCTATTATTCTGACATTTCACATACTTAAAATCAAGTGGTGATCCTAACTGACCTAAGACAGGGAATTTTTACTAGGATTAAATGTCAGGAATTGTGAAAAACGGAGTTGAAATGTATTTGGCTAAAGTGTATGTCAACTTCCGACTTCAACTGTACGTTCTGGCTAATATTACCATGTAGACTAAAGCGCATGAACATCCCTTGATATTGTAGAACTCCGGGGATCAGTCTCTCTCCATGTGTACTGTTTCTGAGAAGACATGGCTCGGAATCCAAACAGCGCTGTTCGCTCCCATGATAATCCCAAGGGTTGTGTGTCCCCTGAGCCTGGTGTTGAAGCCTGGGCTCCAGGAGAAACAGGTTGTTTTCTTCTTGGTCTCTGGTTTCTATGATTAGTGACTAATGCCACTGCAGGCTGCAGCCTTTAATGGGAACCATATTTCTTCTTCTCTTGGTTTAATCCTGCGACAGACCACTCATGGCACTACATTTTCATAAGCTTAAACTTGAAGTGTGACAGTCCTCGTCTTGCTCCTCGAGTTATGGGCTTTGGTGTGACACATACAGAAATACACAGACATACTTAGTGACACTCAATAGTCTGAAGTCACTATTGAGTGTTTGTTTGTGTACAGGCATATCTCAGGAGTGTCTGTTCTCTCTCTCTCACGTGTATGAACATACTGTACAGCAGTATCTTGTGTGTGTGTTCTCTCTCTTCCAAATATGTCCTTATCTCAGGTGTGTGTGTGTGTGTGTTGTCTCCCCCCAGGTGCACCTGTTGAAGGACCAACTGAGTGCGGAGGCTACAGCCAGACTGGAGGCCCAGGCCAGAGTGCATCAGCTGCTGCTCCAGAACAAGGACCTGCTGCAGCACATCTCTCTACTGGTCAAACAGATCCAGGAACTGGAGGTCAACATGTCTGGGCCCAGGTCCAGTGAGTACACARAGGATGCATGACCACACACACACAAACATACGCATGACACACATGTACACACAGACTCCCTTCATCTCATTATCCACTCAAAGACCCTGTTTGTCTTCCCCTCCCCTATTGCACATGTATTCTCTCCCTCCCCCATCTCTCTCTCATCACACACCATATCACACCTCTTTAAGCTGACAGGCCAAGCGTAGACTCCAACGGACCCACCAGCATGTTATCGTGTAACATGTTACATACTTCACACATTTTTCAGCTGCATCATTATACAACATGTTACACCTCAGCGGACCAACCAGCTCTACACCTCAGCCCCCTCCTCTCCTCCTGATATCACACTCCACACCTCACCTCCTCCTAACGTAGTGTTTGACACCGTTTCACACTCCCTACCCGGGGTGGATGGGAATCTTTAATGAAACTAACATCCCCCTTTTCTCCCCTCCCACTTTTCTCCCCTCCCACTCTTCACCTCCTCCAGTGGGTTCCCAGGACAGTCTATTGGAGATCACTTTCCGTTCCACCGTCCCCCCAGTGTTGTGTGACCCAATGACCCCTCGACTCCAGGACCACGCCAGCCTCACCCTGCCAGCGCTGGGAATCAACATGGGCGTGGGCCAGGACAGGACGGTCAACCCACTCTTCTCTTCCTCCCTGCCCCTGGGCAGCCCCCTAGGTAGGGAACAGTGTCTCCTCAAGCTTGAATGTTTCCGCTTCCTGCCCGGACCCCCAACACCTGACCCTCGCCCCGCTACTCCTCCACAGCGGAGGGGTCAGAATGGAGTGAAAGGTCAGGAGGGGTCGGGGGTGGTGATGTCATCAACCCGCGACGAGGTACTGGGCAGTCTAGAGCTGCTGAGGTTCCGGGAATCTGGCATTGCGTCCGAGTACACGTCCACTGATGATAGTGATGAGACAGAGGAGAGAGAAGAGAGGGAGGATATGGAGGAGAGAGAAGAGAGGGAGGAGATGGAGGAGAGGGATATTATATACGGCTGGGGGTCTGACGAGGAGACCCTCCGCCTACTAAACGTGCTCAACAGACAGGGACCACCAGACTGCCTGGGGGATGAGATAGCAGTGTAGCTCGACAACACACATTTACAATACACAAAAGCACATGCTCGTACATGCAACACGCTCTCACACATGCACACACTCCTAAACACACACAGTCACACACACACCTTACTGATCGACTCAGACTTTAACACACATATCCCCACCAGGTAAAAACACTAGTGAAGAGCCATAACCTGACCCCCACTTCTCCCCCCTCTCTGCTCTCAGAATCATCAGAAACAGATTCCTTTACTGCACCTCTGTGTGTGTACCCCAGCCTACAGGTTATAGCTGAAACTGCTCCCCTTGAACTTTGGTCTCTGTCTACATACAGTGTAATGGTGTGAGGAGCCGGTAAGGTATCAGTGCTGTACAGTACAGGCCCTAAAGTGTACAGGACTGTTGACTGGTATACAGACTCTGTTGGTGTTTGTTAGAGAGGAAACCTTATCCACACTTCGTAAGCAAATACTATTTTTTAGTAAGAATATGATGATATCTGTATGTATAGATGGAAAACAACATTTTCTACATGGTCATGTGATGCTGTGTTTTATGTGTTATGTTGGTTGATACTGTATTATTCCAGTGCTTTTTGTTTCTGAATAATCTGTGTTTTGGAAGCATGTGTGCACTGGTTTTCACAGAACCACCCCTCCCCCGCTCTAACTGGTGTCTAATTTATGTCAATCCGGGATTATTCAGACCTCCCGGTATGRTGTTGCTTTTTCATTCATTTACAATACTTTGTTCCGTAACAGTGACTAGAGCGCCTACCAGAAACGGTTCCCCTTTAAGACCTTGTGCACTAACACCGACTTAGAGCACCTGCCAAATACTGCTCCTATTAAACCCTAGGCACCCTATGACAACACTCTGTGTGGGTAGTAAATAAGTTATGGAAATAACTATATACAGTAGTATATAAAAGGCCCACAGTAAGTCAAGTCACTTCCTCTCAGTCAGTTATCCTCAGCTCATCTCTTGCATCAGGTTCAATAGAGAGCAGAGAATTGAAGGTGACAATCAAAAGAACTTAAAAGCAAACTGTTTGATCTCTGAAGTTTCGATTCTCATGTTTGTGTAACCCACCTGACCCAGAGTTGTGTGTGTGTGTGTGTGTGTGTGTGTGTGTGTGTGTGTGTGTGTGTGTGTGTGTGTGTGTGTGTGTGTGTGTGTGTGTGTGTGTGTGTGTGTGTGTGTGAACAGTTATCATACTGCCTCCAATCAACCCTCTCTGTGATCTCCTTGAGAGGGTGAGTGAGGTCTAAGCTGTACTCATCCAGTAGTTAGCATGGTGGTCGTCTCAGTTCTCCTCTCTGCCTTACTCTGCTCATCCAGGTCACCATGTAGTTGAACCTGTTTTTCACTCTGGGCCATCTCACTGTGGTAGGAGAGGGGGTGAGTTAAGGTCCGTGAGGGAGAGAGAAATACAGAGAGAGAGTTAATTAGAAAAAAGAGGGGGCAGAACATATTCTCTCTCTCTCTCTCTCTCTCTCTCGATCCCCACACACAACCCTCTGGCATAAACACTCCCTATGTATACTCTTTTCATCCTCCTCCTTTACTCTCTTCCTCCCCTCTTATCCACTCCTCTCCGTTTCTTCCCTGCTGAAGGACATATTGATGATTTATAAGAGTGATTGGCTCCGGACCTGAATCAATTATCTCCATTCTGAAACCTAGTCACGTTTCCACGCTTAATCTACCAATAAGGACTCATCACTCACCCTGACTAAAACACACACGCACGCACGCACGCACGCACACCTCACTGATTCTTTGTTTAATATTTAGACAGATGCTCTAATGAAGTTTTATATGCACTGTGTAAACTGCCATACACACTCAGACACCCAATCAACACACACACACACACACACACACACCCTATCAAACACACACTCAGCCCTGCCACTGTGAAATATAAAACAAAGTCAGTCGGTTAGAAAAGTTTGTGTGACGCTTCATAGATTGAAAGTTCTTCTGACTCCCTACCCCTCTGACAGTATGATGGTTTCTCCCGGTGACAGAAGAAATGACAGGGTGCTGGGAGACACCACGTGGGGCTGCAGGGGTGGGGACAGGTCCCAGAGGTCACAATGACACCGAAAGGAGTTTGAAATGTTCAGATCAAGGCCTGGTGTCCTTGTCTTTCTGTCCCTGTGCTCCCAGCCACCACAACAGCACCAACGTCACCGTCACACACAGTGGCCTAGTGGCAATGTTAAATAAAGCCAAACTCCTAGCTCTGTGGTTAACGGAGCGTGGGTCACCCAAGGAGACTGAGCAGGCTGCTGTGGAATTGACAAGACAGCATGCACGCACACGCACTCTCGCATGCACACACAGCTGTGGATTTCATTGGCAGACGGATGGGGTGGCCATTCCATTTGTGCTTCTAACTGTGTGTGCGTAGGATTTTAGTGACACTGACTTGGTATTTCTGGAATGATGAAAGAGAAGATGCTCTCCCTACCCCTCTCCCTCTCTCTTTCACATAAAACCCTAACTGGCAGCATTGAAGCCCTTCTAGAGAAGCGTAGCAGAGGTAACAGGCTGTCACTGCAGCCTCAAAGGAAACAAGAACCCACACTGCCAGGGATGGGGGGAGAGGGAACGAGAGAGAGCCAGGCAGAGAGGAGGAAGAGGGAACGAGAGAGAGCCAGGCAGAGAGGAGGAAGAGGGAACGAGAGAGAGCAAGGCAGAGAGGAGGAAGAGGGAACGAGAGAGAGCNAGGCAGAGAGGAGGAAGAGGGAACGAGAGAGAGCCAGGCAGAGAGGAGGAAGAGGGAACGAGAGAGAGCCAGGCAGAGAGGAGGAAGAGGGAACGAGAGAGAGCCAGGCAGAGAGGAGGAAGAGGGATCCCACTGGGAATACACTCATTGTTTCCACYTCATTTCAATGAAATTACATTGAACCAACATGGAATAGATGTTGYATTGACATCTGTGCCCAGTGGGATGGACAGAGCCAGAGAAAAGTGTTGGAGAGAGGCAGGAAGAGAAATGGAGTGAAGGATGAGACTAACAGGATTTTGGTTTTCAGTTCTGATATTTAGCTGCTGTTGGTGTTTACTGTTTACATCGATGTTTACCATATTGTTTACCATGTTGTTCTGAGCTCCCTGCATCTTCTCACATCATAATTTAAATCTAGTCAAAATGTCAGTGCATGCCTTAGCCCAACCGTGTCTGCAGATAAAGAGGTTGTCTGGTGGGTCTGTGTGTGTGCGAGGGTGTTTGTTTGTGCTTGCTTATGCACATGCGTGTGTCAGCCTACGCATGAAAACGAAGAGGTAGTCATCTCTATTTGTACTGATATATGCTACAAAGGCCCTCATCCCTCATTAACTTAAAGTCTAGGGTCTGAAAGCAGTGCTCACTTTCAGCAGAGTTCCTTTGTTGGAAGTGCGTGTGCTATGTCAGGTTCGAGGAGAGTTTCATTGTTGGAAGTGCATGTGCTGTATCAGGATTCAAAACGTTCATTCATCTGGAGGTTAGAGGACTCATTATTGTGCTCCTGAGGTTTTTCTTTTCTGTTTGGGGGCTGACACAGTCATTAATCTCACAGCTGACAGGTGTGTGTGTGTGTGTGTGCACGTGTGTGTGTGTATCGTGATCTGGGAACCCTGGTTCTACAAGCTCCTGTCATCTCCAACATTCTAGTTGGCCTCTGCTAACCTCAAAAGTAGGTTTTGGATGTTTTTGGTGTGTCTGTGTGTGTTTGTGCATGTCACTTACGGGAAAACCACATGAATATCACTTGTGAAGTTATTGTGATAGCATGTGACCACATGTAAAAGCAACATTTGATAACATGAAACGATATGTGAAAACATTTCAGCACATATGAAAACGTGATCTCGTGAAATAAATGTGACAACATGGGGATGCACATTTTCAACATGTGATACCATGAAACTACACGTGACAACATTTGAAATGATTCCACATGTGAAATTGCAAATTCGATTTTCACATGTGAAAATGCAATTCCACATGAGAGAGTTCAATTTTCACATGCAAACATTTTTCAAATGTAAAAGTGCATATATTGACTACATGTTCACAAGTGAGCCGTATGCTCACAACTGAACCCACGGTTCTCTTTTGTCACACATGAGAATTTCAGCTCAACATGTGAAAACTGCAAATGTCATGTTTCTTTTGTAAGGGAAGTAATGAAATGGAATGGCGGGTTTTAAGGTAAAATAGTGTACAAATCGTTCATCAATGACAATCTTTACATTTAACATGATCAGTTAGCACTGACTTTTCAATATGACCCCATCTGGGATTTGAACTCACAACCTCTGGATTTGGGTACGCTGCTGTTTCTGCTGCGCCACAAAGTCTGTAGCATTCTAAGAAGTCCACTACACCTTCATTACCTATAATACATATCTGCACTTAGCAAAATAATGCCGTTGATCTCACTATTCTCTCATCATTGATTTAATTTACTTATGTAAGCATTTTGAGGGTTTTCTGAATAGTTGTCTAATGTTGGCGAGGCATATTTTTCTTCTTTAATGTTACTCCTGAGTCACTATGAGAATTATAATCGTTTTTCTTGAGTGTATTATACAAAGCTGAATCTATTATAGACCTTTTTGGGTTAGTAATAATTTGTAGAGTGGCTCTATTTTCCATCAGCATGTATTTTCTCACCATTCTGAATGTCTAAAGAAACCATATGTTGTTCTGAAATATAATCACAGAAATAKTGGGCATTTTTAACACGATTACAACCATGGTCTTGAATTGGACCCACATTTTTCTGGTCTTGGTCTTGACTTGGTCTCGGACCCCTCGACCCTCTCCCAGTTTCAGTCTTGACTCGGTCCCCCCCCCGGTTTTTTGTCTTAACTCTGGACTCGATTTGCTCCGGTCTTGGTCTTGAATCGGGAGGCAATAACTTATCTTTTTTGAGCATTGAAGAGACACCAAAACTTTGCCCTTCCAAATAACAAAAACCGTCTGGTAGACTGGGTGGAGCATAATCAGGATCGCCGTGTCTCACCGAGCAAAAGGAGCAATCCATCATGTGACAAATAATTATTCAGAGTATGTCAAGAATACCTCAGCGGATCGAAACATGAGCCGCAATAGTGAGTTCGGCCCGAGAAAAAAGTTGAACATGCTGCTTGTGGAGTAATCATGGCCCTTGGTAATCGGCTAAAAACGGGCGGGTTCGTACCGCCATGCATGGATGTTACAAACGAAGATGATCGACGATCGCCCCAGAGGATCCCATCGCGGACAACATCATGCCACACCCCCCATTTTGCGTCGATATTTAACACATTTCCACGCTGAAGGTAGGAACGCATCTGGTCCTTGTCCGAATATCCACAGTAGTATGGTAGACAATGCTACAGTCTTAGAAAGTGCCAAGAGGCAGTCATCCAGACAAAAACCCCGAGGCTCCAAAAACTGAGGTCTGGCCTCCTCCTAGGATATGATAGAATAAAATAAACCCGCTGGTGATCACCATTTGAGCATGCACGATACAAGAGCGACAAAAGGCCTTGGCGACAGACTTAATTGCTTCTGGTACGAAGTCGTATGACCTATGGAACACGGCTGTGCAAATAACGTTTTGATATACAGTATTCTGTTCTTCCTCTTGCGACTGTGGGCGGGGACGTACGGGAGTCAGCGGTTATGATAGGCCTTTATCCTTAATTCGGTTTTAAAGTACCTGTCCTGCCCGGGTGCTTCTTTCCTGAGACTTAGGGATATGCCTGACCTTGGGAGCGCGGACGATTTGACCGGCTCTCTTTTGCATGACAGTGATCATCTGTCAAAGTATTTGAAGGATCGTGATTAAGCACCTTAGGTCATTTATATCTTATTAATTAAAAAGGATAACGGTCCGTCTAAAACAACAATTATTTTAGGCACATATGCCATATTAAGATAAGCAGACAAAGAAACCAGTACCTCTCCTTGATATATACTGGAGTGATATTATGAGACTCGGTGTCCACACCTATTCAACATACAACAAGAAAAAGATAGAGACAAACTGCCGCAGAAAACAACGCTACGTTGACTTCAATCAGAAACAGATATATTAGGAGACGGATCGAGGCGTGTGTCCCTTGGTTTACCAGTTTCCAGTTGCAGTCTGACTGAGGATGGCCACTCTCATAAGGGCGTAAGCTTAGTTTTGATGCGGGTAGTGGCAGTCACAAAGCGAATCCCGGTACTCGGTTCGCAACGCGAATTACAAACTCGGAAGAATGAAGAAATATACGATAGGCTACAAATACTAGAACAAACGGACAATAAGGTAGCCCTTGGTGTACCGGAGCTACTTTGAGGAGGGCATATTTACCGCGAGATGAAGTCCGGAATAGTCCCCTATGATTCGCTGTGTTATTATTATTAGTAAACTTGGATTTATTGCTTACGCAAAACTCTGTCAGTAGGAAGCGTCACAGGATTCTGACTTAGAACCTATTAGATAATACATAGGACAGGGAGCGTAGCTTCAGGGGATTCGCCGTCGCAGAAAGACAAAGGTAGGGACTTTTGGTATTTCTTGATATGGTTTTTTTTCCCAAAAGTCAGGAAATTTGCATTCACTTGGTATGTGATAGCACTCGCTAAGTTTAGCGGTGCCGCAAAAAGTTTGTCCGGACAAGGGTGATCCTTCGTAATTGAGATCGAAATGAGAGGACAAGGGGAGGAAACATTTTAGACACTGCACAAGAGAGAAGGAAAGCTTATTTTTACCCCACGCCCCAATCCTATTTGTTCCGTCATCTGGTCCCGGATCTACAGCACTGAACGATATGAAAGACCAGGTTTGAAGCAGGTCCGGCAACTGTAACCGGTGCAATGGGCAGACTGAGGCTAAAGTGTAAGTACAGGATTACTGCATATGGCGGTGAGTAATTGCAGGGCGTCAGCGGAACAACAAAGGAAAATGGCGGCGCGAATTAGGAGCTGTGTAGTCCAGAATATACGAATTGGGAATGTAAGTGCCCTATGAATCTGTGATTCGTGAATACGCAGAATAACATCAGAAAAGAAAGATACAGAAAATTAAAGTAACCCGCAAGCAAAGTCCTATCGCGCCTACGTGGTTCAGTAAGCGCTCGGGCATTACCTTCGTCAAATCACACAGAATAGTTCTCTGACTTCAATCGAGTCAGATCCGATCCACGTCGAGATGAGCGAGAAAAAAGGGTGCTTTGTTTCTCGGCGTTCTCATATCAAGTATGTTGGAAGCTATGAACTCAGCAGATCTTTGCAGTACCGAGTAATGAAACACTCCTTTCAACCGAAAAAGCTAAAGACTTGCTATCATTTGGATATTTGACCTCCGTTATGTTCATTTCTCTTCTGGTTCGTGATTACCATTCTTAACTGATTTACATTGTGTTAGGTATCGTGGGCATATTTCTGCTTAATTTTATCTTCTGTGTAGTCTAATGCGAATGGCTGCTTTTGTTCCATTGGGGAGGTAGCAGGCTGCCTGTACTTTACGGAAGTCTCAGTGAGGTTCATCTATTATTGTACATGGCAATTGTTACATGACTCCATATATACAATAATAACGTGGATATGTGTTTGTGCAGCTATTGCTGCTTTCCCCGTCCATGAAAGCCTTACAAACATCGTAGCTAGTCTGGAAGTTTCTGGGATAAAAACGGAGAACGCGGGTGACGCTTGGTGGGGAAGGCGAGTAGCTGCGAGGATGTGGGGCGGGGGGAGGGGGGGGGGGGCGGGCTGTTGGCTCGAGAGCCGGTGTTGGAGTAGCCCTTAGGTGAAAGGTCCAAATTTCCCCAGGCCCAGCCACATTGAGAAAATCATCTTTGTTAGAATCTACGTTCGAATATTATGAATCTCACTATCGGGGCCACCCGACTAGCGGCTCTCGCCACGCGTCCAGTTCTCCATTGTACCAATGATAGGCAGCGATGTCAGGATATGAAAGAAGGCCAAACTGGCACAACATATCTGGAAAAAGTCTCTACGTGACATGAAAAAAATGCAAACAACGATTGTGTATTTTCTCTTAAGATGTTTTTTATATAACTCCGTGGGCTTGAACATATTTTTTTTCAATCAATTGTTCTTAAGCGAGTTCTTATCTTGTTGATCTGTTTCGATATAAATTAATCTTTATAAGCTGCCGATACTGTATGTTACTTGGTTGGAATTTCCGTTGGGTTTTGGCTACCTGGGATATGTGATGGAGAAGTGAAGAGACTAGCCGTATTCAAGGATAGCTCGAGTTGGTGATACTAGACCATGAAAGTAAGCCTTGCACGAATGTAAAAAAGATATGTGAATTAGGAAAGTTGTACTAATATGACTATAGACGAAAACTACATAGTTTCCGGATAAATCAAGAAATAGATGACACAAAGAGAGATTGAAGATAGAGAATATAAAGAATCACATATATACTAAGATCAAAATATATAATGGAATGTTAGACGTAAACTAACCAGTTTGTAAATTAGTAGTAAATTGTAAGAACATAAATAACTAAATGCATACTATAGTTTGAGATAATGAATCTGCATAATAAAGGAAGATCACGGTTATGTAAATACATCTGCCGCTGCTCCCACCATGCTCTACTGCTGACAGGACATAGAACTGATCCTTCACAGGGACATCACACACCACACACAAAACACACACACACACACACACACACACACACACACACACACAACACACACACACACACACACAACACCACACACACACACAACCACAACACACAGAGAGCAAAGGGTCTTAGAGGGCCAGACAGACAGTGGTGTGGCAAATTGCTAGATTAAATATTGATTGGAGCTCTTTGATGTGGATGGGAATGAAGGCTTACAAAAATGTCTGTGACAACCTCTCCTCTCTTCCTCTCCTCATGTCCTAATGTCTCTCCTCCGCACTCCCCAACCTGAATACAACCTGTCCTCTCATCCTCCCTGCTCTACCCATCCTCTCCCCCTGTACTCTTTTCTCTTGCTCTTGTGTGCTTTTTCCATTCAGGCCACTCACAGACATGTAAACACACTGGCCCTTTACAGTCCCGTCATTTAAAAGGACTTTACTAGGGGCCCAAGGACAGAGCTGGGTTGCGGGTTGCGGGTTGCTGGGTGAGGAAGATGAGGGAGTTGTTGGGGTGGAGAATGATGTGAGGGGCATTGGGTATGGTTAGGGGGGTGTTGGCTAATAGGCTGTTAAAGCCTTGTTCTGAGGTCATAGATCAGAGCTGTAGTCTGTCGGGACAGGAGGAGAACACATAATCCCATCAACCCCTGCTGTTCTTGGTCTAACCTTTGACCTCTGACCTCCCGTTACAAGCCACAGGAGACAGGAAGCAGGGGGGTGTATGACTCAGTGGGGGGTTAGAGAATGAAAACTATTGCTCTCAGATTCCTTCCAGCTACCGTAGTGTACAGGATTTAAATGATTCATTCCCCACCCACCGTCAAAACCCCATTATTTMAATGATTCATATTAAAAAAACAAGGGTGTGAATTATAGATGTTTGGCCTACAATAGCTGTGCTCTGGGTGTGTACAATACAGTATGTGGCTGGACTACTGTTCTCTGAGTCAGGAGAACAGGAGATCTCGCTTTCTGGGACATGTCTGGCTCCAAAGTTAGACTTGTAACTGATCTTAAAGGGATACCATGATTTTGTCAATGAGGCCCTTTATCTACTTTCCCAGAGTCAGATGAACTGGTGAATACAATGTCTTTGAGTGCAGTTTGAAGGAAGTTGCCAACTGTATCTGCATGCTAGCAGATACTCATAAACTTTCCGTCATTGTGCTAACGCTAGCTAGTTAGCATTGGCTCACAAAACTACTGTACCTTTAACTTCCTTCATACTGGACACAGAGACATAAAAATGGTATCCACGAGTTCATCTGACCTTTTAAATGTTTTGCCTATTTTCTTTAAGTACCTAATTTTKCGTTAATCTCCGGTTAGTGCACACACTGCTTTACTTTTGAACAGTCAGTGATTGAAATTAATCACCACTCATGAGCTCGTTAAATTTAATTTCCCACCCAGCATTCACTCTCGTTAAGTGACTTACCCAGAGTCAGATTAACTCATATATAATATATAGAAGGGAAGCCAGTTTGGATTTGGATTCACTTCTATCACAACGCATCAAGAGAAATACGTAATTGACAGAAACAACTTGAATTGTTGCATCTTGTTGTGTTGTGGTCCTCCGGACTCTAGCTAGCTAGCTAAAATTGGCCCTTTCCTATTAGCCATGAATGGAGATAGGGATTTGGACTTGTGGTTTAGCTTGATTCTCCGTACTAGCCAATGATTAAAATGGCAATTCAGATCCAACCATAAATGCATACATTTCTCCCTGGACTGAGAGGATGGAAGTTCAATATGTAGCTAGATGTAAGAAGGCTAATGTTAACTAGCTAGCGTTGCCCATGAAAGGAAGTTAGGCTAGCGAGCAAGCATTTTATCCAGGTAGCCTAGGACAACAAATGTACTGTGTACATTCTCAACATGAAAGAGAGGAGGATGGCATTGGCATTTCTCTACAAGTAGGGTGAAGTCAACATGTTTTTCCACTTGCACGAACGCACACACACACACACACACACACACACACACACACACACACACACACACACACACACAAATCAGAACCATGGACAGCCACATCATATTTAGCTTACATTGATTGGACTAAATTGTTTTTGGTATCTGTTAGTTGTCACCGTATTAGTGTAGGCAGAGGTGATTTGATAATGTTGAAGTTGAAATGGTGCTGGAATAGTGGAGGCAGCTTGTTTTTTTTGCGACTTGCTGTAAATCTCTGTGGTTCTAAATAAATAGTAGTTTAGTAGTCCGAAAATGTCAGAAACATTAACGTGCTTGACCACGCTATAGGTCATGTAACTATTACATGTAATATGCTTTGTGGACTTCACAGGACAGAGGTTGCGCTCCGGTTTTGTGATGAAACAAAAGTGTGGTTGAATTTATTCTGCCACTGTGTCTTCTTATTGTCTCGGCCTTAGGCCTACACGTATGTCATGGTGTCAAGGCATATAAACTAACAGGTTATAGAGCAAACAACGCAATTATCACATTGGTTGTAATATGTTTTTATTCCTGTCTTTCCGTGCAGTTTGAAGGAAGTTGAATGTAGTTTCTGGGGCCATTGCTTAACAGCGACAGCGCAATGACTGGAAGTCTACAGGATTAGCTGCTAGCTAGCTGCTCCTGTAGACAAAAACGTCCTTCAACTTCCGTCAAACTGCACATAGACATAAAAATGGTATCCATTAGTTCGTCTGACTTTGGATAAGTAGAAAAAATGGCTTAGTTGACAAAATGGCGAATTATCCCTTTAAGTATAGTTTCATATCATAGCTCCTAATAGAACATGCTTTCATCCTGTCATCATACACACTGTGAGGCTTTTTGGCCCTACTTAGACAAGCCTCACTCATGTAGATTAAAGGCTAATCTGTCATCCCAGGGAGGCTCTTTTAACATGCTAAATAATCACACGGCCACTTAAGACTGATTGGTCTTCTCTCACCACACACACACACACGTCAAATGGTCTTGTCGTTGTGCGCTAGGCCAGGCGCTAAACGGTAAGTGTTGAGCGCTAGACTCATTTGCGTATCAGTAGTAATGGACTCTGCTAGGCTAGGTTCTCTGCTCTCCGTTTGTCAGAACGATGATCCACTCTGCCCTGTGGTACGTTATCTCGTACTCTCCTCCACTCAGCCCTGTGGTACGTTGTCTCGTTCTCTCCTCCACTCTGCCCTGTGGTACGTTGTCTCGTACCTCCTGCCACTCAGCCGTGGTAAACGTGTCTCGTTCTCTCCTACCACTCGCCTGTGGTACGTTGTCTCGTACTCTCCTCCAGCCACCCTGTGGTAACGTTGTCTCGTACTCCTCACTACCACTTGCTCTCCCTTGGTACGCTGTTCGTCGTACTCCCTCCCACTTCAGCCGCTGTGGTACGTGTCTCGTTCTCTCCTCCACTCAGCCTGTGGTACGTTGTCTCGTCTCTCCTCCACTCAGCCCTGTGGTAGGTTGTCTCGTATCTCTCCTCCACTCAGCCTGTGGTACGTTGTCTGTCTCTCCCCACTCAGCCCTGTGGTACGTTGTTCGTACCTTCCTCCCACCAGCCCTGTGGACGTGCGTCGCCCTCCTCCACTCAGTGCCTGTGGTAACGTTGTTCGTCTCTCGCCACTCCCTGGTACGTTGTCTCGTACTCTCCTCCACTCTGCCCTGTCGTAGTCTGTACTACTCTCCACTCACTGTTACGTTGTCTCGCTTCCGTGCCCTGGTACGTTGTCCTCGTCTCTCCTCCACTCTGCCTGGTGTGTATTTGTACACCCCCCCCCCCCCCCCCTTCTCCTCCACTACAGCCTGTGGTACGTGTACTCGTACTCTCCTCCACTCTAGCCCTGTGAATGTTGGTGTCGCTCAGCCTGCTTGACGTGTCTTGTACTCTCCTTCCACCTCTGCCCTGTGGTACGTTTGTGCCGCCTTCGTACTCCTCCATCCCCTGTAGGTCTCCGTACACCTCCTGTCTGACAGTTACAACATTTCTGTAAGGAAGGCGCGGTGATCCTGACTAAACAGCCCATGTCTCACCCACTGCAGATTTCACCGTGTGTGTGGTGTGTGTGTGTGTGTGTGCTGTGTGTGTGTGTGTGTGTGTGTGTGTTGTGTGTGGTGTGATGTGTGTGTGTGTGTGTCGTGTGTGTGTGTGTCTGTTGTGTTGTCGGTCGGTCAGTCCAATCTGACCAGAAGTGGGTTACTCACAGCTGAGAACAAGGTCTAAAGTTCTTCATTAGATGAAGGGGAAAGTTGAGTCCATCTAGATAGAGCAGCCTGTAAGGTTGATATAAAGGTCCTCTGACTAACAATGTAGAGGTTGTGTTATTGTCACAGACATTCTCTCTAAGGGTATATGTTAATTTTACAGCCAATTATGTGACACTGGAGATACAACTTTTAACTAGACTTTAAATAGAAGTTTAAATGAAAGATTGAATGACAGAGTATAAACCAACTGGAATGTTACACTGAAGTCCAGTATCTCCAAACTAGCCTGTTTTCAGATATAGGATCCTATGATTCTAAGTTCCAAACTTGTGACAAAACTTTGTTTCCTAGTCCTGTGACTACGGTTTCATTAGGCTGTAGGTGCACCTCAATAGTGTGACTTCTCTTTGTTCTGTTAACTCGGGTCTTTTGTTCTGATACAAAACCTATTTCATTTCATCATGTCCTTCCCTGAACTGTTGTAAAGAGAACCGGTATACTGTACTGTATATGTGTGGGAGTGAATGTGCACTCACTCTGAATCTCAGTCTGTCGCTGACCTTGCTTTTGCTCAATAAACATCTCCTTTCTTACCTTCTCTCTCTCTCTTTCTTTCCGTACTCCTCCTCTACCTGGTTTCTGTGCTGTGCCACTGCACTATCTTAACAGCTGATCGTCTTTCTAGAATTGTCACTTTCATTTAATTATCTTTCTTTCATTTAATTATCTTTCTTTCGTGTTTTCTGTATTTTGTTCCTGTATGTTTATCCTCCTCTCCACTTGCAGAAAAAAATGCTTCTGTTTTAATTAACAATCGTAATTAACATGGCAACAAGGCTAAGGCTGGGCTGTAATTGAAAGAGGGAGACCGGTAAGTATTATAGTACAGGGACAGTCTCAGCCTCAGGCGTAGACAAACAAGCTCCAGGGCCAAACATGGGGAGGGAATGTGTAATGGAGGATTTAGTCTGAAGCTGACTGTGTTTGTGCTATTCATTATCATGCCCACCCATACTCAAACCACTAACATTATGAAGCCTTCTGACAGGGAGTCTAGCTAAGAGAAGGGTGGGAACTGCGTTTCTAGCCTAAACTGTGGCTATCTGAGAGCTGTCACACACACACTCACATCCAAACACACACTGAACACAGAGTGATTTTCTGTTCAATCTGATCTTCCTAATAGCCCTCCTCTTTGGTCAGACTACAGAGAATCCTTCCCCCTGGCAGGCCTCTAACAGTGAAAGGATATCTGTGTTTGTGTGAAATAAGCACCTAGATGTCTGCTCTCCCTCTCTCTCCCTCCTTCAAACACCCTCCCATCACTCCATAATTATATTAGCTGTCTCTCCAAAGACTCACACTAATGGATTTGAAGATCTCTGTGGCTGCCCATGTCTTTGAAATCGTCTGAATTGCCGAAGCAACACAAAGTCAAGTCAAGAGCACCTGTGCTCTGCTGTCTCACTGCTCTTTTTCTAGAGTTATTAATGAAGATGTTCCTTTCCATATTTCTGTCCAGAGATGATAGCTTTTAGAGTTACAGCCAAACCCGGCATTTAGCCGTAAAGTCTATTTGGCCCCCTGAAGTGCCCGTTAATGCCTTAGAGCATCTGTAGATGGTCTACAGATGGTCATACTATCAACAAACTATCTGTTGATAAGCAACTGCTTGCTAAGGTTAGGAATAAGGGTTGGGGTAAGGGTTACGTTAAAGTTAGGGTTAGGAGATAGTTAGTTGAAATGTTACTGATAGTCTGTAGAGGATTTACAGGATTTACAGATGGGCTATCCGAATAAAGTGTTCCCGAAATCTATTAACCTGTTGTGTCTTACTAATGCCTTCCGAGATACGATTTTCTCCACGAGGTAAGACAATCTATTATTGTACTATGTGGACTGACAACAACCCACTCCTTTGTGCATTTACCCATCCTGCAATGCATTGTGGTCCCTTTTCAGCTTCATTGTGATTGGTGGATGTGGTTAGGTGCATGTGTCATGTCCCTTGCTTCCATTATGACTTGTTGATGATTGTGTAACGTGTTGCATCCATATTGAGCAGATATAACACTGTGCCTTGTGGGACTCCATATGCTCTTTCTTTCTAAACAGACTCCCTAGAAACCATACTTTGACATGTTTTTGATGTTGCAACATTTTGCAATGTGGTACAGTGTTGCACAAACATGCAGTTTAAAATGAAACGTCGGGAGTTGTCTTTTGCTCCAGGTCACGTGAAATGTCTATACATTCCATTTATATCTGCAACATTCCATTGGTGCCTGTAATGCAACCTTGCGTAAAACTAAAAATACCTTGATTGAATGTGCCCTCACAATACCCTCACTTATATCTTACATTCTCTCCCTCCCCCTCCCTTCCTCCCTTTCTCTCTCCAGTAGACCAGAGTATGTTTGAGAACTCCAACGCCTCCAGAGCTCCAGGCCAGGGGCTCCAGGCCTCCAGGTTGACCCAGGCCTCGGCCCGTCGCTCCCTGGTCACAGCTAACCCTGCCCTTGGTAGCAGCCCTGCCGAGGCCCCCTCCTCCACCACTACCAATGGAGGTCAGCAGAGGCTGAAGAACGCCCTGAACCTGGGCAAGGCTGTGGGGGCAAAGGTCAACGACCTGCTGCGAAGGAAAGAGCCCAGTCATATAGGAGACATCGGTGTCACAGAGGTCAACAAGAATGTAGGAGCAGTCTGGAGCAATATGGAGGAGATGACCCTGGGAACTACTGCCAATAGGTAAGGAGGGATACACAATTACAGTACACACACACACACACACAC
This sequence comes from Salvelinus sp. IW2-2015, assembly GCF_002910315.2. Taxonomy (NCBI): domain Eukaryota; kingdom Metazoa; phylum Chordata; class Actinopteri; order Salmoniformes; family Salmonidae; genus Salvelinus; species Salvelinus sp. IW2-2015. Next base: position 23,536,051 of record NC_036853.1, on the reverse strand, counting down.
ACACACACACCACCACACGACTATAGCCTAAAGGTGAGGAGGGTTACACTAAAAGACACACACACACACACACAGGATTGATACAGTAAAACCCCCACACAACCACAAACACACAAACATTTGCAGATCACACATACTCACAAACAGTTATACAATATTCACGTCCGCCACGTGTCTGGGCCCAATAGTTATAACCCAGCTTTCAGACACTGTGCCTTGGAGATTCAATCCAACATTGGTTTTATCCAAAGAGTAAAACTGAGAGACAGCTAGTTATTTCTAAAAACCAATATTGTATAATTTTCTCTAAAGTGGAACGATTTAAGCTGAGAAATAGTAGTCATCCTCTCACCCCATATAAAAGATCATAACCGATGTTTAAATTATTAATCTGAATTTTTCCAAACTGGGGCCGTGAATAAGTGATAAAGAGTAAGAGGAGGGTTAGTTAGACAGAAGCTGAGATTAAACACACACACACTGAGACTGAATGAGACATATTTGAGAGTTGAATTGCCTCACTTCTAATGTTAATCATACACAGTGCACGCACACACACACGCACACTCACCCTTGGGTCTCCCTTAGTTTAAAGAGACAGAACGAGCTGTCCGTCTACGCTGTAGCTGGTCATTGATCTGTCTGTCTCTTGACTGACACTCAGTCACCTACCTGACACACGAAGCCAGGACAGACATTTCACAGGTGCATAACTCATAGAATTGGTAAAACCGTGATGTGTGTTTAGACACTGATGTGTTGAGAAATGTGAATTGACAGCTCACGTATAGACAGAGTAGTCATAAATGACTGGTACGCTTTGCGGTGACTCACTCCTTATCACTATGGCAATGATACGGTTGTCACCATGACAATATGCTCATTTATGGGGGAAAGGTAGAGAAATATTCCACTGATAAAATAAACACACAGTTCCACAGCATAGAGAAGGGGGAGGAGAACGAGTGGAAGTTAGACAGAGAGCAAGTGAGAGAGAGAACTGAGTGACAGGGAGAGATTGAACAAATGTAACAAATGTGTTATTGTTAAAGTTACAGGAGTAATGGATGTCTCTTCCTCTTCTCTCTCCTTCCAGTCATGCCTCTCTGGACTCCTTCCCTCGTCTGGAACCCCCTCCTCCCGGTAAAAAAAAGCGTCTTCCTCGCACCCTGAAGACTACCCAGGACATGATGATCTCGTCTGACCCCGTCGTCACCACACCCCCCGAGACCCCCGATCACTCCCTCCTCTCCTCCCCCAACAAGACCTCTCTCATCAGCAATGAGCAGACCCCACCCAAGGGAGAGCAGGACGGAGAGAATGACAGAGGGAGAGACACACTCACCGGACTGACTGGCACTTTGGACAGCGAGAGGGAAGAGGTGGAGGTGGAGATGGAGACGAATGGGAGCAGTAAGATGGATGGAGTGGAAGGGAATGAGACAGAGGAGAGGAGAGAGGGAGAGCAGACCCAGATTCAGCTCCAGCTCTCTGTCCCAGACCTCATCCATAAGGACCACGTGGTCCCCCCCAGGTCGAGGACYTCTGAGCCCAGGCAGAAGGCCCCGYGAGCAGACACCAGGCTAGCCTCCACCCCCCTAAAAGCTCCGTACAGGATCAGTCTGAGTGTGAGTGAGGATGGGCTGATGGAGAACAGCTCCCTCTGTAGGAAAGGATCAGCAGTCACAGACACAGAGGAGCCTGAACAACACCACGACCTGCTTTGAGAAGGACACACACACACACACACACACACACACACACACACACACACACACTAAACCTCTGGATGGAGAGAGGGAGAGATAATGGGAACAGTGATGTGGAGAGGAGCTGGCAGAAGGAGAGCCGAAGACAGAAATTGTTTGTGTGAGAATAAGAAAGGGAGAGAGGATGTTTTTGACTAGACCCTAGACTAGGGGTCTTCACTAGTTACTACAGCCACAAAGTCATAAACCCCACCTATTTCTACAATTTCTCTTCTTAAAATGTGATTTTCAACCTTAACCACACTGCTAACCTTATGGCTAAGCTTAACTTTAAGACAGAGATGTGGAAAGAGTATCTATTTTAACATATCATTAAGGGACATACCAAACCTTTTCAAGAGAACCACAACATCTTGGTCTGCCAAACATTGTTTTATAACACTGTTTTATGTCATGTTTTATATTGTTAACCTTGCAACGTAATGTAGAAGGAAGATATATACCCAGACATTCTAGATTTCTAAAATAATCTATTTCAAATGTCATAGTGCCCTTTCATGCTGAGAGAGAATACATTTTTTATGATCTTTTATAACTGTTGCCCTTCAGGAAATATATCAAGCGTTCAGCAGGGAATATGAAAACCAAAGTGAACACGACATTAACACTGACTGTAATTTCATGCTGTTGTGTTGGTGATGTCATCCTCACAACACATATTGAGATATGTATTGTGGCAGACATGCAATTGGGTTTGTTCAGCCTGTACAGTATGTGTTTGATTTACATTTGTTGATTGACAGTAATGGTTTTAGTAGTGCCAATCACAGTCCTGTTGCTTTATTTCCTTACAATAATGGTCAAAAGTTTTAGAATACCTACTCATTCAAGGGTTTTTCTTTATTTTACTATTTTCTACATTGTAGAATAAAAGTGAAGACATCAAAACTATGAAATAACACGTATGGAATCATGTAGTAACCAAAAAGTGTTAAACAAACCCAAATATATTTTATATTTGAGATTCTTCAAATAGCCACCCTTTGCCTTGATGTCAGCTTTGCACACTCTTGGCATTCTCTCAACCAGCTTCATGAGGTAGACACCTACAATGCATTTCAATTAACAGGTGTGCCTTGTTAAAAGTTAATTTGTGGAATTTCTTTCCTTCTTAATGCATTTGTGCCAATCAGTTGGGTTGTGACAAGGTAGGGGTGGTATACAGAAGATAGCCTTATTTGGTAAAAAGACCAAGTCCATATTATGGCAAGAACAGCTCAAATAAGCAAAGAGAAATGAAGGTCCATCATTACTTTAAGACATGAAGGTCAGTCAATACGGAAAATTTCAAGAACTTTGTAAGTTTCTTCAAGCGCTCTGATGAAACTGGCTCTCATGAGGACTGCCACAGGAATGGAAGACCCAGAGGTTAAGTTCATTAGAGTTACCAGCAGCCCAAAAAAATGCTTCACAGGTAGTGTATGTTGTCATTTGTTTTAAGCTTCTGAATACTTCTGCAAAAAAATTATGGCACCAGAGAAAACACACACACACACACACACACACACACACATCACACACAACACCACACACCACAACACACACACACACACCAGAGAGAAAGGAGTCTGGTCGGCGCTGCAATTCTCACTCACAGCCTCCTCACCCCTCTACTCATCTCATCCTCCTATTTCCACCTCCTCCACTCCTCCCTGAGATGAACAACCAGATCCACTCTCTTTTTGCCCGTAGCACATATTAATAAGACTTTACATCACTGCCTTGCAAAACTAACCTTAGATCAGTGTGTCAGGGGAATTACTACTCCAATAGAACAAGGCTTAGGTATTCTGTGTGGGGTGGTATTAGGGTGTGTGTGGATCTGTGCTTCCATCAGTCAGCACACAGACTATTAGCCTAGAATCTCTGGAATAGAGAGAGAGATGACACATGAAGATTGATATACTTGGGAAATTATTTTCATCAAGATTGTTAGCCTATTGTATCAACCCAGTGTTTTCCAAATGGTGGGCCATGGCTGAAAACTAGACTGTGACGAGAAACATGGTTTTGTGTGTCTGGAGGTTTGCAAGACTTGATGTATTTGATAATGGTAAACTAAATGCTTGGCATCCACTGTATTTTCAACTATTTGTTTCAGATGGTGTTTTTTGATTATCTGTTTGATAAGGCAACCTAATCATAATCATTATGTAAACTAAAGCAATAATTAATGTATATGAAATAATTCATATTAATCCATGTGGAGTCTAGACTGTTGTTGTCTTATATCGTTATTTCTACATGAGAAACCTAAGGACAGGTGGTTATAAAGCTGTTTTACAGCATCAACACCTAGCTTACCTGTATCAGTACTATCCAGACCACGTATGTTATATCAGATCTTGAAATGTGAAGGAATATACTGTACATTTATGGACATTTTTGACACCTTCATAATGATTTATTTTGAAATACAAGTTAGTCATAAGTCTAGCAACATATAACATTTTTCAACTAGTTGTAAAGACATTTGATTGACACGGAATGATATGACATACGTTTGATTTATTATGATTGATTTATGCATTATTGTAATTGTTGTTTTAAGTTTTGTATTCTACAAGATGGTCGATATAATTTCACTACTCCATGGTTGAATGAAGGAAAGACATAATGAGCAAGGATGATTGTGTGTGTGTGCGCGTGAGAGAGAGAGAGAGAGAGACAACAACAGCCTGTTATGTATTATGAGACATATGGACAGTTCTGATGAAGCCCTTTCACTGCAAGTTTTACTATTCATTATTTGTAATACATTCGCCTTCAATTTTAAGAAAAAATATTGTGTAACAACAAATCTGTGACATATATACACAATGCATTCTGAAAGTATTCAGACCCCTTGACTTTTTCCACATTACAGCCGTATTCTAAAATGTATTAAATCAAAAATATTCCTCAATCTACACACAATACCCCATGATGACAAATCAAAAACAGGTTTGGAGAAAGAAAAAAAATACCTTATTTACATAAGTATTCAGACCCTTCACTATGAGAATCAAAATTGAGCTCAGGTGCATCCTGTTTCCATTGATCCTCCTTGAGATGTTTCTACAACTTGATTGGAGTCCACCTGTGGTAAATTCAAATGATTGGACAGGATATGGAAAAGGCACACACCTGTCAATATAAGGTCCCACAGTTGACCGTGCATGTCAGAGCAAAAACCAAGCCATGAGGTCGAAGGAATTGTCCGTAGAGCGCCGAGACAGGATTGTGTCGAGGCACAGATCTGGGGAAGGGTACCAAAAAATGTATGCAGCATTGAAGGTCCACCAAAACACCGTGGCCTCCATCATTGTTAAATGGAAGTTTGGAACCACCAAGACAGTTCCAAGAGCTGGCCATCCGGCCAAACTGAGCAAATGGGGGAGAAGGGCCTTGGTCAGGAAGGTGACCAAGAACCCGATGATCACTCTGATAGAGCGCCAGAGTTCCTCTGTGGAGATGGAACACCCTTCCAGAAGCACAACTATCTCTGCAGCACTCCACCAATCAGGCCTATATGGTAGAGTGGCCAGACAGAAGCCACTCCTCAGTAAAAGGCACATGACAGCCCGCTTGGAGTTTGCCAAAAGACATCTAAAAGGACTCTCAGACAATGAGAAACAAGATTATCCAGTCTGATGAAACCAAGATTGAACTCTTTGGCCTGAATGCCAAGCGTCACGCCTGGAGAAAACCTGGCATCATCCCTACGGTGAAGCATGGTGGTGGCAGCATCATGCTGTGGGGATGTTTTTCAGCGGCAGGGACTGGGAGACTAGTCAGGATCGAGGGAAAGATGAACGGAGCAAAGTATAGAGAGATCCTTGATGAAAACCTGCTCCAGAGCGTTCAGGACCTCAGACTGGGGCGAAGGTTCACCTTCCAACAGGACAACGACCCTAAGCACACAGCCAAGACAATGTAGGAGTGGCTTCAGGGCAAGTCTCAATGTCCTTGAGTGGCCCAGCCAGAGCTGTAACTTAACGAAATGTGGAAAAAGTCAAGGGGTCTGAATACTTTCCAAATGCACTGTATATATATTTTTMGGGGGGAGATTTATTTAGATTTTCCAGTTACATTTTTCTTGTTTTTTTGTTGTTGTTAGGATAACACTAACTCTTGCTACTGGAAAATATAAAGAAGAAAAATGAAATAACTATTTTACCTGTAACTTATGGACCAAACGGAAAAGACTTTGCTCTCTGTCTTTTCAGAAGCTTTCCTGTCTATTTTGGGCCATTTCCTGTTGTGCTTCTTTCCCCTCACACAACAATGGCAAATTGTGTCACATTCAACACTGCCACTGTTACATCTTATGCTGAATTTAGGATCCTGGAAAGGGGAGTGGAGACGACAATCAAATATAATTGGATTTTCCATATTTATGTATCCCTCCATACTTGCAGAATGGCAATTAAGAGCAGAGGCAGAAATAAAATGGCAAAACAGCACATTTCACTGACTGGACCTATCCAGTGTATGTGGCAATAAAACATCTTAAAATACTTTCATGTTCAAATGTTGGATTGTTTTGAAGGGGGCAGTCATTTTCCTCTGTCTTTTTGCATTTTGCTAGAGGATATTTATAGGGCTACTAAAATACATTCCATTCACCATGGTTACCACATATTGCAAACTGTGGCGACTTTTCTTGTATACCTTTTCTATGCTGTACTGTTTAGCACGTTTTTAGTATGCTGGGGAACTGATTACAAGATCTAGCCAGGACCCTGGCTTAAACCTAATATCTGCTGTCACTGTTCTCTAAAAGCTCTTCTATGTAGACGCTAAATAAAAGGGCTACACTGTAGAACTCATTTCTATTGTCTGACCTCATTTGATGGCCTTGACTTTGCATACATCCTCTCTTACAGAATGGCATGTGTGTCATTTTTCTATTGCCTTCAAATGCTGCATTGCCTTCTAATGCTGCATGTAACGCTGATGAATACGTAAATGAGATTAAGTGATTTATTTGGTGTAACCATCTCAAAGCCATGTCTCAGCTGTCTGTGTTCTTCTCTTCTTTATTGTATTTTATGTCAAATCCTTCCCTCGTCCTTCAAAAGGGAATAATGAAGTGAACCAGAGAATAAACCTGTTTACTTAGCTATCAACTAGACTCAGAGAAGAGGAACAGAACAAATGCGTTTTTATATCACTTCCTCTGAGAAGGATGAAAGTGAATTAATGTATTAGCTGCGTCTTGATTGTAACACATCCTCTGTCGGAGGTCATTCCACCGACTGGAGGAAATCCTCTGCTTTAATGTATATTTAATATATTCTTTAATTTGAGCCAGCAGCAGGCAGGCAGCCACTGGATTCCTTCCTCGTCCTAAATATCAGTGTTCCCATCTTCAATGAACACAAGGAGGATTATAAAAGTCCTGCTCAGCCAAGCGACACAGTGCGATGTAGCTATGACCTGAAAGACAATGTCACACTGATAAGGAATAGAAATAGGATTACACAATTAAATAATGTTATAATCCAGGTTTAACTTTGAACTATTAACACTTTTCAGGCAGCAATACTGTCTTACACACACACAGTGAGTGGCTGAGTATCATCCTCTATGTCCTGGTGTGTGTGTGTGTGTTGGTTCTTATATCCTTGTGGGGACCTTTTTTTAAATTTTTATTTGACCTTTATTTAACCAGGTAGGCTAGTTGAGAACAAGTTCTCATTTACAACTGCGACCTGGCCAAGATAAAGCAAAGCAGTGCGACACAAACAACAACACAGAGTTACACATGGAATAAACAACCGTACAGTCAATAACACAATAGAAAAAATAAGAAAGTCTATATACAGTGTGTGCAAATGGCATGAGGTGGTAAGGCAATAAATAGGCCATAGTAGCAAAGTAATTACAATTTAGCAGATTAACACTGGAGTGATAGATGAGCAGATGGTGTGTAAGTAGTGATACTGGTGTGCAAAAGAGCATCAAAGTAAATCAAAACAATATGGGGATGAGGTAGGTAGATTGGGTGGGCTATTTACAGATGGACTATGTACAGCTGCAGTGATCGGTTAGCTGCTCAGATAGCTGATGTTTAAAGTTAGTGAGGGAAATGTAAGCCTCCAGCTTCAGCTAAAGTCCCCACAAGGATAGCAAAACAAGGAAAATTCTCCCTTGTGGGAACATTTCCCACATCCCCATGAGGATAAAGGCTATTTTAAGACAAGGGGCTAGGGTTAGAATTAGGAGTTACGGGTTAAGGAAAATAGGATTTTGAATATAAATACAGTTTAGGTCCCCACGAGGATAGAAGAACATAACGTGTGTGTGTGTGTGTGCATGCACGCAATTGGGTCTGGGACAGAACTACACACAGGCAGTCAAGCTGGCCGTTTAATCGCTCTCCCAAGACAGACTGACAGACTCTCTCTGGCTAAAACACAGAGTAAACACACACACACTTAGAGCCAGTGGGGAGTTAATCAGTGCAACTCATTAATCAGAGTGAGTGAATGCACCGCATTTGATTAGAATGGCTATTTCACTAGTCAACAGTTTAAAAAGGAGCTTCCTTTCCTGGTCTAATACACAAACTAGACAGAAACAGGCCCAGACAGGCAGGTGGACTACACAGGTTCAAGGTGAAGGAAGGTGGTGTACACTTTTTTTAGGGCACGCCACACAATTAGAAAGGTGACAAGTTCACCTGAGCTGACACCAGTGTGTAGAGTCCTCCTGTCTAGTGAGTTTCCTTTTTCTTCCTCTGACTCACTCAGATAGGATAATCTGACCTCCAACACACACACACTACACTGCCAATGTATTAGGCAGCGTCAGCAAGCTGAATTGGAGTTTATCAGCCTTATCGATCAGATTGTGTGTGTGTGTCCGTTCGTATTCCCCTTCTATCCTCTCATGATGAGGACGCTGTGCTGATCCTCACTGGGCTAGGTCCCTGCAGGTCTCTCAATCCCCTGCTCTCAGCCTATTTCTCTATCTCCCTTGCTCTCTCACTCTACAGTGAACATGCCTGAATAAGAAAATCTAAAGAATACTAAAAAAAATGAAGCTTTATGCAACATCTTTTTGAGTGCGGACCGATCACACCTTCGTATTTATCTGAATTCAAGGATTTTACGCAGCAACCAAAATTCCGTGATGGTCACCTTTTGATTAACATGCCTGCGACAGACAGCCATACAGTGCCTTCAGAAAGTATTCACACCCTTTTACTTTTTCAACATTTTGTTGTGTTGCAGCCTGAATTTAAAATGTTTTAAATTGAGATTTTGTGTCACAGATCTACACACAATACCCCATAATGTCAAAGTGGAATTTTGATTGTAGAATTTATTTATGAAACATTTAAAGCTGAAATGTCTTGAGTCAATAAGTTTTCAACACCGTTGTTATGGTAAGCCTAATAAATAAGTTCAGGAGTAAAAATGTGCTTAATAAATTGCATAATAAGTTGCATAGACTAATTCCTTGTTCAATAAAAGTAGTTAACATTTTTTTAATGACTACCTCATCTCTGTACCCCACACACACATATAATTGTAAGGTCCCTCAATCGAGTAGTGAATTTCTAGCACAGATTCAACCACAAAGACCAGGGAGGTCTTCCAATACCCCTCAAAGAGGGTCAAAATAAAAAAGGCGGATGCTGAATATCCCTTTGTTAATTAGGCTTTGGATGTTGTATCAATACACCCAGTCACTACAAAGATACGGGCGTCCTTCCTAACTCAGTTCCCGGAGAGGAAGGAAACTATTCAAGAATTTCACCATGAGGCCAATGGTGATTTTAAAACATAGTTTAACGGAAAAACTGAGGATGGATCAACAACTTTGTAGTTACTACACCTATACTAACCTAAATGACAGAGTGAAAAGAAGGAAGCCTGTACAGGATTAAAAAATATTCCAAAACATGCATCTGTTTGCAACAATGCACTTAAGTAAAACTGCAAAGAATGTGGCAAAGAAATTAACTTTTGTCCTGAATACAAAGTGTATTGTTTGGGGCAAATCCAACACCACATCACTGAGTACCAATCTTCATATTTTCAAGCATGGTGGTGGCTGCATCATGTTATGGGTATGCTTGTCATTAGCAAGGATTAATGATTTTTTTCAGGATAAAAAAAATCCTAGAGGATAACCTGGTTCAGTCTGCTTTCCAACAGAGACTGGGAGACGAACTCACCTTTAAGCAGGACAATAACCTAAAACACAAGGCCAAATCTACACTGGAGTTTCTTACCAAGACAACTTTGAATGTTCCGGAGTGGCCTAGTTATAGTTGACTTAAAAGTCGTCTTGAAAATGAATGGCAATACTTAAAAATATCTGTCTAGTAAATAACAACAATCAACTTGAGAGCTTGAAGAATTTTAAAAATAGTCAAATATTGCACAATTCAGGTGTGCAAAGCTCTTAGAGACTTAACCAAAAAGACTCACAGCTGTAACCGCCCCCAAAAGGTGCTTTCATCTTCCAAAAAATGTGCTACATTTCTAAAAACATGTTTTCACTTTGTCATTATGGGGTATTCTGTGAAGATGGGAGAAAAAACATTCAGCTCTTTCCATGACATGACCGACCAGGTGAATCCAGGTGAAAGCTACTGTATGATCCCTTAAATCCACTTCAAATCAATGTAGATGAAGGGGAGGATACAGGTTAAAGAACGATTTAACGACAGATTTAACTGCCTTTGAAAGGGGTATGGCAGTAGGCGCCAGACACACCGGTTTGAGTGTGTCAAGAACTGCAACGCTGCTGGGTTTTTCACACTCAAGTTTCCCATGTGTATCAAGAAAGGTCCACCACTCAAAGGACATCCAGTCAACTTGACACAACTGTGTCATGATGATCTGGCCATGATGACCATCGTTATGTTTGAAGGATGCTTGCAAGCCGAAGAACATCATCCCAACCGTGAAGGACTGGGGTGGCAGCATCATGTTGTAGGGGTGCTTTGCTGCAGGAGGGACTGGTGCACTTCACAAAATAGACAGCATCATGAGGGAGGAAAATTATGTTGATATATTGAAGCAAAATCAGTCAGGAAGTTAAAGCTTGGTCGCAAATGGGTCTTCCAAATGGACAATGACCCCCAAGCATACTTCCAAAGTTGTGGCAAAATGGCTTAAGGACAACAAAGTCAAGGTATTGGAGTGGCCATCACAAAGCCCTGACCTCAATCCTATAGAAAATGTGTGGGCATAACTGAAAAAGCATGTGCGAGCAAGGTTCGGATTCTGTTCCTCGAACCGGTTCCAACCCTGGTCTTGATACAGCACTAACTCATGCATGGGTTCATATGTATTCAAGGCATCGTAGTGTTTACCACTCGAGTCTAATTGGCTCGGTGTTCAACTATGACGTGTTAGCCCGACATCCAGGCTATCCCACTATGGGATATTCCTTCTATTATTATCGGTCAGCCTGTATCCTTCCACCCCAGAAAGTTGTGGAAAGCAATTAATTGTAGGCTTGCTGAAAACATCACGGCAAGGTAATCGATCAGAGTATGACAGGGATCAATAGACCTTGTTAGAGTATGCATTTATCGTGTGTGGATGTGAGGTCTGCTCAACTCAGCGGCTAGACTGTGGGGATAAAAAAATATATAAAAAAGAGGCAGGCAGCAACAGAAGTAAATAAATCTAATAGTAATAGCAGTATGTTGTGATGAATGGCTGTGCTGGCCTCTAGTGGCAATCCTACATTAATACATCATGTAAGGTTTTTACGTCTGTATTGATATAGCTGATCCAGACTGTAAAAACAGGCATAAATGGGCTAACATATTGCAAACACAAATTAAAGACAGTCAAGTCTACCGTTCTTTATTGTGAGATAATGCAAACGACAATATGAACATGTATAATCACTCTCAAAATTACAGAGTTCTGTGAGGCAATACATGCTCTCACACACACACACACACACACACACACTTGTTTCAAACTCATAATTAATAATGCAGATTTGACAGATCAGTTAGTGTGAGTGGAGGAATTCTCAGAGCGAGATAGTCACATTACATTTAAGTCAGTTTAAGTTCTGTTGGAGACAGGGTTGTTCTTTGTAACAAGGGGTCTGCCAGCCGCTCAATGGAGGAGGCTTTCACAAAACCCAAAGGAGACAAAAGGTTGCTATTATTTTATTTTTTTATAAATTAAAAAGGCAACAGTGATAATCTTCATGATTGACGTTCAGTGGGGAAGGGACATGATTGATAACACATTGTTATCAGTGCTGTAGTCTTTGGAGACTATGTCCTAAATTATATTGCTCGGACTGAGATTTCTCTTTCATTTAATCAGTGCTGTAAAGCATGGTTGGGCTCAATTCAGTAGAGTTCAGAGTTCCTGTAAAAGCTTAAGTGCACTTCTAGCTAATAAACCTGAATGAAAAATAACAATGCTAATCAACAACAAGCTGGGAGGATGCAGGAAGCCTCCCCTCATTCAAACCACTATAAATTAATATAAAGAACACACTCTACTCTCTAACCTTTATACCTACCTATGTGTTACTGCAGTAACTTGGGTCAACAATACGTTCTAATGAGAGCGAGAACAAGAGAGATGGTGTGGGGCAGTGTCAGCTTGGACGCTATCCCCCCCCACCCACCCCACTGATACACATTAACCCAGTGACCTCCCTCTTCATTTGCCTAATACCCCCTAGCCCACTCCCGGCCTCCCCTTGACCACTCATCATCGAAGCCAAGTGTATTTATAAGGCTGCCTGTGTGTATATGGATGAGGACCAAGCCGTTCAATCCATTAGGCAGAATCTGAGAATCCCAAGGAGGGGCTTATGCATATTAACAAGGCTCTGGTCCTCTGCTGGACTGGCCTATCAGGTCAGGGGGTTAGAAGTCAGAGCTGGAGCGGGATAGAACAGTGATAGATAGGGCTGACAGACGAGCACGGATTGCCCAGGTGTCTGCAAACAGTCACTCCTTCCATCCGTTACTGAATAGATTGGGGTCGGGTGGCTGCTCAGTGACAATTCTAAAACTTCTCAGAGTAACACAAAAAAACTTTCCAACGAAAGTTACACAATAATTCTGCCTTCTCTAAATATGGAGGTAGGCCGTAAACTGGGGGTAATTTATTCAAGAGCGTACAGTACTACTTAGCTAGGAAGTTTTTAGTCTTACCGACACAGCCCCAGGATATGAAACATCTAACTAGAGATGAGAATAGTCTGTGGCCTAAAGAACGTCTCGGGCTCAAAGCAGCATGGTACAGTTGAAGTCGGAAGTTTAATACACTTAGGATGGAGTCATTAAAACTCGATTTTCAACCACTCCACAAATTTCTTGTTAACAAACTATAGTTTTGTCATGCACAAACTATAGTTTTGTGCATGACAAAAGTAATTTTTCCAACAATTGCTAACCGACAGATTATTTTGCTTATAATTCCAAGAAACAAAGAGATCTTCTGTTAAATCTGACAATTCATCTTGATGGTTGTAAAGTCGTCTTCAAATAAAACTGTGAAGGACCTCGGCGTTACTCTTGACCCTGATCTCTCTTTTGACGAACATATCAAGACTGTTTCAAGGACAGCTTTTTCCATCTACGTAACATTGCTAAAATCAGAAATTTTCTGTCCAAAAATGATGCAGAAAAATTAATCCATGCATTTGTTACTTCTAGGTTAGACTACTGCAATGCTCTACTTTCCGGCTACCCGGATAAAGCACTAAATAAAATTCAGTTAGTGCTAAATACGGCTGCTAGAATCCTGACTAGAACCAAGAAATTGATCATATTACTCCAGTGCTAGCTTCCCTACACTGGCTTCCTGTTAAGGCAAGGGCTGATTTCAGGTTTTACTGTTAACCTATAAAGCGTTACATGGGCTTGCTCCTACCTATCTTTCCGAGTTGGTCCTGCCGTAACATACCAATACGTACGCTACGGTCCACAAGACGCAGGCCTCCTAATTGTCCCTAGATTTCTAAGCAAACAGCGGGAGGCAGGGCTTTCTCCTATAGATCTCCATTTTTTATGGACAGTCTGCCTACCCATGTGAGAGACGCAGACTCGGTCTCAACCTTTAAGTCTTACTGAAGACTTATCTCTTCAGTAGGTCATATGATTGAGTGTAGCCTGGCCCAGGAGTGTGAAGGTGAACGGAAAGGCTCTGGAGGCAACGAACCGCCCTGCTGTCTCTGCCAGCCGGTTCCCTCTCTTCACTGGGATTCTCTGCCTCTAACCCTGTTACAGGGGCTGAGTCACTGGCTTGCTGGTGCTCTTTCATGCCGTCCCTAGGAGGGTGCGTCACTTGAGTGGGTGAGTTACTGACGTGATCTTCCTGTCTGGGTTGGCGCCCCCCTTGGTTTTGTGCTGTGGTGGAGCCTTTGTGGCTATACTCGGCCTTGTCTCAGGATTTGTAAGTTGGTGGTTGAGGATTACCCTCTAGTGGTGGCGGGGCTGTGCTTTGGCAAAGTGGGTGGGGTTATATCCTTCCTATTTGGCCCTGTCCGGGGTTTCTTCGGATGGGGCCACGTGTCTCCTGACCGCTCCTGTCTCAGCCTCCAGTATTTAGCTGCAGTAGTTTGTGTCGGGGGCTAGGTCAGTTGGTTACCTGGAGTACTTCTCCTGTCTTATCCAGTGTCCTGTGTGAATTTTAAGTATGCTCTTCTTAATTCTCTCGTTTCTCTTTCTCTCTGAGAACCTGAGCCCTAGGACCATACGTCAGGACTACGGCATGATGACACCTTGCTGTCCCCAGTCCGCCTGGCCTTGCTGCTATTCCAGTTTCAACTGTTTCGCCTGTGGTTACGAACCCCTACCTGTCCCAGACCTGCTGTTTTCAACTCTTAATTGATCGGCTATGAAAAAGCAACTGAGATTTATTCCTGATTATTATTTGACATGCTTGTCATTTATTATTAAGTGGATTATAATCTATTTTTTGATAATGAAAATGTTTGCTATGGGTGACATGCTGCTTTAATATATATCATATAGTTATCTTCTGAAATTTTGAATCTTCGTAGCTATGGCTTTTTGATCTTCTCTCTCGAATTTTCTCCTTCTCTCTTTGCTTTCTCTCGGAGGACCTGAGCCTAGGACATACGTCGACTACCGGCCGTGTGGACTCCTTGCTGTCCCCAGTCCGCCTGGCCTTGCTGCTATTCCAGTTTCAACTGTTCTGCCTGCGGTTATGGAACCCTACTGTCCCCAGACCTGCTGTTTCAACTCTAATGATCGGCTATGAAAGCCAACTGAGATTATTCGCTGATTATTATTTGGACCATGCTGTCATTTATGGAAATTTTGAAATCTTGGCTCTCATCTAATTTCCTTCTCTCTTTTTCTTTCTCTCGAGGACCTGGCCCTAGACCATGCGTCGGGACTGCGCCCTGGTGACTCCTTGCTGCCCAGCCGCCTGGCCTTGCTGCTATTCCATTTCAGCTGTTCTGCCCGGTTATGGAACCGCTACTGTCCCAGACCTGTTGTTTTCAACTCTTGATGATCGGCTATGAAAGCCAACTGAAAATTATTCATGATTATTATTTACCATGCTTGTCACTTATGAACATTTTTGAACATCTTGGCATAGTTCTGTTATAATCTCACCCGGCACAGCCAGAAGAGGACTGGCCCCCCCTCATAGCCTGGTTCTCTCTCTAGGTTTCTTCCTAGGTTTTGGCCTTTCTAGGGGTTTTTCCTAGCCACCGTGCTTCTACACCTGCATTTACTGCTGTTTGGGGTTTTAGGCTGGTGTCTGTACAGCACTTCGAGATATTAGCTGATGTACGAAGGGCTATATAAAATAAAATTGATTGAATTCACTGCATCACAATCCAGTAGATTAGAAGTTTACATACACTAAATTGACTGTGCCTTTAAAGAGCTTGGAAAATTCCAGAAAATGATGTCATGGCTTTAGAAGCTTCTGGTAGCTAATTGACACCATGAGTCAATTGGAGGTGTACCTGTGGATGTATTTCAAAGCCTACCTTCAAACTCAGTGCCTCTTTGCTTGACATCATGGAAAATCAAAAGAAATCAGCCGACCTCAGAAGAAGAATTGTAGACCTCCACAAGTCTGGATCCTCCTTTGGGGAGAAAATTTCAAACGCTTGAAGGTACAACAATTCATCTGTACAAAACAATAGTACACAAGTATAAACACCATGGACCACGCAGCTGTCATACTGCTCAGGAAGGAGACGCATTCTGTCCTCTAGAGATGAACGTACTTGTGTGTGAAAAGTGCAAATCAATCCCAGAACAACGGCAAAGGACCTTGTGAAGATGGGAAAACAGGTACAAAAGTATCTATATCCACAGTAAAACGAGTCCTATATCGAATTAACCTGAAGGCCGCTCAGCAAGGAAGAAGCCACTGCTCCAAAACCGCCATAAAAAAGCCAGACCTACGGTTTGGCAACTGCAACATGGGGACAAAGATCGTACTTTTTGGAGAAATGTCCTTTGGTCTGATGAAACAAAAATAGAACTGTTTGGCCATGATGACCATCGTTATGTTTGAAGGAGGCTTGCAAGCCGAAGAACACCATCCCAACTGTGAAGAACTGGGGTGGCAGCATCATGTTGTAGGGGTGCTTTGCTGCATGAGGGACTGGTGCACGTCACAAAATAGATGGCATCATGAGGGAGGAAAATTATGTTGATATATTGAAGCAACATCTCAAGACATCAGTCAGGAAGTTAAAGCTTGGTCGCAAATGGGTCTTCCAAATGGACAATGACCCCCAAGCATACTTCCAAAGTTGTGGCAAAATGGCTTAAGGACAACAAAGTCAAGGTATTGGAGTGGCCATCACAAAGCCCTGACCTCAATCCTATAGAAAATGTGTGGGCAGAACTGAAAAAGCATGTGCGAGCAAGGAGCCCTACAAACCTGACTTAGTTACACCAGCTCTGTCAGGAGGAATGGGACAAAATTCACCCAACTTATTGTGGGAAGCTTGTGGAAGGCTACCCGAAATATTTGACCCAATTTAAACAATTTAAAGGCAATGCTACCAAATACTAATTGAGTGTATGTAAACTTCTGACCCACTTGGAATGTGATGAAAGTCATTCTTCTATTATTCTGACATTTCACATTCTTAAAATAAAAAGTGGTGATCCTACCTGACCTAAYACAGGGAATTTTTACTAGGATTAAATGTCAGGAATTGTGAAAAACTGAGTTTAAATGTATTTGGCTAAAGTGTATGTAAACTTCCGACTTCAACTGTATGTACTCGGACTTACAGCACAGCTCCCTCTCTCTGTTACTGTCGCTCTCCATCTTTCTCTCTCCTTCCCATGTAGTGTCTGTACCTATGTAGTTGTACTGGTTTTCCCTGATCAGTATTGACTGCATAGTCACTGTCCAGAGGAATCCTGCTCTGCCACCTGCATGCTAAAACTCTCATTACACTCGCTGCTATTACAACAAATATCATATAGAAGTTAGCCCATAGCTAGCAAGATGGACAAACACCAGATACCGCCTTGCACACAAATCCATTACAGCTATCTAAAAGCTTTATCAGATACATAGAATGTTTTCATTATAGTATATCAGAAGACATAGAAGTAAAGAAACGGACACTGTATTAGGATAACTGACCCAAAGTGGAAACGAAAAACAAAGAAGCTCCCTGAAAATGTTTGCACAAAGAAATGTCATCATCATGCGCCATGATTGTGGAGATCAGGATCTACTTTGAATAACACACTGTGAAGGGACAGTGTGCTGAAACTAAATGGGAGCATTACAGTGTTAGACTAGATAACACAGAGAAGGCAGCTAAGGTAGTGGACTACATTTGGTATGGGATCACCTCACATATTGGTGTTATGACCGGTCACCCATAAGTCCTAGAGTCAGTGCTTTCACATTTAGGCAGGATGTCGTCAACAATGTCTCAACCAGCCTCGACAGTTGTCGCATGGCGCCAGTTGACTGGAAGTGTTAGCTACAAATGGAGTAAATTGCAGAATATCCAGAATGTTGTTTCTGCTCATGTTAATATATGGTCTCTTTCTCAAACATCTGGAGAGACTGGGCAGGCAGGACGGAGCTTTAGCCTGTTCAATGCCAGCCTACTCATTCAGAAGCATCTGTGCCCAACCTGAAGCGTCCATCATAGTCCAAAATGTGTACGTGTACGCACAGCAGTGTTCTAGAATATTGGACAGTTGGCTTTCATACTTTTAGAATTCTCAGGGCAGCACAAGCATTTTCTCCAACTGTCAACACATTCAAATGAATAGCCGTGTTGGCTGGGAATTGTTGGGAGGTGAGCGTTCGGGCTGTGCGTCCCCGCGGACGGTGTCTCAGAGCTGCATAGCTATGTCACAATGGGACACCGGACTATCGAGTCTCAGCGTCTGTGGACTATGATTTACGCTTTAGATTCAAAATGTTATTGGACTAAATATGAGCAGCAGACAGACAAGGGGAAGAGTCAAGACTGTCTGAATAAATACTGCCCCTAACATAACAATGTTGCATGCACTGAACTGATAAGTTAATTTCAARATCTCCCACACACGACATAGGATACAAAACTTTGCAGTATTGGATTCATCTATAATCTCACCATAATCAACAAATACCTACACTAGTACAGCTCTCACACATTGGTTTGTCATGTAGACCAACTCACAGACGTCAGGTAGAACTGAATGTAGGCTACTGTGTTACGAAACGGTCAGCTCGAATGCTCATCAACTGAAATATTCAACTGAAAACCCTATGCATCTGTTCTGAACGTAAAGTAAGCTTGTTGCTTTGTATCGTACAGTGCTAAGGAAATAACCCATCCCTTTCATAACATAGAGAGAAAAAAAACWGTTAACTTCCACTCACATCAGCGCAGCCATTCTGGAGTATAAGTAGTATATGGGTCAACTTGGACAAAATGTAATAATAATATATAAGGTAGAAATCAGATTAAAAATGTCAGAAATGACAAAGAAATTTATATTTTCCATGTACCACAGAAAAGTGCTGAAGTTGAGTGGTTGGAGTTTAGGCTCAGAACGTTCTAGAACTCAGCGTGATTCTACTGATGATCTGGAGTGGTACCTTTGGAATTCAAGTCTCAAAACAAACATCRCATAGAAAAATAAGTCATGGGAAGGTAACTTTGGACAAGATGAAATTGTGGCTCAGCTTTTAACAAGAGAGACCCAAGATCAATCAATCAGGAACGGTTTCAATTACACTAATAAATATAGGATATTCAAGCCGTTGAGTACAAAGAAAGCTAGAGCCCTATTCAATCCAAACTGCTTGCTGGGTTTACGAAACCCATAGGGTACTTGGTACTGTACTTGTGCTCTACAAGATCGGTGGACAAAGTAATTATCTTGTTCAGGGTTTGACATCAGCACAGTGTGCAAAGTGGGACAGTGTGCAGCTGTGGCCAGTGAGGATCCATTTATCAAAAGTCAAGCCAGCTATGATAAACATATGACCCATCTGAATCTGTCAACAGTAGCATCCAGCAGTGTACATCCCCATAGCAGGACATGGAAGATTGGATTATACAAATCTTTCCTTTCGCAGACTGTTGCTACATACAGTAAAGCTACAGGACATACTAGGTTAACTCTGGCTCTAGAGGCTGCAGAAAGCAGAGTGGTGATCTGATGATTATACACATCATGACAGTGACTGACTGAGGCCTCGGGCCTGTGCTCTTCAGCAGACGGTGTGTGTGTGTGTGTGTGTGTGTGTGTGTGTGTGTGTGTGTGTGTGTGTGTGTGTGTGTGTGTGTGTTCACTGCACGGTCTGGTACAGATAGCCTCTCTTGTAAGCACTCCGGGGGTAGTATGTGGCAACGACAAACTTCCCGTCAAAGGTCCGTCCCGTCAGCAGTCTCTGGGCCTCTTTGGAGTCGCCTGAGTTAGCGTATTCTACAAACACCTGGGGGAAACATGCATGCACACAGATTAAGCCAAGAACAGATGTTAAAAATGCAGGTCTACAATATCTACAAATGTATAAACTACAAAAACTGTATGGAAGTATTAGAAAGACACACTGGTAATGGGGCTATTTGTGTGTGTTACCTGTCCTTTGCCTGGGTTCTCCTTGGGGATGAGCAAAGAGACCACAGAGCCATACTTCTGACACTCTTCCTTCATGTCCTCCAAGATGTCTGACAACACAACATCATCATGCTAGTTAGTCCCAATATCAATGTGATCAGTGTAGGAAATTAAAATTGAAAAAGAGAAATGGGGGGGGGGGGTATTTTGCCACTGTTGACACATTTTTAGGGGTATTTTTGAAAAAAGTATTGAATTTTTTTCACAATGTAACATCTTACCATTTGTTTTTAAAGGAATAGTCAATGACGCATGAAGTGGACAGCAGAATCATGCAGACTTCCGTAACAACTAAGAGCGAAGGGCATGGCTCAACTTCTCCTGTGTGAGGGCATTATCTTGCATTGCACTCATCTGCAATATATGCGGTTAATCTTGCCAGCTCGTGGGAACGTCATACCGCTGAGTCTATATATATATATGGTTTATTTCACTGGTGACTCATGGCACTGCCTTGTGGTGCAGCACCACGCACCTTGCAATAGGGCTGCATGATTAATCGAAATTGCGATATTGACATGAGCAATATCCATATCGCAAGAGGCTACGATTTCTTTCTTTTGCACTCCGTTAATACAACAAAAACTAGACTACGGTACGTCCTCCAATGAGATGTGCGCTAGACCCCATTAATTCACTCTCTACAGTTGAAGTCGGAAGTTCACATACACTTAGGTTGGAGTCATTAAAACTTGTTTTTTCAACCACTACACAAATGTCTTGTTACCAAACTATATTTTTGGCAAGTCGGTTAGGACATCTACTTTGTGCATGACACAAGTAATTTTTCCAACAATTGTTAACAGACAGATTATTTCACTGCATCACAATTCCAGTGGGTCAGAAGTTCGCATACACTAAGTTGACTGTGCCTTTAAACAGCTTGGAAAATTCCAGAAAATTATGTAATGGATTTAGAAGCTTCTGATAGGCTAATTGACATCATGTGAGTCAATTGGAGGTGTACCTGTGGATGTATTTCAAGGCCTACCTTCAAACTCAGTGCTTGACATCATGGGAAAATCAAAACAAATCAGCCAAGACCTCAGAAAAAAAATGTAGACCTCCACAATTCTGGTCCATCCTTGGGAGCAATTTCCAAATGTTCCACGTTCATCTGTACAAACAATAGTACGCAAGTATAAACACCATGGGACCACGCAGCCGTCATACCCCTCAGGAAGGAGACGCATTCTGTCTCCTAGAGATGAACGTACTTGTGTGTGAAAAGTGCAAATCAATCCCAGAACAACAGCAATGGACCTTGTGAAGTTGCTGGAGGAAACAAGTACAAAAGTATCTATATCCACAGTAAAATGAGTCCTATATTGACATAACCTGAAAGGCTACTCAGCAAGGAAGAAGCCACTGCTCCAAAACCACCATAAAAAAGCCAGACTACGGTTTGCAACTGCACATGGGGACAAAGATCGTACTTTTTGGAGAAATGTCCTTTGGTCTGATGAAACAAAAATAGAACTGTTTGGCCATAATGACCATTGTTATGTTTGGAGGAAAAAGAGGGAGGCTTGCAAGCCGAAGAACACCATCCCAACCGTGAAGCATGGGGGTGGCAGCATCATGTTGTGGGGGTGCTTTGCTGCAGGAGGGACTGGTGCACATCACAAAATAGATGGCATCATGAGGGAGGAAAATTATGTTGATATATTGAAGCAACATCTCAAGACATCAGTCAGGAAGTTAAAGCTTGGTCGCGAATGGGTCTTCCAAATGGACAATGACTACAAGCATACTTCCAAAGTTGTGGCAAAATGGTTTAAGAACAACAAAGTCAAGGTATTGGAGTGGCCATCACAAAGCCCTGACCTCAATCCCATAGAAAATGTGTGGGCAGAACTGAAAAAGCGTTTGTGAGCAAGGAGGCCTACAAACCTGACTCAGTTACACCAGCTCTGTCAGGAGGAATGGGACAAAATTCACTCAACTTATTGTGGGAAGCTTGTGGAAGGCTACCCGAAATGTTTGACCCAAATTAAACAATTTAAAGGCAATGCTACCAAATACTATTTGAGTGTATGTCAACTTCTGACCCACTGGGAATATGATGAAAGAAATCAAATCTGAAATAAATAATTATCTTCTATTATTCTGACATTTCCCATTCTTAAAATAAAGTGGTGATCCTAACTGACCTAAGAGACAGGAATTGTGAAAAACTGAGTTTAAATGTATTTGGTTAAGGTGTATGTAAACTTCCGACTTCAACTGTACATGCACAGAGGATGCTGACCAATTACAAGCGGGCTCTCCCTCTCTCTGCATGGCATGCACATGCTGGCCAATCACAAGCATCCCCACATAGAGCTCACAGTTAGATGCTGGTGAGGAGCGAAAGGCTTTACTTACCAAAGACAGTATGAGGTTTAGGAACCTCTGTGTGTATCAGAAACATGAGTGCTGCTAGTGCTAATGAGAACGTTGATTTTGTGCAAAAGAAGGGCGCCTCTACAGTGTTATGGCAGTATTCAGGCTACAGGCAAACGGATGTCAACCAAATGCAAATGTTGTGCAAAAAGTGCCTCAGAGTTGTGGCGCCAACAAGAGCAACACAACACATTTATTAAATCATTTGCATAATAACCATCTCTACTTTATGACGATTGCATGTAAAAAATGAAAATATATATATATATATATTTTTTTTAAGTGCCCGACAGCAGCAAAGCCCCTCAGCCACAAACGTTAAACAGGCATTGATTGCCGATGCGTTTTATGGTGTAACGCTCTACGAAAAAAAATCCCGCACAGACACAGAAATCACTGAGGCTGTCACATAGCCAAAGCCATGGTTCCTGTCACTGAGCAGCTTGTGGCTGCACTTCCCTTTGTAGTCCATAATAGTTTGCAAGCCCTGCCACATCCGACGAGCGTCAGAGCCGGTGTATTAGGATTCAATCTTAGTCCTGTGTTGACGCTTTGTCTGTTTCCTTTGGTTTTGTATTCAGTTAGCACAGTATYTATTCATTCATATGATCTCATTTTAGAATGAATGTTCTCTACCCTGACACTTGTTTTAACCATGTCTGATGGAATTACCAAGTTTTCACCCAAGTGTTTGAAAATCACAATTCATAAGTCTCAATATCTGCCCACCCCCCAAAAAAAACGCTATATAAATATCATCGCAAAAAGTTTTGGCCTTTATCACTAATTTTGGGGGGAATATTTTGGAAATCTAGGGACAATATTCCCTAAAGSTCTAGTGTACTTCCGTCGTTGATAGTGATAATGAGCAACTGTAGGAGCAATTTAGTGTCCGAGGAGAAAGTTGGTTAAAAAAAAACGCTGTACCCTACCTTCATACTCCTCCTCATTGTGCAGGTGGCCGTCATCGATCAGGTTGAGCAGGCGCAGAACAGGAGAGGGAAGCAGAACCAAGTCTTCTATGTGAGGAGCTGTCTCACACACAATATTCTCTCAGTCAATAGGTTTAAGAGGCCTTTTCCAGGATTTATACAGCTCCACCAACCCCATTCTAACCTCATCATTATAATCTTTGTTGATTTCAATGAAAATGCAATATGCAAATGTCATAAAGAGGTAGATGTTTACAAGCAGAGGGAAAGAGGGGTTTGGGGGGGGGGGGGGGGGGTGAGAGGGTGAGAGTGGAGAGAGAGCTGGTAAGATTATGCTGTATTACAAGCTATCAAGCTATCTGAGAGGAAGGTAGGTGCCCATATCGACTGTGAATTACCAAAAGGAATGCTGAAGAAGGGGCTAAGCAGGGCCTTCTCGGCTGTGCCTCTGTGCTTGGGGTTGTTGTGAAGCATACTGCGGGAGCATACAAATGTCAACGTTAGGTACCCCTCTCGCAGGATAATCATCATATTCATTTCAATAACTTTCCAATGTTGAAAATGACAACTTATATTTAAGGGAGTGCATAGTCAATTTGGTACAATGGATAAAATGTCTGCATTTACCTAAAAACAAAACAAAAACAAAATGCATGTGGTCCTGAATGAATGTTGTTACCTTTTGATAAGGTCTCGGAGGTGATAGACAGGGATGGCAGGAACCACCACACTGTTACTGGCAAAGATATGGTCGACTATTGCTGCACTGTTGTCCTGCAGGAGCAAAGAACAATAGGCTGCAGAACAGCAGTTTGGACAACACACCCATGTCTATCTGATACATGTGTATTATCTATCGATCTATCTTTCTGAAGAACATATCAATCTATTAGCTACAGGTGGAACAGAGTCCACCGCATTCCTAGGAAAACAAGTACCCATGTCTCTATTACAGTCCACTGTATGTCTGGTTATGTAATCACAGCGGGTGGCGGTATAAGACCTTGAAACAGGTTAACATTCACAAGGCCGTGGGACCAAATGGATTACCAGGACGCAACACCATAGTGCCCTCTAAGATCATGCGTGCTTAGTCCCCTCCTGTACTCCCTATTAACCCACACTCCCATCCACATCGACGGGGCTGTAGTGGAGCGGGTCGAAAGCTTCAAGTTCCTCAGTGTTCACATCACTAAGTAGTTAACATATACCACGCACACCAACACAATCGTGAAGAAGGCACGACAATGCCTCTTCCCCCTCAGGAGGCTGATAAGATTTGGCATGGGCCCTCAGATCCTCAATAGGTTCTACAGCTGCACCATTGAGAGCATCTTGACTGGCTGCATCACCACTTGGTATGGCAACTGCTTAGCATCTGACCGCAAGGCGCTACAGAGGGTAGTGCGTACATCACTGGGTTCGAGCTCCCTGCCATCCAGGACCTCTATACCAGGCGGTGTCAGAGGAAGGCCCTAAAAAGTGTCCAAGATTCCAGCCACCATAGACTGTTCTCTCTGCTACCGCACGGCCAGTGATACCGATGCACCAAGTCTGGAACCAACAGGACTCTGAACAGCTTCTACCCTGAAGCCATAAGACTGCTAAATAGTTAACCAAATAGCTATCTGCATTGATGCTTTTTGCACTAACTCTTTTGACTCATCACATACGCTGCTGCTACTGTTAATCATCTATKCTGTTGCCTAGTCACTTTACCCCTAAATATATGTACATATCTACCTCAATTACCACATCGACTCAGTACTAGTACCCCGTGTAAATAGCCAAGTTACCATTACTCATTGTGTATTTATTCCTCATGTCCTTCTTATTTATTTTTTTATTGTTGGGAAGGGCCTGTTGATTTGATTATATGACAATAATGTGGTAAAAAAAACAGTAATTTAAGCAGATGTGTTAGTACTGTGGTGGAACAAAAGCCTGCTCACTCAGTATAATAGCAATCCAGGCCCAGAGTTGGAGGGCCATGCTGTGGACATACCTTCCACTCGGGTGATCTGACGGTGTCTTTGAGTTTGATGCCTGAGTACATCTCCAACAGGACGATTGCCAAGCTCCAGAGGTCCACAGCGGCCGAGCAGCCAGAGTCCCCCTCCCCCTCCATCCCCGCCTGGGCCAGGGAGTATTGATGCTCAGCCTCCGGGGCACGGTACCCATCTGTCTGGATGTATTTCACATCCTGAACACACAGAAAATAGAGTCAAAATGTTTTACACAGAGAATATTGTATATTTTGTCCATTCTAGCACGACTACCATCTAGTCAGGGACTACAGCTTACTCCAACATCTGTCCTCCACCAGTTAATTTATTTTAACCTTTTTTTTGTCATTTTGCAGACGCTCTTATCCAGAGCGACTTACAGGAGCAATTAGGGTTACATGCCTTGCTCAAGGGCACAACAGATTTTACACCTAGTCGGCTCAGGGATTTAAACCAGCAACCTTTTGGCTACTGGCCCAATGTTCTTCACCTCTAAGCTACCTGCCCCCATACCAGAGGTGTACTCATAAGTCCAAAACGTTCCCAGTGAATTCACCCCTGGTTCCCCTCACCAGAGGCCTACAGTCAGAGCCAAACCCCTATCCTTCAGTTCAAATCACCTGGTTGCCCTCTTTGAAGCTGAGGCCAAAGTCGATGAGTTTGAAGCACTCATCGTCCGCGCTCCAGAGCACATTGCGGGGCTTGAGGTCGGCATGGACGTAGCCCTCTCTGTGGAGGAAGGCAAGGGCCTCCAGGACATCCCTGGCACAGTGCTGCACCAGCCACATGGAGTGGCCCTGCTTCTGGGAACCACCACACTGGGGGCTGCAGGCTCGGCTTTGGGTACTGGCCCTCACAAGCAGCTCAGACACACTGACGTCCAGCAGCTCAAGTAGCAGGCAGTGCGTGGCCACACCCACCTGGCTGCGGTTGGTGAACACCCCGTACAGCGTTACTGTGGAGACAGACAGGAGGGGTTAGGGTTACAGTCAGCACAGATTTGATTGGGGAGTAAAGAAGGTTACTAGGGGCTCTGTTGGAATACTCAAAATGCATCCTATCATCCCTTTCTATTGTAATCACTGATGGGATCCGTAAAGCAAAGTTATCAAAAGGTTATAAAACAAGCTTGTTATGAAAACATGGTGTATTATATGAATGTTCACATATTATAAATGCAAAGTAAGTCTATATGGTGATATTGAGGAGGTAGAATTGATGTCATAATCAAAACCATATCCATTTATAGCCCAGTCCTTCAAAAATGTGGTGATGATCAATAAATATAGACAACAGAATTGTTTTATATAGGGGGCAAAGTACTCTCCAATATCTTATCTTCCTTTGAATTGTTTTATAGCAAATAAAGAGCATGGACCTTACACAAATGAGACGGAAAGGGTTGGGTTATTAGCAATGTTCCCTCAAATTTCTTCCAGCACTGAGCAAATTTCAGGTCTGCTGAGCGCAAACTTGAACGTTGTGAAAATTCTGAGCAACTTCCAGCGCAAGCTTACTGTGAATGTAGGCCTACCAGAGTGGTCTACCATTAAAAACAATGGAGAAAATGCATCCCATAACATTTTAACGTGGCAATAGCTCTATCATTTAGCTTACAGTAGCAGCTAATGTGTGGGGTCCAATGTAGGCCTACATTTCATTAGACCTTTGTGTGGGGGGGGGGGGGGGGGGGGGGGGGGATGCAGAGCTTGACATTAACCTGTTTTTACACTGGTCCTTCAGACAAGGTGACTGAAAATGTTGTTTTATGCAAGAAACTACTTTACAAAATAAATTGCATTATTATTGCCATACCATTATTACAGAAAATCAGACAAATGATGCTACCCTCTTCCTATTGGCTACTTAGCTTATTCAAGAATGTGTCAAAATACAACACTGCCCCTTTAAGACACAAACGAAAAGCTCTTTACCTGACTGCTTTTCAAAGATGTCTAGAAATGCAGACATTTTGTGCTCTTGTAGGAAGCAATCACTCCCCTATTGCTGACTACAAAGTATTTATAACTGAGCTAATAACTCACTAACTAGCAAAGGATATGAACAAAATGTACACAAATGGCTACATGCAGCTCTCGCTTTGATCTCAAAACAAGCGCATCTACTCACGTCACAGCTGCAAACACAGTCCAGTTCAAAGTAAATGGCACAGATCCATATATAAAAATGGTCTATTTGCAAATAGGCCTACTGCAGTTCTGATTGGTTATACCGCACCGGTTTCGTAGAGTACGAATGAGTCCTGCACAACAAAATAATCCTAATATTGCATTATTTCGAACCCAATTCCATAGTAAAGGGAAACTTTGATAGTGTTAACTAACAGGGAAATTTCTAGAAAGTTGAATGAAGTTTCAATCTCGTGCTTCTCTCGGTAGGCTGATATTACTTATGCACCCTGCACAGCAGTCCCAGGGAGAGGCGTGAGCGCACGCAACTTAAGAGAGAACATTGGTTATTATGCTTGAGTACAAATCAGGGTCATCATGAGCTTGTTTGACGTGACTGAGATGGGCTTTATGATATGCCAATCAAGAATTTAAAAACCAGTATTGCCAGGAAAAAGTATGATTACATGCACACAATAATATGATTAAGGTGAAGTCAGATTAATATAATAGATTGCTTAAAACCTTTACCTGCTTTGCAAGAAGAACAATTTCTCTAGCCCAAGATATACTCTTAAAAGAGCCTACCATTASTGTTTTAGGTCCAAGGAACTTATTTGTTAATTTTCAGATGTAGACAGGCTCTGGCAACCAACAACTCCATCCCAAACTTGAATCGACTCAATTGCAATACGGTTCCAGAAACATAAAGCCCTTCACTTTCATATCACATCATATACACTTACTGTACCAGCTTAATTAACAGGTACTTAACGACAACACGTCTCTGGCGGTTTTCTTCCATTACACACAGGGGTTCGGAAAATGCTAAATAGCGCAGGTGGTCCCACTGTCTTCGGTGGATCTTCCGTAAACAAGCAGTGTAACATCAAATCAAATTGTATTGGTCACATACACATGGTTAGCAGATGTTATTGTGAGTGCAGCGAAAAGCTTGTGCTTCTAGTTCCGACAGTGCAGCAATATCTAACAAGTAATATCTAACAATTCCACAACAAAATACCTAATACACAAATTTAAGTGAGGAATGGAATAATAATATATAAATATATGGATAAGCAATGTCAGAGCGGCATATGCTAAGATGCAATAGATATATATATATACTGTATTCTATACTATGAGATGAGTAACGCAATATATGAAAACATAAAAGTGGCATTATTAAAGTGACTAGAGTTCCATTTATTAAAGTGGCAACTGATTACAAGTCTGTATGTAGGCAGCAGCCTCACTGTGCTATTGATGACTGTTTAACAGTCTGATGGCCTTGAGATAGAGACTGTTTTTCAGTCTCTGTCTCAGCTTTGATGCACCTGTACTGACCTCGCCATCTGGACGGTAGCGGGGTGAACAGGCAGTGGCTCGGGTGGTTGTTGTTCTTGATTATCTTTTTTGACCTTCCTGTGACATCGGGTGGTGTAGGTGTCCTGGAGGGCAGGTAGTTTGTCCCCGGTGATGCGTTGGGCAGACCGCACCACCCTCTGGAGAGCACTGCGGTTGTGGGCGGTGCAGTTGACGTACCAGGCGGTGACACAGCCTGACAGGATGCTCTCGATTGTGCATGTGTAAAAGGTGACAAGCCAAATTTCTTCAGCCTCCTGAGACTGTTGCGCCTTCTTCACCACAATGTCTGTGTGGGTGGACCATTTCAGTTTGTCAGTGGTATGTACGCAGAGGAACTTAAAACTTTCCACCTTCGCCACTGCGGTCCCGTCGATGTGGATAGGGGGTGCTCCCTCTGCGGTTTCCTGAAGTCCACAATCATCTCCTTTGTTTTGTTGACATTGAGTGAGAGGTTATTTTCCTGACACCATACAACGAGAGCCCTCACCTCCTGCCTGTAGGCTGTCTCGTCATTGTTGGTAATGAAACCCACTACTGTTGTGTCGTCTGCAAACTTGATGATTGAGTTGGAGGTGTGCATGGGCAAGCAGTCATCATGGGTGAACAGGGAATACAGGAGGGGGCTGAGCACACACCCTTGTGGGGCCCCAGTGTTGAGATCGGCCAAGTGGAGGTGTTGTTTCCTACCTTCACCACCTAGGGGGGGTGGCCCGTCTTGAAGTCCAGGACCCAATTGCACAGGGCGGGGTTGAGACCCAGGGCCTCAAGCTTAATGATGAGCTTGGAGGGTGCTATGGTGTTCAATGCTGAGCTATAGTCAATGAACAGCATTCTTACATAGGTATTCCTCTTGTCCAGATGGGATAGGGCAGTGTGCAGTGTGATGGCGATTGCATTGTCTGTGGACCTATTGGGGCGGTAAGCAAATTGAAGTGGGTCTAGGGTGAGATTGAGTATGACCGTAAACACACCAGCCAGCTGGTCTGTGCATGCTCTAAGGGCCTGGCTAGGGATGCAGTCTGGGCCGGCAGCCTTGCGAGGGTTAACACGTTTAAATGTCTTACTCACGTCGGCCACGGAGAAGGAGAGCCCACAGTCCTTGGTAGCGGGCCGCGACTGTGGCACTGTATTATCCTCAAAGCGGGCAAAGAAYGTGTTTAGTTGGTCTGGAATCAAGACGTCTGGTTTTCCTTTTGTAGTCCGTGATTGTCTGTAGACCCTGCCACATACGTCTCGTGTGTGAGCCGTTGAATTGCGACTCCACTGTCTCTATATTGACATTTTGCTTGTTTGATTGCCTTGCGGAGTGAATGACTACTCTGTTTGTATTCCTCCATATTCCCAGTCGCCTTGCCATGGTTAAATGCGGTGGTACGCGCTTTCAGTTTTGCGCGAATGCTGCCATCTATCAACGGTTTCTGGTTAGGGTAGGTTTTAAAAGTCACAGTGTGTACAACATCTCCTATGCACTTCCTTATAAACTCACTCACAGAATCAGCGTATACGTTGATATTATTCTCTGAGGCTACCTGGAACATATCCCAGTCCAAGGAATCAAAACAATCTTGAAGCCTGGATTACGATTGGTCAGACTAGCGTTGAATAGTCCTTAGCACGGGTACCTCCTGCTTGATTTTCTGCCTATAGGAAGGGAGGAGGAAAATGGGGTTGTGGTCAGATTTGCCGAAAGGAGGGCGAGGGAGGGCCTGGTAGGCATCGCAGAAGTTAGAGTAACAATGTTCCAGTGTTTTTCCAGCGCGAGTGCTACAGTCGATATGCTGATAGAATTTAGGTTTGCTTTGTTAAAACAAATTTGCTTTGTTAAAATCCCCAGCTACAGTAAATGCAGCCTCAGGATATATGGTTTCCAGGTTGAATACAGTTACAGTTGAAGTCAGTTAAAGAGGGACATCCGAGCACTTTTGGCATACTAAATATATCCATACTATGACCAATAAGCATAGTACATACTCAACTTACATCACAATAGTACAGTTAGTATGAGTATTTGAACATAGCTCAGGTGTTTTAAATCAGCATATGCTTCCTAAGATTTTGACCTTAAGCCAATTAAGATAAGCAGAGTAAGGTGTTTACATGACTATTGCCATAATACGTTTAATATCAAATGATTAGTGTGCATGTAAACATACTCACGACTTACTATGACAGATCAGAGACAAGACTGATATGTGTGACTTGGTTGTAATGAAAGATTTGCAATCAGCTGGACAAGAACACAGACCCAAAGTATCCGAGGTTAAATGAGCCTACACCCTTGGCAATAAGACTCATCATTTGATTCTCACATAGCCTAGTCATGGGAGGCACACTAGAAAACGAGCACTAATTCCAGAGATTGTGCACAGTACAACCATATTGCAACTCAATAAACATTTCTTACCGATGTTTTTGTGTCCTTGGATGTCTTCCAGCACGGACCTCTCCTTTTGGTACCCGTAATCTCCGCTCTGAGTGTCAGCCTGGAACTCCTTAACCGCGGCCGTACTCGCCCTCCCCGAGCTCACACGGTATACTGAGGCCGAGACGCCTTGCCCGAGCCGGGCCTGGACGTTCCAAAACTCTCCAAATATTTCAAACAACACCGGCTTCATTGCCTGATCAACGTTTCCAGGAGATCCTGCCATCAACACTGAGCTATCTGGATGTGGTACCTTCCCACTTGGATCTGAACTGCAGTGAGCCATTGAAATTAGTGTAAATCAAGCTAGTTAGACAGCTGTACGCAGCTGCGAGAACATAGCAATCAACCAGCGAGACACCCCGATAAAAATAACAAACGCATCTACGTTACACAAGCCAGCACTGCAACGTGTCTACTCTCCATTTCTCGATTGTGGAACTTAATAAATCAGTTGCGGGCTTCAAGTGTAGCAGCCAATAGCAATACTTATGTTCCTAGCTATGTTGACATGTTAGCCACTTCCCATTTGCTAGCTAACGTTAGGCTAATTCTGCTGAATGTGAAAAGTTGGCTACCTTCGCTGGCTAGATAGCCAAGTTAGTTAACTCCGACTCAAACATCACCTTAAACAACATGCATGCAGAAGTAAACCAAATAAACGACCTAATTGCACGCACTGAGTCCAAACACTTTTGTTAAGCCAAGTAGTTTGCATTTCGAAAAGTTTCTTCTTGATTTTGAGGAGAAAGACTTCTGTCATTGTTTAGCCGGCCATGTTCCCGGAAGCAGCAGTCGTAAATTCCCTTTTTTTTTTGTAAATTCAAACGTCACGTTTCTCAATTTCTACATCCTCTCGTACCTGATTGGATAGGTAGTTGTCATTTCCCTTACAGATCTAGGAACAGTCTACAGTTCAATAACGACATAGAAATATAAGAAGGGTAAACAAATACACTGACGGTAAATCAGTTCTTATTGGATGGTCTCATAAGTATTTTACTATCATAGTTGTCTGAGATGGTTAACGCGACTTAATGATTAACTTGATCTTACAAATTATTTATTCAATACTGTAAGGGTAAATGTAAAATGCACAAAAATATGTAATACGGCAAAAATGTGTCTCTAAACTGCAGGGCGTTCCCATTCGATAGTGCCACGTCAAAGTGACGGATGTAGCTAGGTGTACTCGAGGGGGCGGGGGTACGGTGGTCAATACAAGAATCACCGGATAGACGCTGTCCGACCGAATTGATTCATAGACATTGCGTTGAAGGTAAGCTTTTATTAACTTAATCTGCTACTCACTTCGTTACATTTTCATCCAATAGTCTAGTTAGTGCATTTTGTTTTTCAACCAGGGTTGTAAAATAGCTGTGAGGTTTCAATTATTGTCGCGCCCCCCATTGGTAGCGTGCTGTTGTGTAGGACCACAAATTGAATGATGATGATAATAGTCTATGTGTAGGTAGTTAATATCTGATTTGGTTAGTTAACATAACCGCAGCTTTATGGATCGACATGGTGTAAAATGTGTAGTATTACGTTTGCTAGCTAACGTAGTAATAGCCTGCTTGTAAATAGTTTTGATGCATCAATGGGGGACTCCTTTATCCATTGTATGTTAGAACACTTCCCATGTCGTGGATTGTCTGAAAGCCGTGGAAATGTTCTGTGAAGTTTAGTGTCAATGATATAACTTAATATTGGTGTCCCGAGGATCTGGTTTTGCCCTGCTTATTGCAGTAGACTTGGCTTCAAGCTAAAGAAAAGTTACGCCACTATTGGGGTGCCAAGTTGACAGCTCCGCTCATCTGCTGATGTAAATCAAAGGGGATATGGTAAAATGGGCGTGTAGTCTGTCTAGTACAACAAGTCCCCTACTGGAATGTCGTCATAGATGTCTACTGAAGTCACCAAGCTTTGCTTGAAGAAACATGGCAGGCACACCCATGTAATTATGGTCCCACAAAGATCATGGATGTACGTGTTGCTGTTCACCATATTTATGACAAAAATCCAGATCGTGAAACCTCTTCTCTTTTTAGTCATTAAGCCAGGGTTGAACCAGAGAGGACCCAGCATCTGTTTCTAATTAAGGGCAAGTGTATTCCAATGATGCTGCGCCAGTGCTTCCTAATACCTATCTGATGTGACTATGACACTCACAATCATTTTCTATTGTATTGGGTGTGGTAGATTTCAGAGGAGATTTGAGCCCAGTAATGTGATCCTCATGACTGTGTGGGCTAGTTAAATATCCTTGACACTTACAACACGTTCCTGTTTGCTTCTTTTCTGGGTGTGGTAGGTCGTTTCCCGAGAGGAGATTCTTCTACAGTAGCTTAACCAAGCAGTGTGATCATCGTCATGGAGAGCACCAGAAGCATACTGACCCAGAGGTTGGCAGAAGCTGGCCAGTCTCACCTCCTGCAGTTCTGGGATGAGCTGACCCCTGAGCAGCAGGCTGAGATGACCTCTGACCTGGAAGCTATGGACTTCCAGGAGATCAACAGGTTCTTCTGCAGTGCCATGGAGGTGTCGGGCAACAGCAAGCAGAAGAAAATGGACGCCCGCATGGAGCCAGTGCCCAGGGAGGTGTTGGGTAGCGTGACCAGGGACAGAGACTGCCTCAAGGACTGGGAGGAGGAGGGTGAGTCATCTGGTACAGGGGTTCCCAAATGGTGGATTGCTTGGGACCAGACCAGAGTCAAATCCATATGTCAAATACTTGAAAAGTATTTTAGTTGTGGTTGGTTTAGCTTGGAATTGACGGTTTTGGTAAAGTCGGTCACAATGATGCATGCATTTCAGTCAAAATAGTGCATCTCTGCCACAATCTTAAGCTGTTTCT
This sequence comes from Salvelinus sp. IW2-2015, assembly GCF_002910315.2. NCBI lineage: Eukaryota > Metazoa > Chordata > Actinopteri > Salmoniformes > Salmonidae > Salvelinus > Salvelinus sp. IW2-2015. The sequence goes on along the minus strand of NC_036853.1, from coordinate 23,502,101 downwards.
ATTGATCTCTTTCAAATTGTGGCTAATTTAATTCAAGGGATTGAATTCCACTGGTTTTCAACATCTTAGATTATTTTACATGCTACCAGGAAGTGAAACAGGCAGGTAGGGAAATCAGGTATGCAGTATAATGTTATATAGTAAGGATGTCTTCTGCCTAGTGTTACATTCTAGACTAGTCGTGAAGTGTGTGCAGCGCGTGTGTTTGTGTGTGTTTGTGTGTGTCGGTTGTCTCAGTTACGCGAGGGCATAAACTAAGGTAAAACATTATGGCCTCTCAGCTGGATTTGCTCAACTCCTGTGTCCTCGCTCCTTCATCTTCTCTCGCCTCCTTTTGAAAAAGGTAATGGGTAGTCGAGGAGAGACTGTGGACGAAAATGCTCTTGTATGAAATGAGACTCCTTCTCCACTCGCGCATCAATCAGGCAAATTATGTTTACAGGGGTGCATCCCAAAATAAATGTAATTTTTTAATAACAAATTAAGTTAATTGTGCAAGACATTTTTATAGGTAAAACAATAAATAATATTTTTAAACGTTTACATGCTTTTCTCCTCCAACAAAACAAAAGAGGATTCAAAGGGCATGTGGCAGATTTCAAAACTCTTCTGCGAAGGTGTCTGGTAGGATACACATGACTATCCTTGATGAAACATGGATATTGAAGAGGGGAGGACACTCTTCAGTTAGCCTTCTAATGAAGTGATATCTCGTTGACCACTTATTGGTTTCCGGGTCACGGAGGAGTGAGGGTGGAGGACAGACTTTTGCCCAAATGAGTAAAGGCCTATGGAGTACAATTTCCTCCAACTAAGCAGGGCTACTGAAACTAACCTTTACAACATGTCCCTGGTAACCCCCTTCAAACAGCACAGTGACAGACAGCAGAAGGGATCATTTGCTGTGATCAGGTAATGGCAACTCTGAGGGGGTTAAACAAGACCTGGTAACCCGTACATGACTTGGCAACCTTAAAGGTTAGGGGGTAAACCATGATGTTGAAGTGGGGGTCCAGCTCAATGTTTAGCAGGCCTTAGCTGCAGCTGAGGAGGTCCAGCCTGAGGGATGGAGGGGAGAAGCAAGGGAGCATCTGGTTCTGGTTTGGGCCTGACGTAAATGGAGTACTGCGCCCTCATTCATGAGGTCATCCAGCGCTGCGTCAGTTCTTAATCATGGTGGTGTGTCAAGGCAGCCAACATCTACAGCAGCAAGCTAAGGATACATACACCCCAGGGTGTGTATGTGTGTCAGAAAAGCCAAAGCCTACAATGGTACCTCCCAATCCACTCTCAAAGGCTCAGAAACGTGAGTGCACTTGTGGGTTAATCACCAACTCTTATAGCAACAGTTTAGGTAAGGTAAAGTAGAGCTGTATAGTAAGGGTGTTGTTGACGTAGTACACCATATATACAAAGGTATGTGGACACCCCATCAAATTAGTGGATTCTGGGATTTCAGCCACACCCGTTGCTGACAAGTTTATAAAATTGAGCACACAGCCATGCAATTTCCATAAACAAGCATTGGCAGTAGAATGGCCTTACTGAAGAGCTCAGTGAATTTCAACGTGGCACTGTTAAGGATGCCACCTTTCCAACAAGTCAGCCCTGCTAGAGCTGCCCGGTCAACTGAAAGTGCTGTTATTGTGAAGTGGATACGTCTAGGAGTAACAACGGCTTAGCCGCGAAGTGCTAGGCCACAAAAGCTCACAGACCGGGACCGCTGAGTGCTGTAGCGTGTAAAATTGTCTGTCCTCTGTTGCAACACTGACTACCGAGTTCCAAACTGCCCCTAAAAGCAACGTCGGCACATTTAAATCTTTGTCAGAAGCTTCATGAAATGGGTTTCCATGGCCAAGCAGCCTCACACAAGCCTAAGATCACCATGCGCAATGCCAAGCGTCGGCTGGAGAGGTGTAAAGCTCGCCGCCATTGGACTCTGGAGCAGAGGAAACGCGTTTCTGACGGACAAATCTCGGTTTGGCTGTTGCCAGGAGAACGCTACCTGCCACAATGCATAGTMCCAACTGTAAAATTTGGTGGAGGCAGAGTAATGGTCTGGGGCTGTTTTTCATGGTTCGGGCTAGGCCCCMTAGGGAATGACATTCTAGAATATTCTGCTCTTCCAACTTTGTGGCAACAGTTTGGGGAAGGCCCTTTCCTGTCTCAGCTTGACAATACCCCCGTGCACAAAGCGAGGTCTATACAGAAATGGTTTGTCTTGATCGGTGTGGAAGAACTGGACTGGCCTGCACAGAGCCCTGACCTCAACTCCATCGCGATGAGCTGCGAGCCAGGCCGAATCGCCCAACATCAGTGCCTGACCTCACTAATGCTCTTGTGGCTGAATGGAAGCAAGTCCCTGCAGCAGTGTTGAAAAGCCTTCCCAGAAGTGGGAAGCAGCAACTCCATATTAATACCCATGATTTTGGAATGCGATGTTTGACGAGCAGGTGTCCACATTTTTATTTTATGTAACCTTTATTTAACTAGGCAAGTCGGTTAAGAACATTCTTATTTACAATGACGGCCTAGGGTTAACTGCCTTGTTCAGGGGCAGAACGAGAGATTTTTTCCTTGTCAGCTCGGGGATTCGATCTAGCAACCTTTCGGTTACTGGCCCAACGCTCTAACCACTAGGCTACCTGCCGCCCCATGACTCTTGGTCATGTAGTGTATGTTTAGATTGTGAAGTTGAATGCAATTGAACTATGGTTATTGGGTTATCCTGCTGTTTCAACCTGCAATGATTATATCAGGTCACCTTGCTTCAGTCGTTATAGCCATAAAAAGTCGATAGTATTCTTGAGTTTTGTCAACCATCACAAGTATGTTTTGGTTTCAGTTATATTGCTTGAATAAGCTCTGTTTGTACCATATTTACTTTTTGTTAAATTATGGTCTCATACATTAACTGTTATTCTCTCAATTCCTTTCCTAGGTCTGAGGTGCATCTCCCAGAGCAGGGTGGCTGTTCTTCTGCTAGCGGGGGGCCAAGGGACCCGGCTTGGGGTGTCCTACCCAAAAGGCATGTACGATGTGGGCCTGCCTTCCCACAAGACCCTGTTCCAGATCCAGGCTGAGAGGATACTGAGGCTTCAACAGCTGGCAGAACAGAGACATGGAGCCAAGTGCTTCATCCCCTGGTGAGACTGGGACTGGCAGCATAATAATACACCATATGGGTTACACAGCACATAACATGCAGCTAGTGCTGAGTGACTAGTGCTTTTTGAGGTTGGTTCGATTATAAAACATTTATCACGGGTTATGATTTCGGTTTCTATAAAAATAAATGGACATTAAATGCATTAGGCATTTTGTGGGTTGAATGCTCTCACACAGATTAAACAATTAAAAAGKAAACATATGGAATTATTTTAAGATGGTCATACCATGGATCATTTAGCGATTTTCATTTTGAATTTTAGGACCCCTTTAAGTATCAAATTAAATATTGAATTTGGCCTTTACTACTATAGCCCACAAACGCATTGAATAACACATTCATACATGGCAAAAAGAAGACAGTAAAAAAAATGATCATAAGGAATAAGATTTTGAATTGTCTGTCGTATAACTAGGAGACATAAGAAAGCTCTGTGTGTGTGTGTATATATATATATATTATATATCACACACACAGTTGAAGTCAGAAGTTTACATACACTTAGGTTGGAGTCATTTAAAACTCGTTTTTCAACCACTCCACAAATTTCTTGTTAACAAACTAGTTTTGGCAAGTTGGTTAGGACTACTTTGTGCATGACACAAGTAATTTTTCCAACAATTGTTAACAGACAGATTATTTCACTTATAATTCACTGTATCACATACACTAAGTTGACTGTGCCTTTAAACAGCTTGGAAAATTCCAGAAAATTATGTCATGGCTTTAGAAGCTTCTGATAGGCTAGTTGACACCATTTGAGTCAATTGGAGGTGTACCTGTGGATGTATTTCAAGGCCTACCTTCAAACTCAGTGCCTCTTTGATTGACATCATGGGAAAATCAAAAGAAATCAGCCAAGACATCAGAAAAAAATTGTAAGCCTCCACAAGTCTGGTTCATCCTTGGGAGAAATTTCCAAATGCCTGAAGGTACCCCGTTCATCTGTTCAAACAATAGTACGCAAGTATAAACACCATGGGACAACGCAGCTGTCATACCGCTCAGGGAGGAGACGCATTGTCTCCTAGTGATGAACGTACTTGTGTGTGAAAAGTGCAAATCAATTCCAGAACAACAGCAAAGGAACTTGTGAAGATGCTGGAGGAAACAGGTACAAAAGTATCTATATCCACAGTAAAACGAGTCCTATATCGACATAACCTGAAAGGCCGCTCAGCAAGGAAGAAGCCACTGCTCTAAAACCGCCTTAAGAAGGCCAGACTACGGTTTGCAACTGCACATGGGGACAAAGATCGTACTCTTTTGAACGTGTGTGTACTCACTCACTTATTACCGGTCAAAAGTTTTAGAACACCTACTCATTCAAGGGTTTTTATTTATTTTTACTATTTTCTACGTTGTAAAATAGTAGTGAAGACCTCAACTACAAAATAACACATGGAATCCTGTAATAACCAAAAAAGTGTTAAATCAAAATGTCTTATATTTGAGATTCTTCATATAGCCACCCTTTGCCTTCATATAGCCACCCTTTGCCTTGATGACAGCTTTGCACACTCTTGGCATTCTCTCAACCAGCTTCACCTGGAATGTTTTTCCAACAGTCTTGAAGGAGTTCCCACATTCTGAGCACTTGTTGACTGCTTTTCCTTCACTCTGTGGTCCAACTCATCCCAAACCATCTCKATTTGGTTGAGGGATTGTGGAGGCCAGGTCATCTGATGCAGCACTCCATCACTCTCCTTCTTGGTAAAATAGCCCTTACACAGCCTGGAGGTGTGTTGTGTCATTGTCCTGTTGCAAGACAAATGATAGTCCCACTAAGCCCAAACTAGATGGGATGGCATATCGCTGTAGAATGCTGTGGTAGCCATGCTGGTTAAGAGTGCCTTGAATTTCAAATATATCAGTGTCACCAGCAAAGCACCCCCACACCATAACATCTCCTCTCCATTTTTTACGGTGAGAAATACACATGCGTAGATCATCTGTTCACCCACAGTGTCTCACAAAGACACTGTTGGAACCAAATATCTCCAATTTGGACTCCAGACCAAAGGACACATTTCTACCGGTCTAATGTCCATTGCTCGTGTTTCTAGGCCCAAGCAAGTCTCATTCTTATTGGAGTCATTTAGTAGTGGTTTCTTTGCAGCAATTCGACCATGAAGGCCTGAATCATGCAGTCTCCTCTGAACAGTTGATGTTAAGATGTGTCTGTTACTTGAACTCTGAAGCATTTATTTGGGCTGCAATTTCTGAGGCTGATAACTCTAATGAACTTGTCCTCTGCAGCAGAGGTAACTCTGGGTCTTCCTTTCATGTGGTGGTCCTCATGAGAGCCAGTTTCATTATAGCGCTTGATGGTTTTTGCGACTGCACTTGAAGACACTTTCAAAGTGATTYAAATTCAGTATTAACTGACCTTCATGTCTTAACGTAATGATGGACTGTCGTTTCTTTGCTTATTTGAGCTGTTCTTGCAATAATATGAACTTTGTCTTTTACCAAATAGGGCTTCTGTATACCCCCCCTACCTTCTCACAACAAAGTATTGGCTCAAAGGCATAAAGAAGGAAAGAAATTCCACAAATTAACTTAAGGCACACCTGTTAATTGAAATGCATTCAAGGTATCTACCTTATGAAGCTGGTTGAGAGAATGCCAAGAGTGTGCAAAGCTGTCAAAGGGAAAGGGTGGCTATTTTGAAGAATCTCAAATATAAAATATATTTTGATTTGTTTAACACTTTTTTTTGGTTACTACATGATTCCATATGTGTTATTTCATATTCTACAATGTAGAAAATAGTTTAAAAAAATAAACTTGAATGAGTAGGTGTTCTAAAACTTTTGACCAGTAGTGTGTGTATATATATATATATATATACATATATATATATATACAGTGGCAAGAAAGTATGTGAACCCTTTGAATGACCTTAATTTCTGCATAAGTTGGTCATACAATTTGATCTTCATCTAAGTCACAACAATAGACAAACAGTCTGCTTAAACTAATAACACACTAACAATTATACTTTTTCATGTCTTTATTGAACACACCGTGTAAACATTCACAGTGCAGGGTAGAAAGTGAACCCTTGGATTTAATAACTGGTTGCCTCTCCTTTTGGCAGCAATAACCTCAACCATTCGTTTTCTGTAGTTGCAGATCAGGCCTGCACAGCGGTCAGGAGGAATTTAAAACCATTCCTCTTTACAAAACTGTTTCAGTTCTGCAATATTCTTGGGATGTCTGGTGTGAACCGCTCTCAAGGTCATGCCACAGCATCTCAATCGGGTTGAGGTCAGGACTCTGACTGGATCACTCCAGAAGGTGTATTTTCTTCTGTTGAAGCCATTCTGTTGTTGATTTACTTCTGTGTTTTGGGTCGTTGTCCTGTTGCGTCGCCCAACTTCTGTTGAGCTTCAATTGGCGGACAGCCTTAAAATGTCTTGATAAACATGGGAATTAATTTTTCCTTTCGATGTCCAGGCCCTGAGCCAGTAAAGCAGCCCCAATCCATGATGCTCCCTCCACCATGTCTTACAATTGGGATGAAGTTGATGTTGGTGTGCTGGGCCTTTTTTTTTTTTTCCAGACATATTGTCATGTGTTCCTTCCAAACAACTCCACTGTGGTTTCATCTGGTTTTAAGAGTCAATAGATTCTCTTCATGATTAAAAAATGAAAAATAACCTACATTTCAGTTAATCGCTCAGCACCACATGCAACATTACATCAAGCTGACCACCGATCACTGTTTCTCAATCCATTCTTGAGGGAACTGTTTTTGTTTTCGCCCAGTTTGTGAAATCACAAACAAACCATACAATAACAGGGTTGTATCAAAGATATGTTTTTGTGTTCCCCCTCTGTTCTTCAGTTTCATCTGTCTGATTATTAACTACACCTAGATATTGCTGACACTCCCCTGCATCATTCAAGGAAGCGGTTTGATCCCAGAAAGGAGCAGTATTATACAATGCCTATAGAAAAATATTAAATCCTTTAAGTCAGCTGTAAGTTGGCCACTCAGGAGCATTGACTGTATTCTTGGTAAGCAACTCCAGTGTAGATTTGGATTTTTGTTTTAGGTTGTCCTACTGAAAGGTGATTTCCTCTCCAAGTGTCTGGTGTAAAGCAGACTGAAGCAACTTGATCATGCTTAAATATATTTTCAATGTCTGATTTGTTATTGTTACCCATTTACCAATCCCTGCCCTTCTTTTATGAGGCTTTCGAAAAGCTCCCTGGTCTTTGTAGTTGAATCTGTGATTGAAATGCAATACTTGACTGAGGGACCTTACAGATTTACTGTATGGGGACAGAGGAAGGGGTAGTCATTAAAAAATGTCAACCCCTATTATTTCACACAGATGAGTCCATATCATTTATGATTTGTGAAGCTGCTTTTTTCCCCCCTTGACTAAACAAAGGGGTGAATACTTAGTCTTTGCATATCTTATTTCATTTGAATTAATTTGTAAAAATTTGTAGAATTTTCTTTTTCACTTTGAGATTATGGATTATTTTGTGTAGCTCAATGAAATCTATTTCAATCCCAATTTGTAATGCAACAAACTGTCAAAGTTCTAGGGGGTGTAGACTTTCTATAGGCACTGTAAATCCCTATGGAGTAGATGAAGGGAATCATTAAGACTATTCAGGAGTCGGTTGACGGGAAGGAGACGTGTCTAGCTGGCGTCCCGTCTTTGGGGCTGGGCTCTGTAATTAAGATCAGGGATCAGGACTAAGCGCTCACCATGAGATGCCAGATGCCATCTAGTCATAAGGAAGTACTTCCGTTTTTGTGTCTTGTGATGGGTTGTTGCCACAATGTATTTTTAACCTTAGTTAGATCTGAGCATTCAGCTTTTAAAATTCATCTGGATTCAATTGTTTGCCAGATAATGTGCATTATGAATAACCTTTCTGGAATCTTTGTCAAATGAGAGGCAAGGTTTCCGATCTTATTAAACGTGTAAGTAATTATGCAGTGATTCACAGAGAAAAGTCAAACATTGATTTAAAAAAATAGAAAATCATTGTCTTGAGAGTTCGAGAACATGGGACTATACGGTTCGATCTGCAGTTTTGTCAAAATTGAGTTATTGACATAGCCTTGTTCTGTAAATTGTTATCTACCTACAGTATATAGTACTCTAATTACCCCCAATTCATGTTAAGTTCAGAAGAATACTAGATTTTTAAAAYTTGCCATTCAAACCAATGAGGGTTTGTGTCTTTAAAGCCAATTATCTCAGAATCATCTTTTTGCAGATATAACCTTTTAAGAACCAAGCTCTCTCTTTGTATTATCCTTGAATCAAACCAAATGTATCATCACATTCCCCCTGCACATAATGACCAGTGAATGAATGAATCACAAAATAAATCATAACTGAATTTCTACCTAGGTACATCATGACAAGCGGCCGGACCATGGAGTCGACTAAAGAGTTCTTTTCGCGCCACAGCTACTTTGGGCTGGGCAAAGACAACGTGATCTTCTTCCAGCAGGGCATGTTGCCTGCCATGGACTACAACGGCAAGATCATCCTGGAGAGCAAAGCCAAGCTGGCAATGGCCCCAGGTACACAACTTAATCTGTGTGAGAGTGTGTGTGTACATCTGTGTATTTTAGATGTTAATGGGTCAGTACGGATGTGTGTGTCTGTATTTCAGATGGTAATGGGGGTCTGTACAGAGCTCTGGGTACCCAGGGGATTGTGGAGGACATGGAGCAGAGGAGGATCGGGTTCATCCATGTGTACTGTGTGGACAACATCCTGGTTAAAGTAGCAGACCCTGCCTTTGTCGGCTTCTGTGTCCAGAAAGGAGGAGACTGTGGGGCTAAGGTTAGTAGCGCTCTGTCTCTTTCTCACTGGAAGTCTCTCTCTATTGCTGTCTCTTTGCCCTCTTCTGTCTCTCACAACAGGGCCAAATGTGACTCATGAGGTCACCCAATATGTTCCAATACTCTTAAATGACTTCCTTCCTTCTCTAGTCAGATCCTATCTCAGTAGCTTAGTGGTTTCCTCTCCTGGACCTCTCTCCCTCTAAGCCAATGTTCACAAAGGCTTTGAGCTGAAAGCAGTATGGTTGGTCACACTGTGATGAGAAGGAAGATATTGAAATGAATTTAGACTCAGACCATGTTCAGGTCCTGTTGTACAATACCAGACCAGGAAGTTAGTATTGAAACTGTGTTCAGTAAAGGTGTGTTTGGATAAGAGGGTGTGACTGAGGGGATTCAATTAAACTGGCCCGGGTGGCAGTTTGCACCTGGTGAAAAGTGATTGCATTCGTTTTGAAATGCAACAGATACATATGTGTTCCCAGTCATGTGAAATCCTAATACATTTATTTCAATTGACTGATTTCCTTATACTGTATGAACTGTAACTCAGTAAAGTCTTTGAAATTGTTGCATTTATATTTTTGTTCAGTGTAGAAGGCAATGTATTTCATACCGAACACCTGGCTGCCTCCCTGACATGATGCTAAAAACAAAAGTTATGTAGGTTAATTAAGCATGTGGAGTAATGAGTAGGATTCTGTTTTCACATGCAATGTGTTTGCTTTTGATTAAAAACGCGTTGCCTGCCTTCCCACTGAAAACTAGTTTGAAAATGTATGATGTATGTTTTCTGAACAATGCCTCATGCTGCCTTGTTGACAATATGGCAGAGCAGCGCATATTCTATTACTGTTCAATTTTAGCTGGGTGTGCCTCCTTCACCGGACACGTGAAGGGCCATAGCTCGAGTTTCTAAACCCAGAAGCGCAACGACATCGCCTACAAGTGTGAGCAGGGATTTCTATTTGAAAAGCAGTTTTAGCCCATCTTTATACTGTACTGTCTTTGAGACATTGACAACTGCCTTGCCACAACTTCTCCTCTTTAAAGAACTGCACTTCTAATTCACCACAAGGTGGGGGTGTAGACTATCACCCAGAAGGAGTGAAGGAGCAGGCGTTTCCTCACACATACATGGTTCAAACCAAGATGTTTTTCGGCCAACTTTTACATCCCGCCAACTGTTCTTTATATTTGAAATGCATGGCCGGCGCCAAAGCCTCAACTTTTACTCCCGCCAACCGATCTAGTCATGATTACGTTAAAGTTCTGTCTACGGCTTAAAGCCAGTTCATGCTTGCTCTGGAAATGTGATTTGGAGGCTCCATATGGAGTGTGACTCAATTGTGTAGCCTCCAGAGGCTTGCAGAGGCCAAATCGAGCAACATACAAAATCGCTGTGCGTTTCACAAATTTTGTAATCATGTGGAGTACTCTGTATAGCTCCGCATTGACATGATTGGTTGGCGGTAGGGGCGCGAGGTGCAATATAAACAAACTCACTTCCTTCACAGCTGCTCTGCTCTGCTAAACGCAAGAAGTATACATGCCCTACTATCCCATTACTACTATCCTCCTGCCTGTTCTAAACTTTGCGAGGCATGTCACTTCAACCATCTCTTCCCATAGCCCAGGACATGCACTGTTTTCTTAACCACAAATGGATGGAACCATAAATAATTACCGTGGGAAGAAATATCACTGAATAACGACAATATTGGAATAAAGAAGGGCTAAAGCAATTGAAGGCATCAAATTGTTGCTTACTGAAACTCCCAAATTCAAGTTATAATACAAAGCAATACCAACTATTTCAGCAACGTTTAGATCTGCTTTGAGACAAGTGTTGGGAATCAGTCAGATTTTCTTTTCACTAAATCTCTGTTCAGATATTGGTTAGCCAGGCTACAATTAGGCTCATTTATTAGTGCTGATCAGACATTTTTTTTCAAGCCTGGTTATGTAGCGTAACATTCATGAAAACTTTGTATTGTAAACTAGATGTTTTGGGCTTAGTTATAGTGAAACAAGTCTAACAAGTACATTTATTTTTGCCCCTATTAGTTCAACTCTACCATTGAAATCATGCCTCTGTCATCTCAAGGGAGGTGTTTGATATGAAATGCATTCCCTTCTACACCGAACAAAAATCTAAATGCAACAATTTCAAAGACTTTACTGAGTTACAGTTCATACAGTGTAAGGAAATCAGTCAATTGAAATAAATTAGGATTTCACATGACTAGTAATACAGATATGTATCGGTTGGCCACAGATGCCTTAAAAAAAGGTAGGGGGTGGATCAGAAAACCAGTCAGTATCTGGTGAGACCATCATACTGCAGTGCACGAGAGACAGTTCCTGCAAGGTATTTATGACCGTCATAATACTGGCCAACTCGCCCAAGAGAGGGGGGTCTTGAAACCTTCGGTTAGCCGGCACCTTTGATCTCCATCCAGGAGTGCAAGTCCTGACCACACCAACCAACAAAATGAAAGAGAAAAAAGAGAGACAAAGGAAAACAACAATGCAAAACAAAATGATGACATCAAGGACAACAAATCATAAAAGCAAGGCCAACTGAACATGTTTGAGTGCATGTATGGCACTATTTACATGTGTGTGTATATGCATGTGTACAAACACCTGCACAGCATGCATATGATGCCTCCTTGATTAGACTACTGTAGCAATCTTGCTTGAGTGGCAGTATCCTCGCTTATAAACCATGGATTACTGACATGGGGTGCTGTATTGAAGCCACTGTCCTGCCATCTTGGTGGTACTCCTTAATTGTCAAAAATATTTTAAAGCTATAGAAATACATTTATTCATATCTACATTTTGTTTCTTGACATGTATTCTATTACAGACACTTTAAATGCATACTTTTAAATGATGTGAGCAAAAACATTTTTTTAAAGACAAATGTAAAAATATAGACTTTAAAAAAAATAGAGTACTAATGTTACTGGCCCCACTACAACAAATATTTAAATACATGTAATTTTGGCCTTAACAGTTCATTTAAATACTGTAGAATTCCATTCATTCCTATGGAGGACTGCTTCTACTAGGGAGTGGTAACAGTTGCTTCAAAGCCTCAATGGCTAGTACATAGCGTCAGCAATCCAGGGTTTATATATGTAACACAAAATTCAGAAGGCAGTAAGGCACATTTCCGCATATGACCAAATTCAACTTTTCTTTTTTTCTTTTTTTACCTGAGGGTCAACCTTTTATACAGTACCCAACTCACTAATCTGTGAGTTAATTTGACCATTGGGAAAAATAGTTACTGTGTAAATACAGCAATGCGGGTTGGATTGAATTGAGCCCCTAATATAATTTTTTTTAGGGGATGATTGCACTTTTCTTCCAAACACAATACTGCAATAAATGTGAGTAATTTCAAATATGTTTTTGCCCCATGGGTAATAAAATGTACACTGTAAGTAGCAATAGCTCTCATTAACACAGCGCATAACTACTGTGAGCAAACTGTCCAGAGCTATATTTGCTCACGATGCACATTTTATCAGAGCATGCCAGTGAACTTCGGGTAAGTATTGGAAAGTGTTGGAATCAGGTACAACTAGATTTACCCACCCCCAAAAGGAATATTTATGAGCAATTCCCCGCCACCCACAACTTCTCACCTAAATGCATGTTTTAAAAAGTAAGGGGTTAGGCAAAGGCTGAAATTGGGTTTGAGAGTTAACCTTTAACAATTGGATTATTTTATTATTAGTAGCCTAGGTCTACTCTTAACCAAAAGCCTGTGATTTGTCTTAATCAATGTGAATTTGTTTCACTGAGTCTCCATCTGTATATTTAGTTCATTCTCTGTCTGGGAAAATAAGTGGTGGTATAGTTCATCTATTCATTTTCTCATCTACAGTGTATTCCGAAAGTATTCAGACCCCTTTACTTTTTCCAAATTTATGTTTCAGCCTTATTCTAAAATGGATTAAATCGTTTTTTCCCTCAATCTACACACAATAACCCCATAATGACAAAGCACACAGGTTTTTAGAAATTTTATTTTTAATAAATTTGCTATCACATTTACAGTTCAAGTCGGAAGTTTAGATGCACCTTAGCCAAAAACATTTAAACTCAGTTTTTCACAATTCCTGACATTTAATCCTAGTAAAAATTCCCTGTCTTAGGTCAGGTAGGATCACCACTTTATTTTAAGAGTGTGAAATGTCAGAATAATAGTAGAGAGAATGATGGATTTCAGCTTTTATTTCCTTCATCACATTCCCAGTGGGTCAGAAGTTTACATACACTCAATTAGTATTTGGTAGCATTGCCTTTAAATTGTTTAACTTGGGCCAAATGTTTTGGGTAGCCTTCTACAAGCTTCCCACAATAAGTTGGGTGAGTTTTGGCCCATTCCTCTTGACAGAGCTGGTGTAACTGAGTCAGGTTTGTAGGCCTCCTGAGCGCCTCCTGAGCGCTATGGCGTAGGTTTTTAATCAAGGCTCTCTCTGTACTTTTCTCCGTTCATCTTTCCCTCGATCCTGACTCGCCTCTGCTTCTGAAAAACATGCTTCACCTTAGGGATGGTATTGGCAAGGTGATGAGCTGTGCCTGGTTTCCTTCAGACGTGATGCTTGGCATTCAGGCCAAAGAGTTCAATCTTGGTTTTAACAAGAATCTTGTTTCTCATGGTCTGAGTCCTTTAGGTGCCTTTTGGCAATCTCCAAGTGGGCTGTCATTACTGAGGAGTGGCTTCCGTCTGGCGACTCTAACCTAAAGGCCTGATTGGGGGAGTGCTGCAGAGCATGGTTGTCCATCTGGAAGGTTCTCTGATCTCCACAGAGGAACTCTGGGGCTCAGTCATAGTGACCATTTGGATTCTTGGTCACCTCCCTGACCAAGGCCCTTCTCTCCAGATTGCTCGGTTTGGCCGGGCGGCAAGCTCTAGGAAGAGTCTTGGTGGTTCCCAGCGTCTTCCATTTAAGAATGATGGAGGCCAGTGTGTTCTTTGGGACCTTCAATGCTGCAGAAATTGTGGTACCCTTCCGCAGATCTGTGTCTCGACACAATCCTGTCTCGGAGCTCTACGYACAATTCCTTCGTCCTCATGGCTTGATTTTGGCTCTGACATGCACTGTCAACTGTGGGACCTTATATAGTGTGTGCCTATCCAAATCATGTTCAATCAATTGTATTTACCACAGGTGGACTCCAAGTTCCAGAATCAGCTCTATGGAAACCGGATGCACCTGAGCTCAATTTCTTCTTTTGAATACTTAAGTAAATAAGATATTGGAGGTGGAAACATTATGCTTTGGGGGTGTTTTTCTGCTAAGGAGACAGGACAACTTCACAGCATCAAAGGGACAGTGGACGGGGCCATGTACCGTCAAATCTTGGGTGAGAACCTCCTTCCCTCAGCCAGGGCATTGAAAATGGGTTGTGGATGGGTATTCCAGGATGACAATGACCCAAAACACACGGCCAAGGCAACAAAGGAGTGGCTCAAGAAGAAGCACATTAGGTCCTGGAGTGGCCTAGCCAGTCTCCAGACCTTAATCCCATAGAAAATCTGTGGAGGGAGCTGAATGTTCGAGTTGCCAAACGTCAGCCTCTCAACCTTAATGACTTGGAGAAGATCTGCAAAGAGGAGTGTGACAAAATCCCTCCTGAGATGTGTGCAAACCTGGTGGCCAACTACAAGAAACCTCTGATTGCCAACAAGGGTTTTGCCACTAAGTACTAAATCATGTTTTGCAGAGGGGTCAAATACTTATTTCCCTCATTAAAATGCAAATCAATATATACAATTTGACATGTGTTTTTCAGGATTTTTTMGTTGTTATTCTGTTTCACTGTTGAAATAAACCTACCATTAAAATTATGACTGGTCATTTCTTTGTCAGTGGGCAAACGTACAAAATCAGCAGGGGATCAAATACTTTTTTCCCCTCACTGTACTCCCACTCCTAAATTGCCAGTATGCGCACGGGAGATCTAGAAGGCTTATTACGGCAAGAATGTGGTAAAAATAGGAATGTATGTGTTGTGCTCAAAATATTATTATTAATATGAGATATTTTGTTTATAAAATGTTATTTATTATACCGTAAAGGGTACCTAGAGCAGAGGTGTTTTTTTAAGCTCGACAATGTCAGGAACTGGCTTTAAATGACAGGCTATTCCTCTTAACACATCCAGGGAGTCTCATTCATTGCTCCTTCAAGTAATCTCACTGTACATTGATGGGTTTGATGACAGAAGACACGTTGACTAAAACAAACACTAAAGAATAAAAAATAACTGCTGCAACTATATGAAGTGATACTGGCCTTGTTTTACTGCCTCGTTATGAACAATGAGGGAACCACACAGCCCTCCAACACCGACGGCCTAGACCACTCAGCCTATAGTATCACAAGCCTGATGTATGAATCTGTTTTTTCTACACGTTGAGTTTGGACACTGTACTATTTTTGAGAGGGAAGAAAACTGTACAGGGAGCAGTGGTTAAATAGGAAGCAAKATTTTTTTACGACGCAAGGTACTTATTGAACTATTAAAAATATCACTGAGTATAGAAAACATTAACGCCAGCTCTTTCCATGACAAAGATTGACATGGGGAAAGCAGTGATCCCTTACTGATGTTACCTGTTAAATCCACTTTAATCAGTGAAGATTAACCGGGCTCCTCTCCTTTAAGGTTTTTAAGCCTTTTTTGGTTGTATTTGTGCCTTTTCAGGGGGTGAATGGGCAAGACAAATGTAAGTGCCTTTGAATGGGGTATGGTAGTAGGTGCCAGGCGCACTGGTTTGTGTTAAGAACCTGCAACGCTACTGGGTTTTTCACACCCAACAGTTTCCTGTGTGCATCAAGAATGGTTTATTACCCAAAGGACATCCAGCCAACTTGACACAACTGTGGGAAGCATTGGAGTCCACATGGGCAAGCATCCCTGTGGAATGCTTTCGACACCTTGAAGAGTCCCCAATTGAGGCTGTTCTGAGGGCAAAGGGGGGGGGGGGGGGGGTTGCAACTTAATACTAGGAAGGTTTTTTTTCTTCCATGTTTGGTGTACTCAGTGTGAGGCTGTCAGTCTTCTCTAAAGTCCTCTTTTTTGATTTATCTCAGAGACTAGAGATGCACCGGTAAGGGGAGTTTTTGAAACCTCCAATTCAAAACGTGGAAATAACTCAAGACTCCTGAAATTAGCCTCCAAAGCATTTATAATTTTCTGTGAAGTCCAACCAATGACTACTAGTCCACCAACAGTCGTGCTTGGTACATTAACCTGACTGCAGCCTGGCCTGCACATTTACCAGGTCTGTGCAACTTGTCAAACCATCACCACAAAACTCTGCAGAATGGAGAAAAGGCTTTTTACACTTGAAATATGCCTCCTGAAGTACAACTCTACAATGAAGTACAGGTGTAATTAAGTTAAACATTTAACGCCAAGTTGAGAGCTAAAGTAAACCCATTCCTGCTGCGTGTCAGTCTGAGCTGTGGTGTGGAGGCTCTGCTAGGATCAGAGGAATGCAGGGACCCACCCTCCTGTCGTTAAATGACAGAGACTGCAGTTGTGGCTTCTTCCACCAAGCCTCTCCCCCAGAGCTAAACCCTTCGTCAGCCTGCTGAGCCTAGTCTCCCCCCCCCCAGCCCTACCAAGGTCCAGACTCTCCCCCACCACTAAACCCCTCATCAAGCCCAGCTCTTTCATTTGGACTGCCAACCAGATGAGCAGAGGGCTGGATCTCTGATTTGGACCAGACTCCAGTCATTAAAATGTACAGTCAAATCCTCTAACAATCCCATCCATGTCTTCCTTTCTATCTGCAATCTTCTGTAAACGAAAATCCAAATGCTTTTAGTGGGAATGAACTAGTGCACACTTTGGAGAAGAGGGCAGAATCAGGTGGCAGTCCCAGGTGAGGTAAAATCCTTTCCTGTGACATCACTTCCAGGTGGTGGAGAAGACCAATCCAACGGAGGCGGTGGGCGTGGTCTGTAAGGTGGACGGCTGTTACCAGGTGGTAGAATACAGCGAGATCTCCTTGGCTACGGCTGAGGAGCGTAGCACTGACGGGCGGCTCATGTTCAACGCTGGAAACGTAGCCAATCACTTCTTCACACTACCCTTCCTCAGGGACATCGTCCAGTGAGTCTCTCTCACACATACACACACACATTTAACATAGCTAAACAGTTAAAAATGCACACAGCCACACACACAGCCCCACATACCTCCATACAGTAAGTGAGTAATTACATGGTGAATTGTTAACCCCCATTAAGCAGGTATTTGAGGTCATTACCTGCCTAGTGAGACCCTCATAACCTGAGAGAGAAGTAGTGGCCTTGGCCCTAGCTGGTTTCTAATGAGCAGTGTGTGTCAGCTGATAAATGGCTGGAAACATCGCAGTGAATTTTAATGAGTACCCAGAATCTAAGGTGAAGGAAATGAAAGGAGGAAAAAGCTGCAGTTTAGTTTTCTATGTCTGGACTTTGGAATTTTAAATACATGATGTCTTTGCCAGTGTTTTTCTTTCTCTTCATTGTTTAACAGTTATAACCAAGAGCATGTTTCAGATTTCCTGATCTCCCTTGTCTGTCTCTGTCTTTAACTCTCTCACCCCCTTTCTCTCTCCCTTTCCACCTCTCTCTCTCCCTTTCCACCTCTCTCTCTCCCTTTCCACCTCTCTCTCCCCCTTTCACTCAGGACATTCGAGCCTCAGCTGCAGCATCACGTGGCCCAGAAGAAAATCCCGTACGTGGACATGCAGGGAAGGCTAATCAAACCTGACAAACCCAACGGGATTAAAATGGAAAAATTTGTCTTTGACATCTTCCAGTTTTCCAAGTGAGTGCTGTGATTTTCCAACCGGCTTTAGCATGTGTGGAGCTGGCAGGCTGTTTCCCCTTTTCAAGGAAGTAAACTAAAATTACAATTCAGTAGTTGAAAAATTGGCATTTATTTTCATTGACTTCTCAATCAACTAAAAAGTAGAACCTATTTATTTCAAAAGTTTCTACATTTCTGAATTTGAAATACAAATCACTTCCTGAATTGACTGCCTTCATTTCAACTGCCCGACCCTGGAGGTGAGGGAGAGGAGAAAGGGCAGCAGAATGCAGGAATCAGGGTTCTCCCTCCCCACAGCCAGGCTTCTGTTTGTAAGACCCAGGTCCTGACACCCAGATCTCTGGAGCCCCAACCTCAGCATCCTGCCCCATGGCAGGTTCCAACACCCCAGACCCCTAGCCGGAACCCCAGCTCCATAGCCACTGTCCCAGAGCCAGGAAGCACGGCCCGGCCCTCCTCATCCTCTTCCTCCTGCTGCTGAGGCTTGAGGAGGCAGGTTTTACGAGCTGCTCCAGCCTCCTCTCTCCCTGTGTCTCTCCCTCCCGCCAGCGGTTTAATCATCATGACATCATCTCTGAGTCATGCTGCTGCTTTTCCAACTTTACATGGAGTCAAAGGATTCTTCTCATTGCAACGAGGACGCTATTCTATGTGGCACTATTCGACAACCCTTCACTTTCAGGCTGTTTAAAACTGGAATGGGACGATGATAAATGTGTTTTGTTGTGGGTTAAACGGTATCACTAAAGATGTATTTTCCCCATTGTGTGTGTGTCTCAGGACCTTTGTGGTGTACGAGGTTCTTCGTGAAGACGAGTTCTCTCCCCTGAAGAACGCAGACAGCCAGGACGGTAAAGACACACCCACCACGACGAAACACGCCCTCATGTCCCTTCATCACCGCTGGGTCCTCAACGCTGGAGGACACTTCATAGACGAGAACGGAACACGCGTGCCCGCAATACCCAGGTGAGAGAGAGACACGTACACAGTGAGTATACGCTCTATTTGACACGTTCATCACCATATAGTCTCCCTGTCACAGCTTTTTCACAGTCACACGTTCTCACAGCACTCCCTCACAGTTCCCCTTAACCCTGTGTGTCCTGTGTAATGTTTTAATGTTTCCAGAGACGGATCTGCAGGAAGTGGCACAGCTGATGTCAACCAGAAGTAACTATTCTCTGTGCTACTGACTGAGTTACTGCATGGTGACGGGGCTTTGGCTTTCTCACACATTCGCACAGTTCACTGTAACCAACTGTGACACACACAAACACCCAGGCCGTCTCGATTCTCTACAGTTGCTTCCTCTCCTTGTCACCTGTCCTTTGCTTTCACCTGGTCAGTTTATTCCTATCAGTGTGGGTGTAGTGAAGGAGACGAGGAGAGAAAAGGACTCGAGTTTTGAAATGCAGCCTGGGGTTTACCTGTGCTAGTGCCCAGGTCACTGGGCAATGTCACAGGGTCACCTGCCCTGTGCAGGTGGGGGCAGAAGTACCTGGCTTGCCCACTGACTTGGTCCCTGTTCCAATAGTCTACATATGCATCCTTCCTTCCCCTCTTTCTTTAATCAATCACTGGCCTGCACATGATTAGATAATTGTAAGCCAGTTTACCACCCTGTTGCTTTCACCTAATAAATATCAAACCTTGCTAGATCAGTGATTACCTGAAGGAAGGAAGCATAAGATATTGGAGCAGGGCCTAGTGCTAACTGGGACAGTAGCTACTAACCCACGGAATGTGGAGCATGCTGGGTAATGGGCACTGGGCACGCTTTGCGATCGATGTTACTGATGATGTCACTTAATGTCTGTCTGATGGTGACGGGGAGATGGGTAGACGATGAGTGACTATTTCAGATCTGATGTTGGTCAGTTACCTGTGATTGTGACAGCAACACGAAATGCATTTAAATCCTCTTTATTGTTCAAGGATGATTCCAGTTTTAATATTTATAACATTCATAATGCGAACTTAGTGGTGTCATTTAGATTGTAATAAGGTGTAGTGGCTGTTTTTGTGTGATGTATGCGCTCTCCCAATCAATAGAGACTTCATTCACTTCCACTGACATTTCAGTGCTGACTTAGTCTTCCTGGACCTAGATTAAGCCTACTCCTGGACTAAATGGAATCTCAGTTGAAAGTGCTTTTTAGTCCAGGAATAGGCTTAATTRTAGTCCCGGAAACAGGTCTATGAGTCTAACTGCTGCTGTTGACGCTTTAATGCTTTGCTCCAAACGTTTCATCTAAGAACACCTGGAGCAGAGGATCACACATCCAGCTGCTTTTTCTCTTTTTCTCCTTGCACAAGAGAGAACCAACTAAGCCTCTCCTCCCTTCTTATGCCTCCTTCTCTTTTCCCCACAGCCTGAAGGATGGAACAGACCTGCCAATCAAATGTGAGATCTCCCCACTGGTGTCCTATGGCGGGGAGGTAAGGGGGAGGGACTTAACAGTAGGGCCCTGTTCAAATAGAAAGAAATATAAAAACAAGTGTTTCCCATTATAGTTATTAAATTCAGCTTTACTAGCATTGATGATATCATATCCTGATGTCACTTCCTGTTGTTGCAGGGGCTGGAGGGGCTGGTGAGGGGGCAAGAGTTCCGCCCCACCCTGGTCATTGACGAGAGTGGAGCCCACGAACTGGTGAAGAATGGAGTGTGAGGGACAGCAGGATGGCGGGAGAGAGAAGGAAAGGGTGCGAGTGATGGGGGGGAAAAAGACAAGCCAAAGACCTATTCCACTCCTCCCCCCGTTTCAGTGCAATAATGCTGTGTTCATGCGCTCTTGGAAATAATCTCTAACACAGGTTTCCGACATCCAAATACTGTTAATGTGAGCTTCCAAATCGGAATTATAAGTGGGAAACCTGTGCTATAATTCAGTACCATGAGCTCCAACCCCCAGTTGGAATGTTTTTTTCCAGATTTTTCCACGGAGCACATGACCGCAGCATAAGATGAAGTACAGAAGCCTTGCGTGGCTGGATGAAGCAGTCTGAAGATCAAGTTATTTATTTTGCTTATAAGATGTATTTTTATATGGATGGATGTCTTGTGGGGAAATTACCCCCTACGCATTTTACCAAGTGATTTGTACATACAGATACAGAGAGTACAACGATTGTAATCAGATGATCCTAATATGATTATTACATGTAATGTAGGTACATGGGGAGGGTTTTATTTCTAATAACTGGGTAGTATAGCACACTACTGCTAGCCTAGTAGTAGTGTTACATTTACAAGTAGTAGTTGTCATTTTATTGAAGTAGCAGTAGTTGGATTTTAATTGGTAGTATCGATATTAACATATTTAGTTCAGTCGTATAGAGTTGATGGAAGGGGAAAGACAGTGAACCTGTTGAGCTATATGACCTGTTCGATTTTCTTTATTAAAGAAATGTCCAATTTGCAAGAGGTGTAAGCCTTCTTTGATTTAAACTCAAGATTAGCGCGGTGTGTCGGTTTGCGGTGTGGATTTGTCTGCGAGCGCGCTCTGTTATGACTGTGTTGATTTGTCTGTCTCTGTTTGTGTGTGTGTGTGTGTGTGTGTGCGGCTGTGTGCGATGGATGTTTTTTGCATTAGAAGTCCTGGTGTGTTGAATCAGAGTTTCCAGCAGCAGCATATGGTTTGTGTTTAAGATGGGCCAGAGAGAGCATGATACACACTGCTGCAGCCACTCAGGAAATATAGTCTGTGGCTCCTAAGCGTCTCTGTCTCGCACACACCTACTCATTCTCCATCCTCTCTCATGTCCTCTTTTCTCTCTTACTAGCGCTCACTCCCGCTACAGTATATCCGACAGAAGGTATTGATTGCAGTGATCGAGGYAAATGTGTAGGTAACACTTTTTTATGAAGGGTTCCTTTAAATGTAAATGTTGAATTTGACTGCGGTAAATAACGATGTCTATTGTAGACGGTTATATTCCTTCAGGCAGATATGAAACATGACCATGTGCATAGATAGATGTTTAGCAGGCTGGACTACTTTAGTGTGTGCGCTTTCTTCATTAAGCCACCATGCTTTTCCACCATGAAGGAAATTAGACATTTAAAGGGGAATTCCACCCTGTGATAATTATGATCCTCCCTATGCCTTTTATTTCCTGAGTCTGGACAAAAGTTTTAGTCTACATCAGAAACGGAACACTGTCCGTGATGATGTCATCAGGAGGTGACCGTCTAACTCTTCACTAAGGTGAGCTCTTTCTATGGACTGAGTATAATGTATCTATGGGCTAAAAAGGACTTCATGAATTGTTATAAGTTATTATCATAGTAATAGTACTGGTGTCTGGCTTGCAATTCTAAATAATGTAAATTAAACTAATTCCAGGTCAACCGTTGTAAGTGTACTCACACTACTTAAGTGTATTGTCAATGTCATTACTATGGTGAATATAAACTTTTTTTTGTATTGTAAAATGGAACCCTATCAAATGTTTTTTCTGGTGTTGAATTGAATTTATTCAAAGTTTTATTTTGTTTACATTATTTGTCAACAGAATCAAATGTAATTTCTTCCACACAACATTGAATTAAAATGTCCTGTGCTTCATGAATTTAGCTGCCATGAGTTAGTGGTTTGATTGCTTCATCGGGCTGTCAAAAGAAAGCGTTCAAGGAGAAAAAGGCATTCTGATTGGGTACTGGGGTTTGATTTAATTGAAACCATATGTATAGCATGAGGAATTCTGGGATTTTGGCATGCCCCCAAGAATCCTCAGAATGTGATTTTTTTTCTCTCCTCCGAGCTCCCTTTTTTTCCAGGGGTGTCTTGCATCAGTCCAGTGTATGCGAGAGGGAACTGAGCTGAGCGAGAGTGAACAGAGAGCGAATAGGCAGGCTTGGATTCTAACAGACTGAACTGGGTACACGGACACTCACAGGAATACTCCACTGCCTCCTCGGAACAAATGTTTTGAAAGGATAAACTCCTTAAAAGTATGTTTAAATTGTCCTTTTTCTCTCTCTAAATTTTTTTTGAAATATGACTTCTGTGTTTCGATGGTAAATGGATTGGGTTTCACTTGAAGCTAGATATATGCTTCTATTTTCTGTAGAATTGTGTCAGTACCTCACATTAGTCTGTGTTTTTAGTGTAGTTTTGAACCCATGTCCCATTTGCAAGAGAGAAAGAGAGAGCGTTGCTGTTTGCATGGCAGACTAGAATAGATGATAGCAGAGAGACATGATGCAGCCTTTCGCATTTCCACGCTTCACTGTGAAAGCACTGCTGCAATCCAGCTGCTACACAAAGGCCATTACACACATACTGCATAATATCGTTGCTCTGGTTTGAATTTGAAAATTAMTGTGCATTTGCTTGGGTTTTAATGTAGACTACTTGCACTTATCACAGAATATGATGGCATTKAAAAAATTACTCAATGTTGACTTAAATACAAAACCAAGGAGGCTCATGGTTCGCACCCCCTTTCATAGACTTAGACAGTAATAATGACAACTTCCGGAGGACATCCTCCAACCTATCAGAGCTATTGCAGCATGAACTGATATGTTGTCCACCCAATCAAAGGATCAGAGAATGAATATTGTACTGGAAGCATAAGCTACAGCTAGCTAGCACTGCAGTGCATAAAATGTGGTGAGAAGTTGACTCAGAGACAATAGTTGAACAGTTTTGAACAAGTTTTATTTTGTATTTATCAGATTTTTTTCTTCAATTAGCTAGAAAATGCAGCTAGCTAGTTTAGCCTAGTCCATTAGCTATGTTGACTATGACATTACTTTAACTAATATGGTGACAATGATGTACGCTGTGTGTAGTGGTTATGATATGAAAGTTTGTCTTGGAAAGGTTTTTTCGCCTGGTCACAGACAGCTGATGTATAGTGCATTGAAGTCCACAAGCGAAGGGAAAAGGTGAGAGGAGGAGAGCGAGTAGATGCGAGAAGGAATACAACAAGCAGTTTTTGGGGAGTTTTTTTTACAATGAGCTGTTTGTAATTGGCTACGAAAGGGAACTGTTTGCGTGGGATCAGGAGTGTATTCATTCCCGTGATTGTGTTAAAACGTTTCTTAAACGGAACGGATAAAAATACCTGAATTTGTCCAATAGAAACTCTCATTTGCAATTGTTGGACTAATGACTACGCCCTAGATCAGCTAGATGCAGGCAAGAGTGTGCAAGGCAGTATTGAATGTGTCATTGTCTGTCCATGTGTCACTGTCTCATATTTCTCTCGACCTGTGTGCACCTACGTTGTAGTCTTTCATTTATAGGCTAGGTTGTAGGAACCTCATGATGAGTACAGGGGAAATGTCAGTATCATATTGTAGCCTAAACCTATTGAATTTAACTGGGTGAATGGAATATGAATGAGTCATCCAGTATGCTGTAGTACAAATAAGGCCATACTCATAAAACCTAATTGTCCTCCCTCATCTTAAGTGGCACCGACTGCCACTTATCAGTTATGCCATACATTACAGGAAGTTAAACATTTGCTTGCTAGTTACATCATTGTTTTTTACTACGTATTAGTCAATGGAGAATATAGCCTCACATATCCTAGATATATCTGTGACATTGACCATTCTTAGAAAATTTGTACTGCAAAATAATGTTGTGCTTCCCAGCTGATAGGATATTGAAGGTCTTGTTTTGGCTGGTGGAGCAGCAGTGAAACTAATGTAGAAATTGCTTGAGGCTTTTTCACTTTCATGCTGCCACTTCAAAGCCCAGAGATAATTTGTTGTGTTTTGGTGGGTGGTCATTCACTGTGTTTAGGAAAAGTTGAGCAACTTTTCACCACTTGAGTCCTGTCCCTAACATGTTATTTTTGCTTGGTATTATCATACAATTCACATATGACCATATGTTATGTATTGTCATTTAGACTAAGGCATGTACAGTATAATGCTATGGTCTCAAAGATTTCCTCATGGACAAACTTTGACCTCATAGCCTGTAAAGCGCACACCACCCATATTTGTGTGTCTTTCTTTGTCCTCTTGGCAAGCAGGCGGTATGTAGGTGTTACGTGGGTGTTATGGAGGTAGTATGTAGACGGTATGTATGAGGTATGCGGGTGCCCTGTGTTATGTGGGTGACATCCACACAGAGGCTAAATTCTGCCATTTTTATATGGGGTTTGTAATAATAAGTCACTTTTATCCCAAGCAGTTATATATACACACAGACTCATACYGGCTCTAACTGGCTGAGCCATCTGAGCCACAGGTTGGTGGAAACACCCCCAGAGTAATCAAGGACAGTTCTAGAGAGGTTAAGGTGGGGGAGCATGTGGTGTGACCCACTTAGCCATTCCTGGCAGTGTGTGTGTGGGTATGTAAGAGTGTGTGTTGAGCCGGGTTCATGACCTCACTGCTGGTAATAGCCAGCCTGACCTCTCTCGTCCAGCTCTCAACATGTGCTTTAACTTATCAGAGGAATGCACCGCAGGTACTTCAACGGCCCAGTGAACACACAGCAGGTACTTCTGTGGCCCCTTGAACCACCTCAGTAAGGCTTACATAGCAGTTTGTGTTAACATTTTGAGAATGAATATCAAGACCGAAGGTCCAACAGTCAGACATATAGTAAACCGACAATTCAGGGAATCTAATGGAAAAGTGATCATGCTATAGAAAAATAGGAACACCATGGGGTGAAATCCAGACAGACAGAGACACCGACAGACAGAGAGAGACACACACACAGACACCGACAGCGGCAGACAGAGACGCAGGCAGACAGGCAGGCAGAGACGCAGGCAAACAGGCAGGCAGAGACAGGCAAACAGGCAGGCAGAGACAGGCAAACAGGCAGACAGAGACAGGCAAACAGGCAGACAGAGACAGGCAAACAGGCAGACAGACAGAGACAGGCAAACAGGCAGACAGACAGAGACAGGCAAACAGGCAGACAGACAGAGACAGGCAAACAGGCAGACACAGACAGACACAGAGAGACACAGAGAGACAGACAGACAGAGACAGGCAGACAGAGACAGGCAGACAGAGACACAGGCAGACAGAGAGAGACAGATTAGCAGGTTGTTATCACTGAGTCTCTCAGACATGCCATTTCAATTAGCAACCCCTCCCCCCCCGGGGCCTCAGTCTGACTGATATCTCCAGATACAGAGGTAGAGATATAATGACACACTACTGAAACAGCAGGATATAATTTCAACACAGCAGACATGGGCTTGCCTGCCTGCCATAGGTCAATACGTCCCATGTTTCATATCAGTGCCACTCGCTGGCAGCACATGACCAGATGGGAACGTCGGGAGTGAGAGGCAGTCAGCTCAGGCAGGCAGTGTGTAGTTTGGTATAAATAGCAACATACTAGAGAACATCACCGAAAATACCAGATTTACTTATCGTGTGCTTGAACTCAAACCCTGCCCTAACCGACAGCACTTCCTTCAACACGACATAGAGGTAAGGTTCCCAGTAATACCAGTTGACAGAAATGTTAAGGTACAGACATGGTGTTGAAGTATTTTGATGTATAGTCGTTAGGGATGCAAATTTCAGTCTATTTTGTTGCAGACAAACCAACCCTCATTAACCAGTCAACAAACAATTCATTTTTTCCCCAACAGTAAAATTACTTGACCAAAGAAAATATTATGCATGCATACAACAAACTGACATTTTTAATTAAGAACTTAAGGTAAATGTCTTAGTCAAAAGGCTATAGCCCATTATTGACAATGCAACTGCTGTAAAAGCAGGTAATAAAACGGCATTATCTAACATTTGCCAAAATGCCATTTTGAGGGAAAACACTTCTGAACAGCCCACCTAATGTGAGCGGTTCCATATGTGACAGAGATGAAAATCTCAGTTAGAAACTTAGAACGAGGGGGAATCTAATAGCAACAATGATGACGAGTTGCTAATATGACTAGGATTGTGTGCGCATTTGGCTTCTGGACAGCGAAAGAAAGTTCATGAAAACCAATAGAACAGGAGAGAAATGCTGGTTAATGGCATGAGGAAGTCTTTATAAAAGAATTGCCTTCACATTTCTATGGTTGGATTTTGGCTAGGCTATTTCTAAGGTTAGACCGTCCTCATTATTTGAAGTAAAGTAAAACATTTGGGTTTCAAACAATTATACTGCAAACTCACATTGTAAAGTGGTGGGTGACTCGCTGATCGCCTGCCAACTATTGACAAGGCTATAGCGTATGCACTCGAATGGCGAATGGGAGGCGCGCTTTAATTAGGAGTAGATTGAGAAATAAAAATAGTAGCTCTTTTTAATCATGGCCATCAAAGTTTAACWCATGATTGTATTTAGAATTGTTATTTGTTGTGCAATGACTGGGCTTAAAAAAAAGCACGTTTTACTTCAGTACCAGCTTTTTTGACGAGCTTCTCTTGTGCTGTCTGACAGGTGATAGGCCATTCCGCTCCTTAAACTAGGCTCTTTATGCTGTGCGCGTATGATAAAAGGTTGCGTGTTCGAATCTCATCACGGACAACTTCTGCATTTTAGCTAATTAGCAACTACTTACTAATTTTTAGCTACTTTGCAACTAGTTTGGAGGTTAGCTAACCTTAAACCCTTTAACCTTATGCTTAACCGTAACCCTAGCTAACGTTAGCCGCCTAGCTAACTTTAGCTAGCCTAGCTAACATTAGCCYCCTAGCTAACGTTAGCCGCCTAGCTAACGTTAGCATTAGCCACCTTGCTAACGTTAGCCACAACACATTTTAATTTGTTAGATATCATACGTTTTGAAAATTCAGAACATATTGTACGGATTGCAATTTGTAACATATTGCAATTCATATTATATCGTATGAACTGTAATTCAGAACATATCTTATATAAAATGGATGATGGACATCCACAAATTAATACTGTACTAAACGAAACGTCTATTTTCGGCAGCTAACTAGTACTTCATTTCAATGTACTATTGTGATTCTTACAGGACAACTGTGAACTAATGGTTAGTATGCACAGTCAGTCTCGTCCTACTCTAAGTACCAGTGTACATAAATATTACAACCACCTAAACATCTCTTCTGATTCGTGATCAATTCTGAGAACTGAACTAGGAAGAGACAACTTCAGCCCAGTTAAGTCCAGATAAGGAGAACAGGGTGAATAAAGATAACTACTTTGCTTTGAGTGGGAATATGCAGTGATTAAATGGGGAGAAGAAAGAGAAAGAGGGAAGAAAGGGAGCTGGTCTCTTAACGCCTCACACAGATGGATGGATTGGCAAGAACCTGAAAACAACAACAAAATGTTATTTCTCTCTCAGCTGTCTCTCTCTCGCTCTCCCTCTCGCTCTCCCTCTCTTTTGCTCCTTCTCGTGCCTAGTACTTAATAATATAACATTTTGTTGTGTGTCCGAATAAGAATTATGATATTCAGGGTCCAAGAAAACAGAATCATTCAAACTGTCTAAGTGTTCTGTGTTCAGGAATGTCTTTGGAGAGATGTATTTATTGACAGCTTGAAACTACTCTGAAGTACCATAGTAATAGTACAGTAATTGTGATGGGAGTAGAAGTGGCAATATTTGCAAGCAGCAGTAATAGTAGTTAGGGTTGGGCGGTAAACAGATTTTCATACCATTTCTGTTCCATACCAGGTATACAGTGTTACCGGAAGTGCACCCGAGGCACTACTTATTTTCTCTTTTTTTGGGACGCACAAAACAATTTAGGCTACAGGGGTCGATGTTGTAACCAAGAAGCTTGACTATTGACATTTAGCCACTTAGCTAGCAAGTTAGCAAAGCAAATGCATAGCTGGAGCCCTAAGCTGAATATAATTTAAATAAGTAGTGGCATATGGTTTGGATTTTTTTACAGTATTGCAAAT
This sequence comes from Salvelinus sp. IW2-2015, assembly GCF_002910315.2. Taxonomy (NCBI): domain Eukaryota; kingdom Metazoa; phylum Chordata; class Actinopteri; order Salmoniformes; family Salmonidae; genus Salvelinus; species Salvelinus sp. IW2-2015. The sequence goes on along the minus strand of NC_036853.1, from coordinate 23,473,408 downwards.
CATCTGTTTTAGAAATACCCCAGTATTTCTATAAATTCTATATCGCCCAAGCCTAGTAGTAGTGTTACATTTACAAGTAGTAATTGTGTAATTTATTGAAGTAGCAGTAGTTGGATTTTAATTGGTAGTATCGATATTAACATATTTCGTTTAGTAATATTGAGTTGAGATGGAAGGGGGAAGGGGAAAGACAGTGAGAATGGAGCGGGTCTTAGGCTCTGACATGATTTAAACACCATGGGAGGAAATGGAAAATAACTTCTTGGACCTGATAATTGAGTTTCCACATTTAACATCCAAAACTGAGGGTTAGGGCCTTATAAATAAAGCTTTTAACTGATTCTAAGGCCCTTTCTCTCTTGCTTTGTCTTTCTCACTCTACTCCCTCTCTCCCCCCCCTCTGTCTCTCAGGTCTCATTAAACCCAGCTGGGTATCATTAACAGTGAATACAGTCCAGATATTCTTACCAGCCAGACAGTCAGAGAGGGGGTCACTAGTATCGTGGGAGTGACACCAACCGGGAGTGTGTGCACAAGTGTGTATTTGAGTGTCTCTCACAGAACCCTACAATTGTGTTGTTGGTTTAGATTGCATCATGATGCGCAAGAAGTATGTGCGAAAAATGCTAATATCGGTCCCATGACTTGAAGTGGATTTGTTAAAACGTTAACATGTGGAAACAGTGCAAGGGAAACTAAACCAAGGCATGGATTTCTTTCATACTTTGTCCATAGACTGCTTASAGGGTAAGGAAGCCAATGTGAACCAATGTAATTTAGGTGAACAATCCCTTTAACATTATCACCCTAGGTAGCACCTGTGGCCCGCCCATGAATGTTTATAGTCTTCCCTTCACCTCGCTTCCAGATGTCACACATTAACAGTACACATAATTCCTCTAATGACCAGGGAGAGAAGGGCTGTGTGTTTCTGCTCGCCTATTGTTTACATGCCTCCATCTGGCTTTGGGGCAGCAGGTAGCCTAGTGTTTAGAGCGTTGGGCCAGTAACCGAAAGGTTGCTGGATCGAATCCAAGAGCTGACAAGGTAAAAATCTGTCATTCTGCTGTTCCCCAGTAGGCCATCATTGTAAATAAGAATTTCTTCTTATTTATCTCACCCCTTTCTCTCTTGCTTTGTCTTTCTCACTCTACTCTCCCTCTATATCTCCCTAGTTAAATAAAGGTTAAATAAATCAACTATGAAATTAGCAGATAGAATTGAAGTATATCAAATAACATTACTTGCATAATTTAATCTCCTTTTTTATACATTTATTAATTATGCCCCTACCCCCCTCTCCCCTGGTTGGAAGCCTTGGTGGAAGAATAAAGTTTCTTTCCTAATCATACCCTTGAATTAATAAAAAGTTAGAATTTAATAGCCCACTAATCACTACCAGATTGTCACAGTCTTAGTCCACTAATCACTACCAGATTGTCACGGTCTTAGTCCACTAATCACTACCAGATTGTCACGGTCTTGGCCCACACTGACTGAAGTTGGGAGTTAATTATAGCTTTCAGATAAGAGAGAAAGAAGAGAGTTTCTCTGTCTAACAGTCTGTTTCAGTGGCACATGTCTTTCGGTGAAGCTCTATGGTATGTTAATGTGCAAGGAGGAAAATAGGGCCCTTTCGTGTGATGGTTTATTATACTGACAGTTTACTGCTGTTTCCTCCTGTAAAGATCTCCGCTACAGTATGCACAATCACTGCACTTCCAGAAGCTACAGTTGAAGTCAGAAGTTTACATACACCTTAGCCAAATACATTTAAACTCAGTTTTTCACAATTTATACTTGCGTATTATTGTTTGTACAGATGAACGTGGTACCTTCAGGCATTTGGAAATTGTTCACAAGGACGAACCAGACGTGTGGAGGTCTACAATTTCTTTTCTGAGTTCTTGGCTGATTTCTTTTGATTTTCCCATGATGTCAAACAAAGAGGCACTGAGTTTGAAGGTAGGCCTTGAAATACATCCACAGGTACACCTCCAATTGACTCACATGATGTCAATTAGCCTATCCGAAGCTTTTAAAGCCATGACATCATTTTCAGGAATTTTCCAAGCTGTTTAAAGGCACAGTCAACTTAGTGTATGTAACCTTCTGACCCACTGGAATTGTGATAAAATGAATTATAAGTTAAATAATCTGTCTGTAAACAATTGTTGGAAAAATTACTTGTGTCATGCACAAAGTAGATATCCTAACCGACTTGCAAAAACTATAGTTTGTTAAGAAGAAATTTGTGGAGTGGTTGAAAAACGAGTTTTAATGACTCCAACCTAAGTGTATGTAAACTTCCGACTTCAACTGTACATCACAGTATAGGTTAGGTAGTTCATGCTACATTTAGTTTCTGTATTTAAATATTTGGTCCGCACACAATACAAGAATACAAGAAGAAGAGCGGGGTGCCGAAGGGGAATCGATTGTGTCACAGTTTATATTATTCTTTGTTTATTAATGCAGCCTTCTCCTGGATCATGTGTAACTACGAAAACCCAGCACCTCCCATCCTAGGGGTTGACTGTTTCAGAGTGGGATGTGTGTTTCAGAGCAAGCTGTGTGTAGTGGCAGGTTGTGTGTTTTAGAGCAGGTTGTGTGTAGTGGCAGGTTGTGCGTTTCAGAGCAGGTTGTGTATAGTGTCAAGTTGTGTATTTCAGAGCCGGTTGTGTGTAGTGGCAGGTTGTGTGTTTCAGAGCAGGTTGTGGGTAAGGGGTATGGATGCCCCTTTAATCAAGGCTGACAGGTGATTTAAGGCTCTATCGTTGGCCTGCATATCTTTACTGCACTGTAATGGCCACTATTAAAGCTAACTAGCCTGCCTGGCTCACTAAACAGTCAGGGGCCGAGGGAAGGCAGATCCTACACACACATACAGTACATACACACACACACACACACACACACACAGAGACACACACATTGCAGACTCTTATCGTCTCTCCGGTCCTCGTCTCTCCAGTCCTCGTCTCTCCAGTCCTCATCTCTCCAGTCCTCGTCTCTCCAGTCCTCCTCTCTCCAGTCCTCCTKTCTCCAGTCCTCCTCTCGCCAGTCCTCCTCTCTCCAGTCCTCCTCTCACTCATGGCATACAGTAGCATGCAAGTGATGTTGACAGTAGAACCAGCCAGGGCAGGGGATCAGGGGTGGGGATGGGCTATGTGTTGACTCTACCGGCTCTCCCAGGGTGCAATGACCATCACCCCTCTGTGTGACCATGAGAGGAAAGAGAGTAAGTCTTTCCAAGAAAAGCTGATTGTTTCTGCACATCCAAAACCCCTATTCAACAGCATAACACCCCTATCCTGTTTGCTTTTGCAATGTGAGAGTGTAGGATAACCTGGTTAGGGGCTAAAACGTGTTTTTGTTCCAAATTTCTCTAGGATTTTTCTCCCCTGGAGAGGTATGTGGGTAGACACACACGCCYCACACACAATCACGCACGCCCGCTGAAGCTGAATAAAGAGATCACAATTCCAGCCTCAGAAAGTCTGGCTTTCTGATGGGAGTTTCTGTCCTTGGCCACTTCCTGTTCTGAGCCTGGGGGGATCCAATAGTTTTGGAGAACAGACATTTTCCCAGCACCTGAAGCAATGGTCTAGTTTTATGATTCAGGAACAGCAGACTATAAATTAATACAATAAACTTGGACGAGCTCGGTATCAAACACGCACACATACACACAAACTTCTGATCTATGAACAGTAGACTGAGCTAATACAATAAACTGGACTATGTGGCTATCAAAATAGTACCTCTACGTTAATGCAATACTGTCAGAAATGAAATGAGAAGCGGACTAACAACAAAGACACTTTATTTCTACTTATCCAGGCTCCTTTTCAGCCGGCTACATTTTCCACTTYATATTAACTAGGCTATTTTTCATTTAAAAGTTTCAATTAGCCAGTCCGTCAAGCCCTTGTCCTTTAGAATGAACGATATGCATCTTCTAGCGATCTATTGATAGGGCAGGCGCCTGTCAGTCACAAAACAAGCCCTGACAGGGACACGCAGCAGAGAGGAAGAGGTGAAGCGAGAGGTTTAACTCTTGCCAAAATCTGTCCATAATAAYTCCAATGTGTTTCTATGGGATTATTTTGGACCGAAGCTTGTCGCCTGCTTTCCCGCCTTTGGAAAAACGACTCACGGCCAGCATTATGGGCGAGCCTTAGGGGGCCTGGCCCGCCCTACCGTACCTCCTTGCCCGTCCAAGTAAAATATTGATAATTTATTTGATCGAGATGCATCAATCTCAGTTAAACCATCTGAGCGAGCGAAACAGCGCCCCTCTGTGTCAGGTCGCTCGCATGCTCGCATGCTCGCTCGCATGCTTTCTCCGGTGATATATGCTGAACAAAAATATAAATGACACATGCAACAATTTCAAAGATTTTGCTGAGTTACAGTACATGTAAGGAAATCAGTCAATTGAAATAAATTAATTAGGCCCTAATCTATGGATTTCACATGACTGGGCAGGGGCGCAGCCATGGATGGGACTGGGAGGGCAAAGGCCCACCAACTTAGGAGCGAGGCCCAGCCAATCAAAATGAGTTTCTCCAAACAAAAGGGTTTTATTACAGACAGAAATACTCCTCAGTTTCATCAGCTGTCAGGGTGGCTGGTTTCAGAGGATCCGTCAGGTGAAGAAGCCAGATGTGGACGTCCTGGGCTGGCGTGGTTACACGTGGTCTGCGGTTGTTGGATGTACTGTCAAATTCTCTAAAATGACATTGAAGGTGGCTTATGGTAGACAAATGAACATTCCTGCAGTCTGATGGACATTCCTGCAGTCAGTATGCCAATTGCATGCTCCCTCAACTTGAGACACCTGTGGCAATTAGTTGTGTGTCAAAACTACACATTTTAGAGTGGCTTTTTAGTGTCCCCAGCACAAGGTACACCTGTGTAATGATCATGCTGTTTAATCAGCTCCTTTATATGCCACACCTGTCAGGTGGATGGATTATCTTGACAAAGGAGAAAATGCTCACTAACAGGGATGTAAACAATTTGGACACAAAATTTGAGCCAGATGAGCTTTTTGTGCGTATGGATAATTTCTATGAGTCTTTTATTTCAGCTCATGAAACATGTGATCAGCACTTTACATGTTGCGTTTATATTTTTGTTCAGTGTAGTTTCAACAGAGAGGAAGAGGCAAAGTGAAATGGTTCACTCTCGCCAAAATCTGTCCAGTAAAAGCCCAATGTGTTTCTATGGGAATAATGTCCAGACCTAAACTTGTCACCTGCCTTTCTGCCTTTGGGACAAAGACTACCACTGTTAGGGTTGAGACATGAGCATCTCGTCATTATATACAGATCTCTGGTTTCAGCCTCTTGCTAATTGGAAAGGAAAGTTGGTGGGTGTAGTGCACTATTAGGATGCTGGATTGAGTAAGTGAGTAAAACRTTTAGACAGGTCAACATTCACAAGGCCGCAGGGCCAGACAGATTACCAGGACGTGTACTGCGAGCATGCGCTGACCAACTAGCAAGTGTCTTCACTGACATTTTCAACCTCTCCCTATCCGAGTCTGTAATACCAACATGTTTTAAGCAGACTACCATAGTGCCTGTGCGCAGAAGACTAAGGTTACCTGCCTAAATGACTACCGACTCGTAGTACTCACATCTGTAGCCATGAAGTGCTTTGAAAGGCTGGTCATGGCTCACATCAACACCATCATCCCAGAAACCCTAGACCCACCTCAATTTGCATACTACCCTAACAGATCCACAGATGATGCAGTCTCTATTGCACTCCACACTGCCCTTTCCCACCTAGTCAAAAGGAACACCTATGTGAGAATGCTATTCATTGACTACAGCTCAGTGTTCAACACCATAGTGCCCTCAAAGCTCATCAATAAGCTAAGGACCCTGGGACTAAACACCTCCCTCTGCAACTGGATCCTGGACATCCTGACAGACCGCCCCCAGCTGGTAAGGGTAGGTAACAACACATCTGCCACGCTGATCCTCAACACAGGGGCCCCTCAGGGGTGTGTGCTCAGCCACCTCCTGTACTCCCTGTTCACTCATGACTGCACGGCCAGGCATGACTCCAACACCAGCATTACATTTGCCGATGACACAACAGTGGTAGGCCTGATCACCGACAACAATGAGACAGCCTATAGGGAGGTGGTCAGAGACCTGGCCGTGTGGTGCCAGGACAACAACCTCTCCCTCAATGTGATCAAGACAAAGGAGATGATTGTGGACTACAGGAAAAAGAGGACCGAGCACGCCCCTATTCTCATCGACGGGGCAGCAGTGGAGCAGGTTGAGAGCTTCAAGTTCCTTGGTGTCCACATCACCATCAAACTAACATGGTCCAAGCACACCATGACAGTCGTCAAGCTGGCACGACAAAACCTATTCCCCCTCAGGAGACTGAAAAGATTTGCCGTGGGTCCCCAGATCCTCAAAAGGTTCCACAGCTGCACCATTGAGAGCATCCTGACTGGGTGCATCACTGCCTGGTATGGCAACTGCTCGGCCTCCGACCGCAAGGCACTACAGAGGGTAGTGTGAATGGCCCAGTACATCACTGCCACCCAGTACATCCCTGACATCCAAAATCTCTATACCAGGCGATGTCAGAGGAAGGCCCTAAAAATTGTCAGACTCCAACCACCCTAGTCATAGACTGTTCTTTCTGCTACCACACGGCAAGCAGTACCGGAGCGCCAAGTCTAGGTCCAAGAGGCTTCTAAACAGCTTCTACCCACAAGCCCACAAGCCATAAGACTCCTTCATCTAGTCACATAGCTACCCAGACTATCGAATTGCCCCCTCCCCTCTCCACACCACTGCAACTCTCTGTTGTCATCTATGCATAGTCACTTTAATTAACTCTACCTACATGTACATACTACCTCAACTAACTGGTGCCCCCGCACATTGACTCTGTACCGGCACCCCCCTGTATATATTGTTATTTTTTACTGCTGCTCTTTAATTACTTGTTACTTTTATCTCTTATCCATATTTTTTTTAACTGCTCTGTCGGCTAGGGGCTCGTAAGTAAGCATTTCACTGTAAGGTCTACTACACCTGTTGTATTCAGCGCATGTGACTAATAACATTTGATTTGATTTGATTTGATTTCCCTAAAGTAAATTGATGTTTCGCCAAAGTTATATAATTACTCCTGTCTAAAGAAAATCATAAAAAATACTTTCCAGGGAGAATGATTTAGCCACAGAGGATCATTACATTTACATTCCATTTTTTATGTGTATGAGAAGCCCGCAATTTGGGTTTCTGATTTCTCATCACGGAAGTTACGCCACTCATGTTTTCTTCGCCTCACAGAAGTCAATAAAGTCTACTGCGAATGATAGGTCCTCAGTATTCGAAAAATATTTCCAACACTCCCAAGCTGTGCTTGTGTAACAGTATACCCATACTAGCATAGTATATACTACATAGTTAATGAGTATATACTGCATACTATATAATCTTAGTTAATTTTGGTATACTGTAAAACGCCTGTCTACCTGCAACTTCTTGCTAGCTTGTTAATAACAATGTCCATTGAAACGCACACTGACTATACCACTTAACTAAGAATTATTGGAATAATCAAGTCAATAAACGTTGGGTAGTTAGCTGGATAGCATATAGCTAATATACTGTCAAGTTCGATATATTAGTAGCCAACTACCGTTAGGTGGCTTGCTAACATACCGGTACATACAAGCAAATGCTGTAATGATATACTATGCGGTTCGTAAGGCTAGCGTAGCTAAAAAATTGGCAGCCAAAACAAGGTGTAACGTAACTTATTTGAAAAGTCATTACTTTTTTATTACATTGCTCAACATTTTCTTGTCATAATTATTTAATGCAATGAATTTACATCTGCTCTCGTCGGATTTCGACTGCATATTTTCTAGTGATGGGTCGTTCGCAAACGAGTCGGTTCTATTTAATAATAAATATGAATAATAAAAATATTTAAATGAATAGAATTAACTAATTCAAAGAACAAAAAAAGAAATAAAATAATTTAGGCTTAAATGCTCAAGCACACACATTCGTTCTGACTGTCTGCTCAGACTAACAGCATCACCTGTTGTTCCTGTCAATCAGACACGCAGTGTCAACCAATGAACCAAAGATGCGTGAGGGAGGGCCGAGCCAACTCACTCACAGTCACACACTTAGCAGCCGAGAAGAGAGAGGAAGGACAGCAGTGAAAACAACAGCTGGAAAATGAGTCGGAAGCACAGTAGCATTTTAATAATATAGACAATGTTAGAGCCCAGTGTAGAATTTGCCAAAACAAAATCTCATATAAAGCCGGTTCCACGCACAACCTACACCGGCATATGCGAACTGTGCATTCAACTGTGAAGCTAGCTGTAGCGGAGCTTCGAGAAACTAGCGGGCCTGCTAGTGATAGCGGTGGAGCCAGCACCTCCACACGTGGAGATGTATCCACTCAGTTAAGTAGGCCTACTACGTGACCCACAGCAACGCAGTCTTCTATGGACCAGTTTACGTCTATGTCTGTAGCAAAACAAGGCCAAATTGATATTGCATTGGCTAAAATGATTGCCACCGATTTCCAGCCATTTTCAATCGTGGAGGACAGAGGTTTTAGAAATTATAGCAATAGTCTGAATCCAATGTACACAATTCCAAGCAGGAAAACCCTTTCAAAGTCACTTATTCCACAACTGTACGAGAGCACACAGGCTTCAGTGCGGGAAAGAGTCCAAAAAGCTACTGCAGTTTGCCTTACCACTGACTGCTGGATATCAAGGGTAACCACTTCTTACGTGTTGGTTACATGTCACTTCATTGAAGATTTTTCGATGTCTACCTGTCTTCTGGACTGCTTTGAGTTCAGCGACAGACACACATCAGAGAACTTGGCAGAGGAACTGTTGAGAGAGGCCAGAGAATGGCAAGTAGATGGAAAAGTGGTCTGTTGTGTTAGCGACAATGCAGCTAACAACCAAAGCCATGACATTTTTTTAATGGACTCATCATCCATGTCTTGCCCACACAATTAACCTGATTGTAAGAGACGCTCTGAAGGTGATGAAGCCCACTGTGGACAAAGTGAAAGCAGCTGTGGAATACTTCCACAGGAGCACAGTAGGTGCTGAAAAACTAAAGTCTACACAACGCCAGCTGGGGATGCCTGAGCTGAGGCCTAAACAAGATTGCACTACAAGGTGGAATTCAACATTTTATATGTTGAAGCGGTTTCTTGAATCAAAGGATGCCATCATCTCTACCCTGGCCATTGTCAATGCACCTGTTGATGTTCTGACCCAAGAGGAATGGGAGGTGGTGGAGGAGGTGCTTTGAGCAGGTCACTGTGGAGAGGTACAGTAAGCAGTTATTACTACATCATTATTTAATCCAGTATTATATATGTATATGAGCAGTAGATGAGAATGTAGTATCAGTAGACAAAACATGAACCTGAACTAATAAGTTACTGTTCTCTCTTTTAGCTATGTGACAGCCTCAATAATGATACTCCTGTGTAAGGGTCTGCAGCGAATCACAGCCAGCCGCCAGAGAGAAGCAAATGTAACCACAGGACATGTGACAGAGTTGATGAACACCCTATGTTCATCAATGGACAAAAAACTCCACAGAATGGAATATAATCACGTGCTATCAGAAACCGCTTCATTTGACACCAGGTTTAAGAAGTTAGCCTTCGGTGATGCCAGAGCGATTGATGAGGCTCTTCAAAGAAAAACCTCAGCAGCAGGGAGAGACAGCCCCAGCAGTCAGCTGGCTCAGGCACCAGGGAAACAGGAAGAAGAGGGATCAGATGGAGCAGAAGCACCAGCAGTAGTGCCACAACATCTGCTGTTTGGAGCTGTTTGACGAGCGAGCAACTGGGGATGCATCACGAAGGAATCCCTCAGCAGATGCCAAAATGGAGGTCCGATCCTATTTGGAGGATATGGAGCAATATTCTATTATTATGTTGTTCAGATTGTATTCGTTTTGAATTGTTACATTTATATGCTCTTTGTTTATATAGATGAGAAAGTTACACTTCAAATGCACATGTGTAATAGCATCCTTCTTTTTTACATTTCAATTTGTGAGATGCTGCAGTTTTGCAAATTGTTATTTAGTTTTCTTTGATATGGTGCAATATTTTATTATGCTGTTCAGATTGTATTCGTTTTGATTGGTTAGATTGATATGCACTTTGTTTATATACATTAAAAAGTTATACTTTAAATGCAAATGTTTAATAGCGTTCTTTTTCATAACAAACCAATGCATTTTTAAATACATTATGGTTAAGGTAGAGTATGATTTAATTTAATAATTTAATTAGAATTGTTTTAACACCAATCATAATCAAACTATCGCAAACTGTTTGACTTGAAAAAATACAAAACATGTTTTTTTTAAAGAGCCGTTTGGGAGCCAAAAGAGCCGGCTCTTTATGGTGAGCTGAGCCGAACGAACCGGCTCACTAAAAAGAGCCGGAATGCCCATCACTAATATTTTCCGTCATTTTCTTCAAATCTGAAAAAGTTGCGAAGCCACGCCCATTTCCTGGAGAATTTAATTATGGGCCTTAAAATCAAATAGTGTCCACTGCTTAGATACTTTTAATTTTGGCGAATGTAGCACGAAATCCAGGAACTTTTAGCATACTAACTATATCCATAGTCTGATAAATAAGCATACTACATACTCAATTTACATCACAAATAGTATGGTTAGTATGAGTATTCGAACACAGTTTCAGCCTTGATAATCACTAAGCCTCGGTGTGAAAGAGCAAAATATAATGAACCCATATATCCAGTGAAACGTCATAAAAAAATCCTCCTGTCCTGAGCTCAATTGCGCAGAAAACATTGAGGGCCCGGAATAGGCTTAGTTGGTTGATACAATGTTGCAAGTTCGTTAGCAACAGCTTCCGGCTGGACCCTCAGAATTTGATACAATTTGAACTTCACTAGCAATAGCTCAAGACGGGTAGAAAAGGAGACAGACAGGTGGAGAAGAGGGATGAATGTGATAGAAAACCAGAATTTTCATCAGGATATTTTAGACTTTTTTTGTCCGCTTTAGGTCTATGTATTTTACTAAGTTGATGATGGAAGTTATAGGCCTTCTGCTGAATTGGTCTATATCTCTGAGTTCTATGCTCTCCTTTCTTTAGCCGCCAATGGATCAGTGTATCAATGTGTCCATATGGCTAGTGCTCTTGCCGTAGTTGAATCTTTACTTTTAGATTATTATCATTTTACTTCAGATTTTTATCATTAACCACGTGACGATGATTTTTAGAAACAAAAACGTTATTGAAATGAAACTGTTCCATGAAAATGTGCATATATAAATATGCAACAACTTAAAGAGAGAAGAGAGATTAGGTGTGAAGTTAGGTACCTCCTGTGTGTGTGTGTGAGGTATGAGCCAGCTCAGCCTACTCAGGTCCAGCCACAGGGAGGTATGAACACTCCCACATCTCACCTCCCTTTAATTATCCAGATGTGTCACTTCAACAAAGAGTCCATTGATGGGGAATACGTCCATATTTTAAACAGGGACAGTAGACTCTTCTGTGGTAGAAATAAATATGAGGAAAACTCTTTCCTTTTGACAGTTACAGAATGTATTTGGTCTGGGAACACAAGACAGGGCACTGTGTGCAGATAGAACTAGTTAACAGCTCAATAAATATTGTATCACCTTTCTTCAACGGTTATACCGTTTATCACAGAAATTGTGATATCTGTACTTATCCTTTTGGATCCAGACAGGATTTGACTGGATTTTACAGTCATTTAATCTCTCTTTCTCACTCACTCACTCACTCACGCACACACACACACTCACAAGTGATTTGTCCTCCAAACTACATGGTCTCGATGCATTAGACACGGTCCCTGTGAGTACTTTGTTTGACTTCTCTTACACGGGTTCAAACCTGACTATTTCCCTTGGTAGCCATTGTGAAAGCATTGAGAAGTGCTCCGCCGTCTGACGTACGTTGTTTATTCTAAAGGTGACATTGACCCGAGCTGACGTCGATCTAATGTTTTCTGTTGACTGTGTTTGACTTTAGATAGATCAGACAGATGTGCTCCAAGACTCCCAGATTAATCTGATTTTAATGCGTATGGTAGGGTGGAACAGAAGGTTGAATTCCCCTTCAGGCTTTTAGTACAGTAATAAGATCAAACATTTACTTTGATCCTCTCTCGTTGACTTTAACGTGTTTGACAGCAGTAATGAGGGACAGAGAGCAGTGGACCAAAGCAGGACCATTCAGTTGTCTGGTTCAATATCAATCCCTATCCCCTAGCCCTGACCCCTATTCCCTGCATGCTCCAGTTTAGTGCACACTGTCAAAACCAAGCCATTGCATATATCACAAGTCAACTGTATTATTTAGATTGCTTATTTGCACACTAGGCACAGTATAGTACATTCAACTCCAACCAGAGCCCTGTGGATGTTATAGGCTTTGAAAGCTGTTTTTGGCGAGGCCCTACTTTGTAAATCTATAGGTTGTTTACTGTAGCAGATATAGGAGTGTATGAAACCCACTCCTGGGTAAAATTAGCCCTATAATAGGCCCCAGCAACCCTATAGAGCAGGCTGTGTACACACACACACACACACACACACTAGAGTAGACTCCTAGAGCAGGCTGTGAGAGGGGGAATGTAAGGGACAGTGTATGGCAGGACACAGGCCTTGTCTGTCAACTCTGCCTCCACTACAGCCCCTCACCTTTTAGGCCTAGGAGGGCCCCTAACTGCCCCTGTGCCTCCTCTTGTACCTCACCCTGTTTTGCTACATCTGCCTCTCTTCCTGACTCACCCTATGTCGCCCTACTGTCTCCCTCTATTTCCCTGACACACCCTGCAACTCCACCAAACTCTTCTCTCACTCCTCTGTTCTCCCCTGGCTCCTCTCTGCTCTCCCCCTGTTTGTGTTGGATGGCCTCCTGCGGACTGTTGGCTTTGGGGCACTTGGTTTTAGAGGCTGATGATAAACTGTTAGGCCTACTTTCTGCCCTTCTAAGAAAGACAAATAAACACCGTTTACCTTGGAGTCACATTTATACAGCAGTAGAAAGCTGAATTTACCTCAGACCAGAAGATTCAACAAGTATCTCCTATAAAAATGCTGCCTTTTGGGCCTCTACTGGTAAAGCTGCAGAATGTTGGAGTTATTATTAGTGTCTGGAAGAATTTTAGTTGATGCCTGAAGGGCCGGCGGGTGAATAGTGTTGTCTGACCTCCACCAGGAGTGGAAGTTTTCCATAATGGCAAATGTGAGACAGTCCATAACCCTGTGTCCTGTGTGTGTCAAAGCCTGTTCTGATGTTACTATAGCAAAGCCCTGTTATGAGACAACAGCCCTACGCTCCACTCCGATGCCTACCTGGATTGAGAATACAGCTGTTACTGAGAGTGAGAGAGGAGGGGGTAGAAAGGTGTGCATGCGTTGAACCTCTGTTACACAATCACATACAGGTCAGTGTGTACCTCAAGGAAGCAAAGAGAGGACAGATTTTAAGAGTATCTCCACAGAACAGAGCCTTGGAAAATCCGTTTTTTTTTCATTCTAACTCTACGGCCAGGCTTTTACATAAGAGAGCTCCTCTCCCTGGCCACATGGTAAACACATCTCTGACTTTCCCTCCCTAACACAGGACACGAGCCACCAGCTGTCTGTCTTTCATTTACTGTTTAAGGCATTAGCTCCTGTATAGTCCATGTATATTAACCCATATAAGTATGCCAGTGTCTCAGTGTGATATGGCTGTAATCTGATACTACAGGAACTGGAGCACTTCGGAAGGAGAAACCAACTAGATGATGTATGATGATGATGATGATGAGTGCACAATGAGGCCATTTAGAGTTCGATGGGTGTTTGTAAAGGGGAGCTGTTGAGAGAGTTTGTACAGTTTTACAGCTGTTGTGTTTTGTGATTAGCTGATTACTGTAACGCAGTTACAGTGACGTTATTGTATTTGTGAGAGAATAGATGGTTTAGAAATCATACTCCGAAGTTAACCGACTGGCATGAAAGCGGTATTTCTTATATTCTGGAAATCCAGATATAATAAATGTCTATTAGTTTCTAAAAACTGTGTAGAGGTGACGAAGTCATTCTGTGATATCCGTTGTCGTCAGAGGTCCGTCTTGGCAGAGAGCCAGAGAGTTCTCGGGCAGCAGATCAAAATCAACACATCCAAACACAAAACATGGCCAAAAGTATGTGGACACCTGCTCATCGAACATCTCATTCCAAAATCTTGGGCATTAATATGGAGTTGGTCCCCCCTTTGCTGCGATAAAAGCATCCACTCTTCTGGGAAGGCTTTCCACTAGATGTTGGAACATTGCTGCGGGGACTTGCTTCCATTCAGACACAAGACCATTAGTGAGGTCGGGCACTGATGTTGGGCGATTGGGCCTGGCTCGCAGTCGGCGTTCCAATTCATCCCAAAGATGTTCAATGGGGTTGAGGTCAGGGCTCTGTGCAGCAATGTTCCCCCTCAGCCTACAGTAGCAGCCAATGTATGGGGTGCAATGTAGGCCTACATTCCATGAGACTTAAACAACAAAAGAAATGCAGGGCTTGACATTAACCTGTTTATCCACTTGTCCTTCAGACAAGGAGGTGACTGAACATAGTGTTGTGTTATGTTTAATGCAAGAAACCACTTTACAAAATAAAATGCATTATTCCCACACCATTATGGAGAATCAGACAAATGATGCTACCCTCTGCCTATTGGCTACTAGTGATGGGCATTCCAGCTCTTTTCAGTGAGCCGGTTCGTTCAGCTCAGCTCACCAAAAAGAGCCGGCTCTTTTGGCTCCCAAACGGCTCTTTAAAAAAAATATATATATATTTTTTCAAGTCAAACAGTTTGCGATAGTTTGACTATGATTGGTGTTAAAACAATTCTAATTCAATTATTTAATGAAATCATACTCTACCTTAACGACAATGTATTTAAAAATGCATTGGTTTGTTATGAAAAAGAACGCTATTAAACATGTACATTTAAAGTATAACTTTTTAATGTATATAAACAAAGTGCATATCAATCTAACCATTCAAAACTAATACAATCTGAACAACATAATAATAGAATATTGCACCATATCAAAGAAAACTAAATAATGTGCAAAACTGCAGCATCTCACTTAAAACATTAAACTGGTCCCTCTTTTCTCTCTCTTCTTTATTGCCATGTTATAACCAGCAGCACACAGCAATGCTGACCATATTTTGCTTTTATGAGAGATTTGCATTCAGAAATGCAAGCTGCCTCACTTTCGAGGGGCTGATGCGGTTTCCTCTCTCAGTAATTATTTGTCCCGTTTTCGAGAAGACCCTCTCAGAGGGAAGGGATGTGGCCACTATGCAGAGTCTCCCTGTCATGACTTTAGTAAGCCGTGGGTAGACAGAGGTCTTGTTCTTCCACCAGCTCAGAGGATCTGCAGATATTTGGAGGATGGGCTCCTCCATATTGGATCTGACCTCCATTATGGCATCTGCTGAGGGATTCCTTCGTGATGCATCCCCAGTTGCTCTCTCGTCAAACAGCAGACGTTTGTGGCACTACTGCTGGTGCTTCTGCTCCATCTGATCCCTCTTCTTCATATTGCCCTGGTGCCTGAGCCAGCTGACTGCTGGGGCTGTCCCTCCCTTCTGCTGAAGTTATTTTTTGAAGAGCCTCATCAATCGCTCTGGCATCACTGAAGGCTAACTTCTTAAACCTGGGGTCAAGTGCAGCGGTTTCTGATAGCACGTGATTATATTGCATTCTGTGGAGCTTTCTGTCCACTGATGACCATAGGGTGCTCATCAACTCTGTCACATGTCCTGTGGTTACATTTGCTTCTCTCTGGCGGCTGGCTGTGATTCGCTGCAGACCCTTACACAGGAGTATCATTATTGAGGCTGTCACATAGCTGAAAGAGAGAACAGTAACTTATTAGTTCAGGTTCATGTTTTGTCTACTGATACTACATTCTCATCTACTGCTCATATACATATATAATACTGGATTAAATAATGATGTAGTAATAACTGCTTACTGTACCTCTCCACTGATCTCCACAGTGACCTGCTCAAAGGGTTCCAGGACTCTGCACACCTCCTCCACCACCTCCCATTCCTCTTGGGTCAGAGCATCAACAAGTGCATTGACAATGGCCAAGGTAGTGATGTGCTACTGTGCTCCTGTGGAAGTATTCCACAGCTGCTTTCACTTTGTCCACGGTGGGCTTCATCACCTTCAGAGCGTCTCTTACAATCAGGTTGATTGTGTGGGCAAGACATGTATAATGCGTCCATTTTAAAAATGCCATGGCTTTGGTTATGTTAGCTGCATTGTCGCTAACACAACAGACCACTTTTCTATCTACTTGCCATTCTCTGGCCACTCTCAACAGTTCTTCTGCCAAGTTCTCTGAGGTGTGTCTGTCGCTGAACTCAAAGCAGTCCAGAAGACTGCTAGACATTGAAAAATCTTCAATGAAGTGATATGTAATCGACATGTAAGAAGTGGTTACTCTTGATATCCAGCAGTCAGTGGTAAGGCAAACTGCAGTAGCTTTTTGGACTCTTTCCCCTACTGAAGCCTGTGTGCTCTCGTACAGTTGTGGAATACGTGATTTTGAAAGGGTTTTCCTGCTTGGAATTGTGTACATTGGATTTAGACTATTGCTATAATTTCTAAAACCTCTGTCCTCCACGATCGAAAATGGCTGGAAATCGGTGGCAATCATTTTAGCCAATGCAATATCAATTTGGCCTTGTTTTGCTACAGACATAGACTTTGGCGTAAACTGGTCCATAGAAGACTGCGTTGCTGTTGGTCGCGGAGTAGGCCTACTTGACTGAGTGGACACTTGGAGATGCTGGCTCCACCACTATCCCTAGCAGGCCCGCTAGTTTCTCGAAGCTCCGCTACAGCTAGCTTCACAGTTGGGTGCACAGTTCGCATATGCCAGTGTAGGTTGTGCGTAGAACCGGCTTTATATGAGAATTTGTTTTGGCAAATTCTACACTGGGCTCTAACATTGTCTATATTATTAAAATGCATCCAAATGCTACTTTGCTTCCGACTCATTTTCCAGCTGTTGTTTACTCGGCTGCTAAGTGTGTGACTGTGAGTGAGTTGGCTCGGCCCTCCCTCACGCATCTTTGGTTCATTGGTTGACACCGGGTGTCTGATTGACAGGAACAACAGGTGAGGCTGTTAGTCTGAGCAGACAGTCAGAACAAATTTTTTATTTTTTTTTCGTTCTTTGAATTAGTGAATTCTATTCAGTTATATCTTTTGATTATTCATATCTTAAATGTTTTATATTTTATAAATAGATTTGGCTCTTCTGGTACGCGAGCCGGCTTCCAACGTTCACCTACAAGAGACGGCTCTTAGAGCAGACTCGTTCGCGAATGACCCATCACTATTGGCTACTTAGCTTATTCAAGCCTGTATCAAAATGCAACACTGTCCCTTTAAGGCATAAAAAAAAGCTCTTTACCTGACTTGCTTTTTAAAGATGTCTAGAAATGTACATATTTTGTGCTCTTGTAGGAAGCAATCCCTCCCCTATTGCTGACTACAAAGTATCTATAACTGGGCTAATAACCCACTAACTAGCAAAGGATATGAACAAAACGTGCACACAGGGCTACATGCAGCTCTCACTCTGATCTCAAATCAAGCATATCTACTCATGACCACAGCTGTAACATCTACTCATGACCACAGCAGATTGTAACATCTATTCATGACCACAGCTGTAACAACTACTCAGACCACAGCTGTAACAACTATCATGACAGCTGTAACATCTATTCAATGACCACAGCTGTAACAACATACTCTGACCACAGCTGTAACAAATCATTCAATGACCACAGCTCGTAACATCTATTCATGACCACAGCTGTAACAACTACTCATGACCACAGCTGTAACACATACTCATGACCACAGCTGTAACATCTACTCATGACCACAGCTGTAACAACACTATATCCACAGCTGTAACATCTACTCATGACCACAGCTGTAACATCTACTCATGACCACAGCTGTAACTTACTCATGACCACCAGCTGTACAATCTACTCATGACCACAGCTGTAACATCATGACCACACTTAACTATCTACTCTGACCACAGCTGTAACATCTACTCATGACACACGCTGTAACTACTACTGACCACAGCTGTTAACATCTACTCATGACCACAGCTGTTAACTCTACTCATGACCACAGCTGTAAACTACTCATGACCACAGCTGTAACACTATCATGACCACAGCTGTAACATTCTACTCATGACCACAGCTGTAACATCTACTCATGACCACAGCCTGTACATAAGCTACTCATGACCACAGCTGTAACAACTACTCATGACCACAGCTGTAACATCTATTCATGACCACAGCTGTAAAATCTACTCATGACCAAGCTGTAGACAACTATCATGAGGGGGGGGGGGGGGGGGGGGGGGGGGGGGGGGTGGGGGGGGGGGGGGGGGGGGGGGGGGGGGGGGGGGGGGGGGGGGGGGGTCCGCACATGTAACTATACTCTAGCCACAGCTGTAATAACTACTCATGACCACAGCTGTAACATCTACTCATGACCACAGCTGTAACATCTACTCATGACCACAGCTGTAACACAGTCCCGATCAAAGTAAATGGCACAGATCCATATGTGACTTTGGTATGTTTGCATACTGCGGCTCTGGCCTACTGCAGCTCTGATTGGTTATGCTGAACCCGTCTGTGTAGAATAGAGTATGGGCTGAGTCGTGCTTGTCAGTGCAATATAATCCTACTCCGATGCGTCCTGCCTACAACAAAATCTCTTGCATAGTTTGTTTGGTTTCGGTGTGTTGAATTGAAAGTGGCTAATATTGCATTGTTTCGAACCCAATTCCACAGTAAAGGGAAACGTTGATAGTGATAACTAACAGGGAAAATTCTAGAAAGTTGAGTGAAGTTCAATCTCGTGCTTCTCTCAGTGGGCTGATACAGTATTTATTCTGCTGATAGGCAGTCCCGGGGAGCTGCTTGGCTACTGTGCGCATGCATAGTTTAGAGAGAACATTGCTGTGCAGGCCAGTCAAACTCTTCCACGCAGATCTCGACAAAGCATTTCTGTATGGACCTGGCTTTGTGCACGGGGCATTGCCATAAAGTTGGAAACGCAGAATCGTCTAGATTGTCATTGTGTGCTATAGCGTTAAGATTTCCGTTCACTAGAACTAAAGTTTCAAGCCCGAACCACGAAAACAGCCCCAAAGAGGTGGCGCTATGCATTGGGGCAGGTAGTGTTCTCCTGGCTTCCGCCAAAACCAGATCTGTCTGTTCGACTTCCAGATGGTGAAGCCTGATTCATCACTCCAGAGAATGAATTTCCACTGCTCCAGAGCCCAATGGCGGCAAACTTTACACCGCTCCAGCCGAAACTTGGCATTGCGCATGGTGATCTTAGGCTTGTGTGCTGCTGCTCGGCCATGGAAACCCATTTCATGAAGCTCCCAGTGAACCGTTCTTGTGCTGACCTTGCTTCCAGAGGCAGTTTGGAACTTGGTAGTGAGTGTTGCAACCGAGGACAGATGATTTTTATGCGCTATGCGCTTCAGCACTCTGCGGTCCCGTTATGTGAGCTTATGTGGCCTATCACTTCGCAGCTGAGCCATTCTTACTCCTAGTAGTTTTCACTTCACAATACCACCACTTAGAGTTGACCAGGGCAGAAATATGACAAACTTACTTGCTGGAAAGATGGCACCTTATGACCGTGCCACATTAAAAGTTACTGAGATCTTCAGTAAGGCCATTCTTTTTCCAATGTTTGTTTATGGAGATTGCATGGCTGTGTACTCGATTTTATGCACCTGTCAACAACGGGTGTGGCTGAAATAGCCGAATCCACTAATTTGAAGGGGTGTCCACATACTTTTGTATATACAGTGTATGTTTCCCACAACCAGAATAAAGCCCTGTACATAGCCAACTGTATGAAGCTCCAGCTTTTACACTGATGCCTGACAGTGGCACTCAATGGCCTGCTTATTGTGAGCATGTGTCAGTATTTGCTGCAGAGGGCAAGGAGACGTTTAGTAGGTGTGTGTGTGTTCTGCTGCTGGATCCTGACATGTTGCTCTATCAGCCACTGCAGCAGCACACGGCCAGGAGAATGTTGTGTTTAGTACGGAATGAACATCTGAAAACGTTGCGTGCCCACACACTCACTCGTACCTCTTTGGCATAGGATAATGACCAGGGAACCTCCCCTTTGGCTTTCTGATCTCTCCACCTTAAATATGTAATCTGTATTAGGGGAAACAGTTCCACTGTCCGTCCCCAGCACCTTTGTTACTGTTTTTATTTTGTGGACGAAACGGAGGTGAGGTGTGTTGAGCAGAGTTGTCAAAACTAAAAACAGCCGTACATATTGTGCTATTCGCTTCCCCCTGCAATGATGTCAGAGTGAAAAAAAAACGTGTTTGTTGTCTGCAGTAACTTCTTTGTTGTAATATTCCAAACGGACGAGGCAGTTTCACTATGAAGGATTCCAGCTTTAACTCTGTACAGTCCATATTGCACTATTTTATATAAGCAAAGATATAACAACCACTAATGATTCTGATCCAGTCGTTCCAGTAATAAATGAACATTACCACATTACCATTTTGTTTCCCATGCTTTAAATGCAGCATGGTGTTTCTTACCTAACACGCTATTGACACAGTGAGCAAGCCACATACTAAGACTGATTGTGATTATGTAACAATGAGTTAGAATGACAGTAAAGTGTTTACATGTGCAGCAGCCCCCCCACACACCTTTTACTAGATCATTATGCAAGTGGGAGGCCAGACAACCACACAAGACTAGAGTCAATTACTAAAAGCTTTGTTCAAGATCACTGTGAGTAGACATCAACTTTTCCTTTGAGGTTAGACCATTGGCTGTTTGGGTCTGTCGAAGAGAGGAGTCCTGCTGGACCTGTCTCTGTCTCGCTGTATAATCAGTCCCACTGTGGTAATGTCTGTGGTGGCCCACTCTGCTTCTCTCGCTCGCTCACTCTCTCTTTCCGCTCTCTCTCTTTCTCTCTCTCTCTCTCTCTCTCTGCCTTACTTTGAATTTATTCCTACCTCCTTTTGTCTAAAGTTCTCTAACACACCCACACACATTTACTATTAGATGTTTAGATGTATAGGTACAGTTTTATGTACAGTTTTATTCCTTAGAGCTGTCTACTGTAATGTTGAATTATCCCTGTTTGACTTTAATATCCCTTTGCTATTCGCTTGTGTTAAGGTAATGATGAATGGAAATTCCACTTTTAGATGGCAATTATTGTCTTTATTGAGCAAATGAAAACCATTCCTCCAGTAAAAGCTGTAGCTTTCCCATAGAACCTCTCAGATGGTCTGGTTCCCTAGAGGAAAGGCATAAAACCGCATCAACTGCCTAAATATACCACATGGATCCAAACACGGACCCTTGAACTTCTGTTTCATTTCATCACAGTCCAAATATTCCAACTTGTATGACATATTTTGACTGTCTGTTGTTTTCCTATTGATTTCAGGTTTGAAGACCCTCTCTGTGTGTGTGTTTGTGTGTTGTGTGTGGTGTGGTGTGTGTGTGTGTGTTGTGTGTGTGTGTGTGTGTGTGTGTGTGTGTGTGTGTGTGTGTGTGTGTGTGTGTGTGTGTTGTGTGTGTGTGTGTGTGTGTGTGTGTGTGTGTGTGTTTGGGATGAGCGCCTGTGGGACAAACACTTCCCGTTGCTCATCCTTCTCTATCTGGTAGGAGACGTCACCTCACAGGTTAACCCAGGTGAGTGTTGCCATGGGAACGGTGTGGGGAGCTGTGTGTGCACGTGCTTGTGTGTGTTTGTCCATGTGGTGGCCTTAATTGCTACTGCTGTCTCTTTGATATGAGTAGGACTGTTCTGGTGTCCATGGTTTTCTCCACTTTTACCACTCTATGGGTGCTTCACTGAGGGAAAGTGTGATGTCAATGAGACGACCATTATATTTTACAAGGAAACCCAGAAGCAACGTTTGTTGGCAGAGACGGATCACTGACAACCAGTAGGCAACAGAGAGAAAATCTGAGTCAACTCCTGATAAATACAATGACTTGGGACTATAGTACGTATGACAACATTATAGAGCTGTTGTCATTAAATGGAGGTTTATAATTGGATTAAGAGCAGGGCACAAGGCCAACACTGCTGTGTGTGTGTGTGTGTGTGTGTGTGTGTGTGTGTGTGTGTGTGTGTGTGTGTGGTGTGTGTGGTGTGTGTGTGTGTGTTTGTGTGTGTGTGTGTCTAAATAGAAGTCCCCACAAGAATAGTCAAATAACAAAAATATGACCAACTGGGGACATTTTGTTGGTCTCTACAAGGTCAAATGTTATTTCTAGGGGGTTTTGGGTTAAGGTTAGAATTAGGGTTAGGAGCAAAGGTTAGTTATAGAGTTAGGGTGAGGAGCTAGGGTTAAGGTTAGGTTTTTGTGTTAAGGTTAGGGTAAGAGTACGGGTTAGGGTTAGGGGTTCGGGAAAATAGGATTTTGAATGGGACTGAATTGCGTGTCCCCACAAGGTTAGCTGTACAAGACTGTGTGTGTGTGGTGCGTGGTCTTTTACAGCTGTGGCAGTCTGCTCTGAGAGAGGGGGAGATAATTGTAGAGTCAGTTCTCCACATTAACATTGCTTTTTAATTAAAGCCTGCTCCAGGCAAACTACAAACACACCAGAACATTTCTCACAAAATTGTCTGGGGTGCCTCGAAGCAAACAAAGGCTATGTTACATATGCTGTAAACTTTTATTTTTCTGTGGCTTGGTGCAGGGAAACAACAATTTATTTTCATGGACATTCATGAACAAATATCAAAACTTCAACGTCTTAACAGTAGAGTGACAAACACATACACACACACACTGGACACACCAGTGGCGGCCAGTGCTGTTTAAAATGAGGGACGAGTGAGGACGTTTTCTTTTTCATGAGCATGGCGTTATTTCTATTACAGCGTATTGGATGACTGTCATTCATATTCCATTCACCCAGTTCAATGTAACAGCGATAGGTTTAGGCTACTACATGATACTCACATTTTCCCTGTACTCATCTTGAGGTTGTTACAACCTAGCCTATGAATGAAAGTTTGCAACATAGGTGCACACAGGTCGAGAGAAGAATTTGACAGACAGTGACACATGGACAGACAATGACACATTCAATACCGCATTGCACACTTTTGCCTCCATCGAGCTGACGTAGAGTGTAATCAAGTCCAACAGTTGCAAACAAGAATTTCTATTGGACAAATTCAGGTATGTTTATCCCCGTTTTGTTCCATTTGCTTCCGTTTAAGAATGTTTTTCAACAGAATCGACAGAATGAATACCTGCTCACGCGTAAACACAGTTCACTTTCATAGCAGCCACGTTGTATTTCTTCTCGCATCTATGCGCTCTCCTCCTCTCAACTTTTCCTTTCGCTTGTGGACTTCAATGCACAACACATAAGCTGTATGTGACCAGGCAAAAAAAACTTTCCAAGCCAAACCATATCATACCTCTACACACAGCCTACATCATTGTCACCATATTACCTAAAGTAACTTCATAGTCAACATAGCTAATAGAACTAACACGTTAGTAAACCCGCTACAATTATGCAGTAACATTAGTGTACAGTCAGTAAGCAGTTTAGCGCTTACACCGGCGTGCCCCGGTGGCAATAAATTACAGTGCATTTGGAAGGTTTTCAGACCCCTTGACTCTTTCCACATTTTGCTACATTACAACCTTCTTCTAAACATWATTTTTTTAAATCCTCATAAATCTACACACAATATCCCATAATGACAAAGCAAAAACAGTTTTTTTGAAATGTTTGCAAATGTATTCAAAATAAAAATGGAAATATTAAATTTACATAAGTATTCAGACCCTTTACTCAGTACTTTGTTGAAGCAGCGATTACAGCCTCAAATCTTCTTGGGTATGACACTACAAGCTTGGCACACCTGTATTTGTGCAGTTTTTCCCATTCTTTTCTGCAGATTCTCGCAAACTCTGTCAGGTTGGATGGGGAGCGTCGCTGCACAGCTATTTTCAGGTCTCTCCAGAGATGTTTGATCGGGTTCAAGTTCAGGCTCTGGCTGGGCCACTCAAGGACATTCAGAGACTTGTCCCGAAACCACTCCTGCGTTGTCTTGGCTGTGTGGTTAGGGTCGTTGTCCTGTTAGAAGGTGGAAGTTTCACCATTAAGGATTCCAGCTTTAACTCTTTACAGTCCATATTGCACTCTTCACCCTTCTGCCTGGTAGTGTGGTAGCACACTACCACTTCACTTAAGGTTCCAAAACCCTATGCATTTGCATGGTAGTTACATAGGTGCAGTTAAATGGTTTGTAAAAGTGTCCAAAAACAGTTTTCGCTTTGTCATGAATGAGGTACTGTGTGTAGATTAATGAGGATATTTTTTTATTTAATCAATTTTAGAATAAGGCTGTAACATAACAAAATGTGGAAAAAGTCAAGGGGTCTGAATACTTTCCAAATGCACTGTAGTAAAACCAAAAGCTTACAATGACTTGGAAGAGTTCCAGTGTTGCGTTGGATAGTCAAAGCCAGCTAGCTATCATAGCATRCCTCTGTTTGAACAGGGTGTTTGAGTAGGCTTAACTGGCTAGTTGCATTTGCTAGCTAAGTAGGCCTAAGTGAAACGGGGAAAAAATGACAATCTCTCTTGCTTCTCTTTCATTTTGGAAGAAATTAATTTGTTCGAAACTGTTCAACTATTGTCTTTCTCTCTCTTTGAGTCAACTACTCACCACATTTTATGAWTTCAGTACTATATTAATTCTCTCATCCTTTGATTGGGTGGACAACATATCAGTTCATGCTGCAAGAGCTCTGATAGGTTGGAGGACCTACTCCTGAAGTTGTCATAATTACTGTGTAAGTCTATGAAAGGGGGTGAGAACCATCCGGCTACACCTGGTGCTACCCTAAGTGCTGTCGAGGCTACTGTAGACCTTTATTGCAAAATAGTGTGTTTTAATCAATTATTTGGTTACATGTGATTATATTTAGTATAGTTTTATCTAAAAATGATAACTTTTAAAAATGTTTTACCATTTTTATTTTTAAGAAATTCACRGAGGAGGATGGTCCTCCCCTTCCTCCTCTGAAGAGCCTTCACTGAGACACACCCTTCTCTCCATTCATGCGTGTATTTTACAGCCTACAGTGTGGCTGATCTTTAAGACTAGCATGTTGCTATATTGGAAGACGGAGAGAGAGAGAGAGAGAGAAGGTTTATACAAAATGGGTGTTCTCTCCAATGGGACAGAGCAGTGAAGTGGTAGGTGCTGTGGTTGTTTTCAGGCCTGTCTACATCTCGTCATCTCTGTTGCTAGAAGTCTCTGACCGGGTTTATGAGATGTGCTCCGGATATACAGCAGAGTGGTCAGCTTGACAGTATACAGCTTTAGTCTATCCCTAATACTTGATCTACAGTCCAGTCTTATCCCAACCTGAATCCACCTCTATTTATCCATCTATCTCTACTKCAGGCTTATTCCAGTCTCTATGGCTCCAACTCTACAGTGAAAGCATGTCGCCCACTCAGAATGGAAATGGGAAAGACAGAGATGGTATAACTGCACTGCTCAGGAATTTTAAACAGGGGAAAGTTGGCATCACCATGCATCTCATTGCTACTAAATTCAGCAATGCATATTTCCTGCCTTCTGTTTTCTTCCTCTCCATCCTTGCAGCAGAATGATAGTTAGACACAGTAAGACCTGTGATTGAGTCAACGAGACTCATAGCAAAACTGTGGAGTGACAAGGGACAGACAGACGCACAATTCCCTCATCCATTCTCGAGTGTTTCAGAGAATCTTTGTCCAGTTTAGAGGATTTGAAATCTGGAAATAATTAAGACTTCTCTCTCATTTGCCGTCAGCAAAATGATTRTCCACAATGGGGGATATTTGGGATTTAGAACATTTTGTTGCATGAATTTAAATGAACTTTGGCCATGTTCGGGTGCATTAGTACTTTGCACTCCACCACTTCTGAGTAATCAACAATCCCAGCAAATACACATGGGAAGCCCATTTCAATATACTATCCTGCTGTCAGTATGTCTGGAATGCATTAACCACAGACTCTGCATGCACAACACACACACAAAAATAAACTCCCACCAAGGTCAGATCGTCCCGTGATTTAAGGCTGGGTACAGCCATTGCGATGAAGATATTGTTCTCATCATATTACAATAGAAAGGCTATGAGACAGTTTACACAAGATGGCCAAGGACAACATTGAGTATAATATCAGAGTACTGTGTGTGTGTGTGTGTGTGTGTGTGTGTGTGTGTGGTGTTGTTGTTGTTCGTGGTGTGTGTGGTGGTGTGTGTGTTGTGTGGTGTGTGTGTTTGGAGCCTGTGGTTAGACAGCAAACACTATGAAACAAGCCTGCCTTTCACTGGCCAGAGCACGAGCACAGAGAAGAAAAAGGGGTGAGAGAGGGAAAGAAGCCACTTGGAGCTGGATCGGTGTGTGTGTGCTTACGTGTGTGACCTGTAAGAGTATGTGCCAATATGGATGTGAGAGGGTTCGTCCAGCTCTCTCTTTCTATATTTGGGCAGCAGGTAGCCTAGTGGTTAGAGCATTGGGCCAGTAACCAAAAAGTCGCTGATTTGAATACCCGTAGTGACAAGGTGAAAAACCCTAATTTGCTCCAGGTGCGTCGTACTAGTATGGCTGACTCTGTAAACCAACACATTTCACTGCACCTATCTGATGTAGGTTAAAATAAAAACATGTTTTTTTCTCTCTTTCTCGCTCCACACAGGGCTGGTATTTTTCCACCTTTTCAGAGGTGATATTTTATTTTTAGATGGTGTGTATGTGTACACATTTTACTATACTTGTGAGTACAAGAAAGGCCTCACAAGAATAGTAAACCAACTAAAATTCAGAAATGAGAGGACATTTAGCTGGTCCTCACTTATAAAAAGGCCATTTTAGGCTAAGGGGTTAGGTTAAGGGTTAGAATTAGGGTTAGGAATTAGGGTTTGGGTTTAAGTTGAGGGTTAGGGTTTAGGAAAAATAGGAATTTGAATGGGAATCAATTGTTGGTCCTCACAAGTGTATAGTAAGTCCTCACAAGTGCCCCATGGGCCCCATGGTAACTCTAGTCTGAAAACAACAATCAATTGCTCTGTGAATGCATGCAAAGTCAGGCCTAGTCTCCCCCTATTTTTCTCTCTTTCTCTCTGGTTCTCTTTCTCCCTGCCTCTGTTTGCAATGTACACCTGTATGTGAATGGACTCATGTTTCTCCTCTCACTCATAGATCAGTGGTGCGTTACAGTTGTAGGATATTTGATCCAGTTTGCTACAGCAGGAAAATAATCCTGCAGCAACAGGAAATGTGAATTATTATGTGGATTATTTTTGATGGGGTTGATGTATTTTTCGTAAAGTAAAATCAATTCTTAAAAAGTGGAAATTGCAAACTTCAGAAGCCTTTTTGAACCTCAAATACATTTCAAGTTAGAAATGTCCTGCATTGCAGGAAAGGTGTCCTGCTACAGGGTGATCAAATTAAGATCCTACACCTGTACTATGGTCAACAAGCCCAACTTCCACCACTCATATATTAAAGGTCGACTTTCGGCATGAAAAATGGTCCAACTCTGCCTCTTTCTCAATTTTCAAACAGAAATGTGCTCTGCCTTCGGTGCTTCATCGATTTGTCATTCTGGTCATGTGCTCCACAATTGACGTAGCTAGTTCGTTAGCTATGTTAGCCACTGGCACCTAACACCTCCAGTATGTGTTGACGTCATTTCACAGGATTTGTTTTTGGATGGAAGCTGTAGAGATAAGTAAGAAATTGCACTTCTGTAGCCAAATATCTCATTCATCTTTTTTTAAGCATTAAATGACCTGGTATGGTGGTGCATTGTTATACAGTTTAAAGCTGTTCTTTTGGGGGTTTTGCCCAAAGTTGACCTTTAAGCACAGCATTTTCATCACGCAAAAGTGCACAGATCTGTGCAAATGAGTACTGTGCACACTTTATTATAATCTACAGTGTGAATCAATTTGATTTCATCTTTATTAATTAACCAGAGTTTAGTAAACTGTTGTAAAACATATTATGGATGTTTTGCTCACCGCTCGCTTATGGAGTCTTAGAGCTGCCTGGAGAGCCAATGAAATGTTCCCGAATACAACACATGAATCAAAACAGACATTATTATTGGAGGAATTGCAGATGTTATCACATTTGATTGCAATRATGTTACCAAGGGTACCACTAATAGACTGGAAATATGAAAAGTGTGCGATGATTATGGCTGACATGTCTGTCTAAGCATGAAGGAGGCAGGAGATGGGGGAGGGAGGACAGGAGAAGATAAAGAGAGGAGAATGTGAGGGAGGTGCGGAGGAGAAGGTAGTCTCACATCTGGAATAGTTTTTTGTTTTGGGACGGATCTGTTTCTGGAGCGAGTCTCACCGTCACTGCCAGGACGAACCCTGAGAGGTTTCCCCATATTGATTTTTAAGCAAACATTTGGAAGAGGGAAGGAGAACAGAAAGAAAGGATAAAAAAGTGAGCTGAGGGGCCATGCTGAAGGGAGAGTCTCCCTGGCCTGCACTTCCTCCTCTACTCCCTGGGACCAGCCTGACCCCAAGATATCACATACTCTGTACACTTCAGTATACACACACATAAGCATACAGGTATTTCTCTCTCTCTGTCCCTTTGTCTTTCTGTACCTCTGTCTGTACATCTGTCTGTACCTCTGTCTGTACCTCTCTCTCTCTCTCTCTCTCTCACTCACTCACTCACTCACTCACTCACTCACTCACTCACTCACTCACTCACTCACTCACTCACTCACTCACTCACTCACTCACTCACTCAAGTGTTCCCTTGTACTTCCTCTGCCACTCATACTGACCAGCATGACTCTGTGCTATCACACACACACTGTAGGAACTACAGTATACACACACACGTTTGGAAAAGAGTTTAGCCGGAAAGCAGAGAAGACATTGGTTCAATTGTTTCCAAGTTAATGGTTAGCATCAGTTTTCTACTGAGTAGAGAAGACCGTTGAAGCAATGATATGGCCAGTGATTATTATAATCCTCAATAAATAATCCATAAACTCCCAGCTCTGGGCTAATATTGATGGAAAATCACCTTCTATTTTTACTTCCAGAAACAAAGTAAAGAAATTCTATTTCAGGCTTGTAAAAGTTCAAAGATACCATCTCTTCTATTTCACAAGTAGTTACCCGCTTGCCCAGCGGATCACAGTGAAACAGGATGAAATGTTCAAACGCCCACAGTTAACTTTGATCGCTCCACTCTGCTACAGGGGAAAGACCACACAGGAGCAAGAGGGTATTCTCTAAAACACACACACTCACTACCCCTTATATTTGCACTGGCAGAGAGGTTGAACGGATCCCTGCTCTTTATTTCAATAAAGCAACCACACTCTTAGTGCTGGGGAAAGGGGATGTGTTTTTGTMCCCACCCTGACTAAACGCCCACCTCTCTCTCAATTTCAGATTGTGATGACTCGAGATTTGATTTTAGAGGAAGGGAGTAGGAGGGTGTATGTCTGTGGTTTATAATAATTCATAATAATGATTAATGTCTGAAGGTCTATTGTTTATAGACACCACCACTGTGGTTGGTCTGGCTYGGCTGGGCTGGGCTGGGGGAGTTATGATTAAAACCCAGTATATAGTATTTAAAACCATGGCACCAGGTGGATGAGATTAGACACATAATCCAGGTCAATACAGACTGTGTGTTTATGTCTGAGACCTCAGCAAGAGTTACCACCACACACCTTGGTGTAGTGCAGGTGGTCCAGTGAACCGTGCTCGCGTGACGAGTAACTTTGCCTGTGGTAGCTCCTTGAGCTAATGTCTATGCTTTACATTGTTTCAATAACGGGTTGTTCATACTTGAGCACATGTTTGGGTGTGTGTGGTGCGTGACTGTGTGTTTGCATGTGTGTGTACTAAAAGCTGTCTTGTGTTGTAGGTGTGTGTCGGTACCCTCTGGGGATGTCAGGAGGGCAGATTCAGGATGAAGACATCTCAGCCTCCAGTCAGTGGTCTGAGTCGACTGCTGCTAGATACGGCAGGTACCGTAGACACACACACCACACACACACACACACACACACACACACACACACACACACACACACACACACACACACACACACACACTCTGCAGCGTTGCAGTTCTTGACACAAACCAGTGCGCCTGGCACCTACTACCATACCCCATTCAAAGGCACTTCAATCTTTTGTCTTGCCCATTCACCCTCTGAATGACACACATACACAATCCGTGTCTCATTTGTTTCAAGGCTTAAAAATAGTTATTTAACCTGTCTCCTCCCCTTCATCTATACTGATTGAAGGGGATTTAACAAGTGACATCAATAAGGGATCATAGCTTTCATCTCGATTCACCTGGTCAGTCTATGTCATGGAAAGAGCATGTGTTCCTAATGGTTTGTACACTCAGTGTATACATACATACATCTCAACTTCAATTTAGTAGACTGGACACATACATGCGCCCCCAGAACTACACACATGAACTCTCATGTACACTCGTATGCACTCACACACAAAAGTATTCAATAGCGTGTGTTCGTGTGTGTGTTTTCAATAAACTGCGCATCAATTCCCGCTCTCAGCTTGTTGTGGATAAGCCTAGAAAGAGCAAGAGAGAAAGAAACCGAGAGAGAGAGAGTGAATGTGTGTGTGCATATGTGTGCATGTTGGAGAGTGTGGGTGGCCTGCACTCAGTGTAAGGAACATAATCTATGTTATTTTTATTCTGACCTAGCTTCCCCTTGCCAGCTCAGCCCTAAATTAACACTTTCACATTAATTTACGACAAAGGTGCTTGTTTAATAGGCTGTATGAACTGACATCCAGCCACCACACTCACTTTCCACTCACCTCTCCTTTCCCTCCACCCTTTCTCTCTCTCTGTGTTCTTCTGCCTCCCTTTTGCTCATTCTCACTCTCCTTTTTTTCTATGTGTTTTTTCTATCTTCCTCTCTCCTCTCTCTCCCTCTACTTCCCCACTCCTCTCATCCCTCTCTCAGGTTGGACTTTGAGGAGGGTGATGGTGCGTGGTGTCCAGAGAGAACGGTGGAACCAGACAGCCTGAAGGAGTTCCTCCAGATAGACTTGCGTTCCCTCCACTTCATCACCCTGGTGGGCACCCAGGGCCGCCACGCAGGGGGCATCGGCAACGAGTTCGCCCAGATGTACAAGATCAAATACAGCCGTGACGGCAGCCGCTGGATCTCCTGGAGGAACAGGCAAGGCAAACAGGTAATCAATCAGTTATTGATTATTGATGAAGTTGATTATTGGTTGACAGGGACAGGAATATAAAAATTTGATCATAAAATATTGATTGATAATGGTACTACTGGTGATTTGTGACGGCGATCTAGGTGGTTAAGGGAACTGGAATGTGTGAGTTATTGCTTATTATTTAGGCTAATTGATTGATTGATTATTATCTGTGGGTGACATGGCTATAGGTCATTGAGGGGAACAGGAATGCATATGACATCATGCTGAAGGACCTGGAGCCTCCGATCATCGCCCGCTTCGTGAGGTTCATGCCCGTCTCAGACCACTCTATGAACGTCTGCATGAGGGTGGAGCTCTACGGCTGTGAATGGCTCGGTAAGATAGGGGGAGGAGAGAGGGAGAGGTGGAGGAGCTCCCTATTGTGAACCATAGGTAGACATATGTAGCACATGGGGATGTGTGAAACTTACTCCTCAGCCTGAAGTGTCGCCACTTGCGCCGCCGAATTGCTAGCCTTTCACATGGCACTGACTGGTAAGACGCTTCAGAAGGGTGGTCACGTGTGCTAGCAAGGCAGAGGTCCTGAGTTCGAGCTTCAGTGTGAGTGGAATCAGGAGGAAGTTGTACACGCTAAGAAACAGTGTGACATCCTTTACACAGAGTACGGCAAACAGTGCTTAGGTTTCAGCTCAATAGGCTAATACAGAGTCCCTCTCTCTGTCAGACGGTTTGGTGTCCTACAACGCTCCAGCAGGAGAACAGATGAGTCTAGAGGGCCAGCCTGTCCACTTCAACGACTCGGTGTACGACGGAGCCGTCATCTACAGGTGGGTGTGCATCGCTCCTACTTTTCATCCTCCTTCATCATCTTGCTCTTCCTCCTTTCTCTTTTTCTTCATCTCCTTATTCTTTCTCCTTTTCATTCTTCCTGTCTTAAAGTATCCCTCCTCTCTCTCGGTTTATCCAACCTCCTCCTCAGTTCTTTCTCTCCTCCTTTTGTCCTTCCTTCACCAATCTCGGAGTTGTGGTTCCACGCTGGCCCTGTTATTGCCTGGTTGCTGTTGTTACGGCAGGATGTAGACAGCGCAAAGGCATGGGTCCTGTGGTTTTGCCACGCATACACACACACACACACACACACACACACACACACACACAACCACAACCCACACACACACACACACACACACACACACACACACACACACACACACACACACACCACCAACCACAACACACACACACACACACACCACAACACCACACAAACACACACAATTACATAACCACACACACAAGAATGCTTCTCTGCACAGTAATGCGCTGGAGTGTTACGAACACACACGGAGACAATTACACCCACACATGGCTTCTGGTGCAGGAACGCGTGGGAGAGTTTGAGTCAGTGTCTTTGGACTAAAACTTGACTTCTTGAGAACATAAATGACTATATGGGTATCCTTGCTGCCTTTCTGTGTTGGTGTTTGAGCCACTGTGTGCTGAATAATTTCCTCCATGACGCTGCCCTCAGTTTGTCTCTGCTATAGAAGTCTGTCTATCTCTATTTCGCTCTCTGCTTCTCTTTCTCTCCCTCTCTCTCTGAGTTTGAGTCTGTGAATGTAGTCTGAGAAGAGAAAATGGCTCAGGTTTTGATACCACTGCCAAGATGAGATGTTGAATGTGGAAAAGATGATGCTGCCACCTAGTGGTGGGTGGAGGGAAGTTGAACAAACAGATAGCGGAATAGTTTCTCTCAAGCTTCCCTTTCACAAAATGAATATTGTGCGTTGTAAAATAAATACTTGGTAATTAAACATGAAAATAGCAATTATTGTGTGTCAAGCAAGGTTGTCGAGTAGTCGTTTACACGTTGTCAGGTCTCCTTAAGGACAGTTCACACAGAGACTCTCTGGTTCACCCCAAAAAACATATTTTTAGTTTGTATTTTGACTACTTCAAAATCCTCAAACTCTGAGCTATATCTTTATCTGTTCTTCTCTCTATCTTCTCCATCTCCAGTATGACGGAGGGCCTGGGCCAGCTGACTGATGGGATGTGTGGATTAGATGACTTCACCCACAGCCACATCTACAATGTGTGGCCTGGCTACGACTACGTAGGTTGGACCAACGAGAGCTTCCCCAACGGATACGTGGAGATCATGTTCGAGTTCGACCGCACACGCAACTTCACCACCATGAAGGTGGGTGTGTGTGTGTGGGTGTCAGGGGCTGTTATCTCCCAGCTGTTTACAATGTGTGTAAGGGGAGTTTTTTTTTTTTATTATTCCCAAATAACAGGCATTACAGTTCTAAATCTTTCAGCTTCTTGACCCTTTTTCCAATCACCAGAACACATTTTCACAGATTTCACTCTTCACAACGTATTCCCCTCTTGCTCACCCATCTCTCTCTGTCTCTAGGTGCACTGTAACAACATGTTCATGCGGCATATCAAGGCATTCCGCCAGGTGGTGTGTTACTTCCGTTCCGAGGCTGACTGGGAGGCCACGCCCCTTTCCTTCAGCCCTGTGGTGGACGACGTCAATCCCAGCGCCCGATTCATCACTGTCTCTCTGGCCAATCACATGGCCAGTGCTATGAAGTGCCATTTCTACTTCGCTGATGCCTGGATGATGTTTAGCGAAATCACCTTCCAGTCCGGTAAATGTTTACACACACACATGAGATCACCTCCAAATCATGTGCTGTAGAGAAAACACACCTTGTTTGGTTTGAATATTAATCTGTAAAGTATTATCAGTGCTTTGTTGTGATTTACGTCTGTCTACTCTCTTCCAGACACAGCCATGTACAATACTACCCTGGCTCCACCCAAGACTGGCAGTGGCCCCCCCACCAGCACTCAACCAGGTCAGTTCCCACTACACATGCATTGCACACACGCTTTATCAGTTTTTACCTCTTTTACCACACACTCCCACCCGTGAGAAATGGCTGTGGCCAAAACCCACTTCCTGCTTTAAGATCGGACCCTTTTTTCCCCAATTTTCGTCTAAAATMACATACCCAAATCTAACTGCCTATAGCTCAGGACCTGAAGCAAGGATATGCATATTCTTGATACCATTTAAAAGGAAACACTTTGAAGTTAGTGGAAATGTGAAATGAATGTAGGAGAAAATAACACATTAGTTCTGGTAAAAGATAATACAAAGAAAAAAACAAGCATATTTTTTTTTGTACTGTCTTGGAAATGCATGAGAAAGGCCATAATGTATTATTCCAGCCCGGGTGCAATTTAGATTTTGGCCACTAGATGGCAGCAGTGTACGTGCAAAGTTTTAGACTGATCCATTGCATTTCTGTTCAAAATGTTGTCTCAAGACTGCCCAAATGTGCCTAATTGGTTTATTAATAACTTTTTAAGTTCATAGCTGTGCACTCTTCTCAAACAATAGCATGGTATTCTTTCACTTGTAATAACTGCTGTAAATTGGACAGTGCAGTTAGATTAAGAAGAATTTAAGCTTTCTGCCAATATCAGATATGTCTATGTCCTGGGAAGTTTTCTTGTTACTTACAACCTCATGCTAATCGCATTCACCTACATTAGCTCAACCGTCCCGAGGGGACCCACCAATCCTGTAGAGGTTAATTCTATCATCCAATCGAATGGTGTCTTCCCCCATCCCCTCCCCAGGGGATGACCCCACCCACAAAATAGACGACAGCAACACCAGAATTCTGATTGGCTGCCTGGTGGCTATCATCTTCATCCTCGTCGCCATCATCGTCATCATCCTCTGGAGGCAGGTCTGGCAAAAGATGCTGGAGAAGGTGAGAGATCCCACCTGTTCACACATGTTTAATCTGAGCCAATAAGCGTTTTGATGCACCATGTCTCTGAATGTGAAAGTTAGTTTGTGACTGTTCGCTACTATCAGGAAATGCAAAATATTATACAAATCTTACTATTTGCCATGTGTTGATCAATCAGGACTGGTCAGATGTGTCTCTTCACCCCAGCATCCTTTATTCTAGGCCTCGCGGCGGATGCTGGACGATGAACTAACTGCTAGTCTGTCACTACAGAGCGAGACATTCGCCTACAGCCACAACAACCCTTCATCATCGTCAGCACTCAGCGAACAGGAGTCTAGCTCCACCTACGAGCGTATCTTCCCCCTGGGCCCTGACTACCAGGAGCCTTCACGACTGATACGCAAGCTGCCTGAGTTCTCCCACAGCTCGGAGGAGGCCGGTGAGTATACACAAAGGCAGGGTTTAAATTACCAGAAAAGACATATGCGGGAGTTGGGTTACGGAGGTTGAAAAAATTGGATGTCTGTGTTCTGTAAGCATGAAGTCGCCCTATTGTGTATTATCATGTCATATTGCTGATTTTATCTTCAACTCTTTTCTCCGGTTCCAGCATTAACTAGCACAGTGGTGGCAGTGACAGCCTCCAAGGCTCCCACGGCAACATTTGCCCAGGACGGAGTCCCTCACTATGCCGAGGCAGACATCGTCAACCTGCAGGGCGTAACCGGGGGCAACACGTACGCGGTCCCTGCTCTAACCATGGACCTGCTGTCAGGGAAGGATGTGGCGGTGGAAGAGTTCCCCAGGAAACTGCTCACCTTTAAAGAAAAGCTGGGCGAGGGACAGTTTGGAGAGGTTTGTGCTCTCTGGACATCGCATAGTAAACAGAAATCAATTCTGTGAATGATTTACATTACATCAATTAAACTAATTTCTTATGCCCTTCTGAGATAAAGAACATTGATCAGGGTCATTGAATAGATTCATCTYGTGATTTAAGCTCGAGAAAAAGCTTTCACAACCTTTGTGGCTCTTTAGAACCATCGTTAGTGACCATTAGATGTAGTGTGTTGAGTCTCCATGTTTCGTCCCCCTACAGGTCCACCTGTGTGAGGCAGAGGGCATGCAGGAGTTTATGGATGAGGATTTCTCCTTCGACATCAGTGACAACCAGCCAGTACTGGTGGCTGTTAAGATGCTAAGAGCAGACGCTAACAAAAACGCCAGGTGAGGGGGGCCACATTCCTGATTAGAGAATACAGTGAATGTCTGCACATGCTGATCCCAAATGTATTGTCCACATAGACATGTTTTTTGAGTGATTCTTCCAGCACCCGTACACATTTTGAATGTGTGTGTTGTGAGATATATTCCCATATATTAATCAAAGCTCTCAAAGTCTCCCCTCTGACTTCTAACCTCTGCCCTTGTCTGTGTTCCTATGTTATAATCAGGAACGACTTCCTGAAGGAGATTAAGATCATGTCTCGTCTGAAGGACCCRAACATCATCCGTCTGCTGGCAGTGTGTATCTGCAGTGACCCCCTCTGCATGATCACAGAGTACATGGAGAATGGAGACCTCAACCAGTTCCTGTCCCGCCATGAACCTGAGGGACAGCTAGCGCTCATCAGCAATGCACCCACTGTCTGGTAAGGGTGAGGGGAGGGGGGAGTGTGTGTGTGTCGGGTGAGATGGATGTGATTTTGATGTGCAGGCAATCCTCGGTTGACTTATGTGAAAGCTGGTTCCTGTCGTGAGTCTACATTGCGTTCAAAGAGGAAAATGAGGACTCGCAGGTGTAAGTCATCCAAACATTGTTAGAACATAAAATGCAAGTTTCTTTATTGTGCTGTATTCCTCTGAGCATGCCACCCAAAACGCACACAAGGACTTGGCACCCCTGAGTGCATCGCTGATTTGGCTCGACGTCTGGAATTCTATCAGCTCAGTTTGAATTGCGGCCTCATCCAGCAAGGGTATCGTTTTCTTAGCAAGGGAGGAGAATTATCCACCTGGGCGGACTGTGAGAGGATCACGTACAAACGCAATTATATCCTTGGGCATGCTGTAGCCTTCAAATCTGGTGGAGAAGTTGTCCCTCAGCAGCTTGATGTAATCTTCCATCACCTCTGTGACAATGCAGCGGCCTGGTCCCTCTGTCTAAATTGAACAACTCAAGCTTCCTAGTAAAAGCCTCAAGTTTTTCCACCTTGTCCACGACTGTTTTCCCTCTTACTTGTAACTGCAGATTTAACCCGTTTAAGTGACAGAATATGTCAGCCAAAAAAGCTGTGTGTGTGGGTAGCTTGCAGTTAACATTTCAAGATACTTTGAAAGTTCCATGCTTAGATTCATAATGACGTCTGAGATTGAATTATTTGCAGCAACATTTTCATTGCTAATAAGACACACTGGCTTGGCATTGGGAAAATATGGGGAAATGAATGCATATCTCTCTGTACATTCTATCCTGAAACTTCCAATTTGATTATCCACCTTTTTTTATACTTTTTTGAGAGCAACATTTTCCCTTGCTTTCAAGCTATTTGTTCTGAACCAATGTTGATGTTAAAAAACAAGTGTAGCCTACAGTAGGCTACGTAGACCTGCTTTTCCCAACCAATCAAGGCACAGAGAAATAGACAAAAATAATAATTGAATAGAGACATGGTGATTTTATGAGCGTAATCAGATCAAAATTATTGTTATTGTCACTGAATTTATTATGTACTAATCAGATGTGTTAAACATTTTCAATTTGTAGTGTTGGCCAATTATAATTGCTAATATTATATACTAATTATGTCCTGGCCCGCCGACTATTAGCTCAGAAGAAATTTGGCCTGAAGCCAAACCTAGTTGACGAACCCTGATTTAGAGACTATTTCAGATGCATTCACATTGAGAAATGCAAATGAGTGATATGTTGCATGCAGCCATATTGTGGTTCTCACTGGTTAAACTGATTTTGGGGAACTGTCTATATAGAAGTTCCTGTAAAAAAGAAAAACACAAACACTTTCAAAAATAATTTTGTCCTGTATAAATGAGATTGTTGTTTGTGGGGGAAAATAATATTTCTGTAACTGGAAGCATTTGGGAATGGATAATAGACGTTTCACCACGTTGTCTGTAATGCTATGAGCAAGGTTTAAAGGGGGAATCTGGGATTCAAACAACAACAAAGCAGCACTTTAGTCAACAGCGATGGGCTGCAGATGGAAAAATGTAACAACTCTCAAATTCATAGACGGAGCTATGAAGGAAATGATTGACCATCCATGAGATCAAAATGATCAAATATTTTGTACCAAACCCAGATTGCCCCTTTAATTCCAGAGGGCAGGCTTTGAAAGCTATTGACGTAATCAAGCAGATCTTAAGGCATACATACACATACTAAATATTTATTTGGCATGTGCATGTTGTTCTAGTGTGAAATTATTACTGACATTTCTACAGATTTATACCGCACATAGATTTTATCAAATGGGGTTTAGTTCACCTCATGTGACTACAAATCTGAAATGATTGAGACTTTTATAGTTTATTTCCAAATATATATTTTAATGCAGATTACCCTACACTATTGACTAACACATGTCATCTAGGAACCTGTATAATGGTATAGCTAATAAGCCCAGCTATCGGAATGGATAATGTGAACTCTAAATTCTCCTAAATTGCCTCTCGATAAGTCTGTCACTGCAAGTTATCACGTCCACTGTTCTGTTTACCTGGCTATGCAAATGAAATGACATAGTCAGTCTAGGTAGGTGTGTGACTGAAAACAGACATAATTGAGACCGTTGCTTTTAACTCTACTTTAAAAGGATGTCACAAGGCAGTTTTAGTCTTTAATAACAGATTATATATATTTTTTAAATTATACACCATTTTAATAGGTTTTTAGTGGTTGTATCATATGACATTTAAAATGATCCCTTGTCATGACAGATGATAGAGATGTTACATTTTTCGGCATTTGTGGCAGATTTGATTAACTTTCTTCTGAATTGAAGGGCCCACTACAAAGTATGCATTGATGTCATATCATGACCCTTTAAGAAAAAACTATTTATGTAGCCAAAAATGCATTTTAAGGTTGGTTGCAACATATGATATTAGTGTTTTTCAAATGTGTGCCAAAGTTAAAATTTTTGTTATGAATTACACCAATTCACAATACTGTTGTTGTTTAAATTCAACCTCGAACAGTTACACCATATGCCATTTTCACCCTTTGACATGCCAAAACTGTAAAAATATATCATGCTTTATGATACAGTACATTGATGCGGTGCCAAACGGAGGAGAACATGTAGAAATGTGATGTAAGAAGATGTTTTGTATTACAGTTTGTATTTACACATTTACAAGGCTATGTGATGATATTATACAACGGGTGGGTCTAATCCTGAATGCTAATTGGTTGAAACCGCATTCCAGCCGGTGTCAACTCTCCTCTCTTTCTCTTCTCTGCTTCAGCTACAGTAACCTGTGCTACATGGCCACTCAGATTGCCTCAGGGATGAGGTACCTCTCCTCGCTCAACTTTGTCCACAGAGACCTGGCCACGAGGAACTGTCTGGTGGGGAAGAACTACACCATTAAGATCGCTGACTTTGGCATGAGCAGGAACCTGTACAGCGGAGACTACTACCGCATCCAGGGCCGGGCCGTGTTGCCCATAAGATGGATGTCCTGGGAGAGCATACTGCTGGTGAGGAGGGAGGGAGGGATGGAAACTGGTGAGACGTGGTGCCCCCCTGATGGTCATACATAGTGTAGATACCTCAGTTTACTTCACGGAATGAGGCCACTGGCTATCAGACCATTCACATTATTAACCTGACTACATTGTTATAACTGGAGTGCAATCCCTGATAAAACATTAAATCGCTTATGTTTACTGTAATGGGCCAGTGAATGAAGGTTTTGGTTATCAGTTGAACTATCCCATTTTTAAGCCATAGAAATCAATAACTTACGTAGCCTAATGTCTGTTGTTCTGCCTCTTCACTCCCAGGGAAAGTTCACCACAGCCAGTGATGTGTGGGCATTTGGGGTGACGCTGTGGGAGACCCTGACCTTCTGTAACGAGCAGCCTTACTCCCAGCTGACTGACGAACAGGTCATAGAGAACACTGGCGAGTTCTTCAGGGATCAGAAACGACAGGTGAGAGAAACACGCACACACACACTCACCGTGACTCACTCTCTTTTGCTGTACATCTACCTGCCTATGTTCTACTGTGTTGTACCTGATTGTCTATGTGTTGTAGGTCTACCTTCCCCAGCCAGTGCTGTGTCCTGACTCTGTGTATAAGATCATGCTGAATTGTTGGAGGAGGAACACCAAGGAGAGGCCTTCCTTCCAGGAGATCCACCGAGCACTGCTGGAGAGCCAAGCTTAGGGCCAGTACCCCTGGGCCGGGCCAGCACACACACACACATACAGACAGACGGACAGATGAAACGCATCAACAACACATTACGCATCCATCAAAAGTTCAACTCAATTCAACTAATGATGCACGGAAAAAGAAAGGCAAAAATTACAAATGGCTGTCAGATTGTCTCAGATAGAGAAGCCAAAGTGAATTGTAGCAATGAAAGTTCGGTATTTTTAAAAATGTATAATTTATTCAAAATTATACTATAAATGAGTGTTCCCACCTTGTTTAATGTAGTGTATGGTAATGGCACGTCTATGAATTAAATTGTGTTTTCTTTAAGAAGACTGCTTGAATGTAAATAAGAATGCAAGTTTCATGGATGTCTTAACAAAACATAAGTGTTCAGTTTGGAGATTTTTGGTGAATTTTTATATTTGAAAAGGTTTTTCATCTCAGTCAGTCTGACAGTTTATTCAAAGCCAACAGGGATAATTATGTTTTCATAAAAATAATGCATTATAAGACTTGTCATAAGCATGATCCTGTC
This sequence comes from Salvelinus sp. IW2-2015, assembly GCF_002910315.2. NCBI lineage: Eukaryota > Metazoa > Chordata > Actinopteri > Salmoniformes > Salmonidae > Salvelinus > Salvelinus sp. IW2-2015. The sequence continues at coordinate 23,432,206 of NC_036853.1, read as the reverse complement.
TTATTATAAGCCCATTTCAATTAACATTATAACATTAAACCTATTGGCTTTTGATTAAGGAGTTACAAATTCATAACATGGACATTAACCAAAACTCAACTATGTCTCAACTGTAGTACTCTGGCATACACTCTGCTACAGTGTCTGCCAGTGATATTTGACCAAGAGTGCTCAGAGACATCAATATGTATGTACTTCTCAAATATTCATATTTTGTATTTATATGTATTGTTTATTTGTTTGTTCTGTTTGCTTCTTGTTTACAGTACCAGTCAAAAGTTTGGACACACCTACTCGTCCTAGGGTTTATCTTTATTTTTAATATTTTCTACAGTGTAGAATAATAGTTAAGACATCAAAACTATGAAAGAACACATATGGAATCATGTAGTAACCAAAAAAGTGTTACACAAATCAAAATATATTTTATAGCCACCCTTTGCCTTGAAGACAGATGACACTCTTGGCAATCTCTCAACCAGCTTCACCTGGAATGCTTTTCCAACAGTCTTGAAGTAGTCCCCACATATGCTGAGCACTTGTTGGCTGCTTTTCCTTCACTCTGCAGTCCAACTCATCCCAAACCATCGCAATTGGGTTGAGGTTGGGTGATTGTGGAGGCCAGGTCATCTGATGCAGCACTCCATCACTCTCCTTCTTGGTCAAATAGCCCTTACGCAGCCTGGAGGTGTGTTGGGTCATTGTCCTGTTGATAGTCCCACTAAGCGCAAATGATAGTCCCACTAAGCGCAAACCAGATGGGATGGGATGGCGTATCGCTGCAGAATGCTGTGGTAGCCATGCTGGTTAAGTGTGCCTTAAATTCTAAATAAATCACAGACAGTGTCACCAGCAAAGCACCATCACACCTCGTTCTGCATGCTTCACGGTGGGAACCACACATGCAGAGATCATTCGTTCACCTACTCGGCATCTCACAAACACATGGCAGTTGGAACCAAAAATTTCAAATTTGGACTCATTAGACCAAAGGACAGATTTCCACCGGTCTAATGTCCATTGCTCATGTTACTTGGCCCAATCAAGTCTCTTTTTTCTTATTGGTGTCCTTTAGTAGTGGTTTCRTTGCAGCAATTCGACTATGAAGGCCTGATTCACACAATCTCCTCTGAACAGTTAATGTTGAGATGTGTCTGTTACTCTGAAGCATTTATTTGGGCTGCAATTTCTGAGGCTGGTAACTCTAATGAACTTATCCTCTGCAGCAGAGGTAACTCTGGGTCTTCCTTTCCTGTGGTGGTCCTCATAAAAGCCAGTTTCATCATAGCGCTTGATGGTTTTTGCGACTACAATTTTCCTCATTGACTGATCTTCATGTCTTAAAGTAATGATGGACTGTCGTTTCTCTTTGCTGATTTGAGCTGTTCTTGCCATAGAATGGACTTGGTCTTTTACCAAATAGGGCTATCTTCTGTATACCACCCTACCTTGTCACAACACAACTGATTGGCTCAAAGGCATTAATAAGGAAAGAAATTCCACAAGTTAACTTTTAACAAGGCACACCTGTTAATTGAAATGCATTCCAGGTGACTACCTCATGAAGCTGGTTGTGAGAATACCAAGAGTGTGCAAAGCTGTCAAGGCAAAGGGTGGCTATTTGAAGAATCTCAAATATTTAAAAATCTTTCATTTGTTTAACACCTATTTGGTTACTACGTGTTTCCATATGTTTTATTTCATAGTTTTGATATCTTAACTATTATTCAACAATTGAGAAAATAGTACAAATAAAGAAAAACCCTTGAATGAGTAGGTGTGCCCAAACTTTTGACTGGTACTTTATATATTTGGGTACTGATCAGCTTTTATTTTTGCATGGGAAAAGTTGTACATTCAGTTTTGTATTTTGTTCAATGTCTTTCGAGAGTGTCATGGAAATTCTAAAGTGAGACTGTAGATTATTTCAAACAACTACTTTATTATAAGATTTGTAAAAATGGAGCAGTCAACAATCCACTCAACATAGTCCAGAGTTGAAAGCTCAAACAAACAGAATTGGCTCTCAGCTTTTATAGAAAAGTCCAACCTCTTTGTCTATGTGGCAGTCCGCAGATGTGTGCAAACAGGTGTGGGGAACATAGTGTATAAAAGGTGTTTAGCTTGTTTGTTCCTTCATGCAAGTTTCCACACAGAAGAGTTCCTGCAGATAGTATAAACGGTATGTCAGATACTTAGGTCGCACCCGGCTCTTATCTGTACGCCCAGACGTATGACTAAGTCACATAAGACAAGCCTGCATCAGCTAAAAAAACACTAGCATATAACAATGAACAATTCTCGAAGTAAAAACAGCATAGTATGTCTAATTTTGTAATTTTCCACGACAAGAGTTGTATGAGAAAATGGCAGTTAGCTTTGTGGGAGGTGGGGTGGAGGATATGCCTTCAATAACATTACAAATGTTTGTTCTAGAGACGCCTAATCTATTCTCATTCATATATGTGACCAAATCACTGTTGAAATCAGATCTGAGATAAGCTGCATTAGTGCGGGTCCATGTTCGCTCCATACTGATCAGATTATGGTGCTAATCAGGATCCAGACTGGAGGGGAGATGATGGGCCAACTGTATGTGCAGAGTAGTCTTTGAAAAGTGAAACGTAGGAAAATATGCTTCAAGAGAGAATGTTTTTTAATGGTTAGTGTGTTAGCTACCTTTATACAACAAATGTTGTTCTAAGCTATTTTTGTGTTGTATTGAAAGTGTTAAAATTGACAGTTTTTCTGAACAAGAAACCAACTGTTTATGATGTATCTCTGTTGAAAGAGAGCGAGAGCTGAACGGCCGTTAAAGGGTTTCTGAATAGAGTTCAGGATGATAATCAGTCAGAAGGATTTCAGACAATGTCAACTGCACATGGTTTAGTTTTATTAGATATTTGTATTCTAATGGTTTTTTGCTAATTAAAAACAAATATTTCAGAGAAAACATCAAATTTGTCATGGTGATAATTTGTTACAGACAAAAATAAAAATGAAACCACCAAAATAATGCTTTGTCTATTGTATAGCTTTACAATAAAGACTACATTCACAATATGAATAAGAATAAATACATTTGTGACAGCCAAATTATATCTTGGATCTAGACTGGCTGGGGCAACATCCAATCACATCATAGAAGCGGTTAGCAGTAAAGCTACCTTTACTCTACTGTAGTAAGTAGTTCAGAAAATGTGTTTCTGTATTTTATACCTTTATTTAACTAGGCTAGTCAGTTAAGAACAAATTCTTATTTTCAATGACAGTCTAGGAACATTGGGTTAATGACAGATTTTTTTACTTTGTCAGCTCGGGGATTTGATCTCTCAACCTTTCGGTTACTAGTCCAACGCTCCAACCACTAGGCTACCTGCTGCCCCTAACAGTTCTCCATTATTATGAGCAAGAATGACTAAAGCCGTGTCAGTTACTGGAGCAAACAGATAAATATACACCGCGTCTTTGCTTTTTTACTGTCTGTCGCGGTTTATGGTAAAGGAAAATCTATTGCAACTTGCTCTCTCCTTAACTTACTATAGTGGCAGCGAGGTTACTGTAATATTAGAAACTACAGTAATGTAAAATGTGTTGACAGTAGCCGAGGACACATGTTTTATACGTTACTGTTGCAGTTAAAGGAAAGATTCACCCATTTTGAATGTTATATCGTTTTTGTGTACCTCATTTCATGTTTTCACGTATATCTGCAATTAGTGGGGGCGCTCGAGTGGATCACTTTTGTCGAGTTGGTGACCATTGTTGTTCACTGCCTTTCAAAGTTGTATAATATGGGGATAAAAATTGTCCGACTTGCTCCTACATGTCAACTGCATGAACTTAACAAAAGTCATGTGATTAAAGGGCATTAAAGCTGAAATATATTTTTGGGAGCCCTTACAAAATTCACATAGAAATGTGGGTTATTGACCTGTCATTGTTATTGAAAGCAAGTCTGAGAAGCGGTAGATCTGTTCTATGTGTGATATTTCTAAACTACCTGTTTTCAAGTTACATTTTTGCATCTTTTACTTTCAGTTTTTGCTGTATACCAGCTTCAAACAGCTGAAAAATCAGTAGCAGGGTTTGAGTAAAATCACCAGGGAAGCCAAGCCAGAAAAAAGCCATATTACAACCTATGTGTTGGGATAATTMCTTGTTTGCTTTATAACATGTTAGTTCCTATGCCTTGACACCCTGAAATATAGGCCTAAGGTAGAGACAAAAATAAGAAAAAGTGGCAGAATAAATTCACCCACACATTTGTTTCATTAAAAAAACCTGAGAGCAACATTGTCCGGTGAAGTCCACAAAATATATTGCATGTAACAAACATTTACACGACCCACAGCATGGTCAAGCAAGGTAATGTTTCCGACATTTTCGGACTATTATTGATTTTACAACTATTGATTTAGAACCACAGAGAGTAATTGCAGTTCGTGAAGAAAACAGGAGCTGCCTCCACTATTCCAGCATCATTTCAACTTCAACATTTCAACATCATCTAATCACCTATGCTTAGTCTAATACATTGACAACTAAAAGATACCAAAAATGATTTAGTCCAATCAACGTATGCTAAACATGATGTAGCTGTCCATGGTACTGATTTCTGTGTGTGTGTTGTGTATGCGTGCAAGTAGAAAAAACATGTTGACTAACCATACTTGTAGAGAAATGCCAATACCATCTTCTTTCATGTTGCCTAAACAGTCTATGACTCTGTCATACATGACACACTTTTAGTTTTTGTTGTCCTAGGCTACCTGGCTAAAATGCTTGCTCGCCAGCCTAACTCATGGGCAATGATACTCCAGGCTAGCTAGTTAACATTAGCGTACATGTTGAACTTCCATCCTCTCAGGCCAGGGGCACAATGTATGAATTTATGGTTGGATCAGAATCGCCATTATAATCATTGGCCAGTACGGGGAATTAGGTAAAACCACAAGTCCACACAACGAGATGCTAAAATTCTAGTTTTTTTCTGTCTATGATGTGATTGGTCTAAAGCCAAATCCAAACTGGCTTCCCTTGACACTGTTTTTTGGCACGCCAGGGTCATTCACAGCTGAGCTCACTCAGTTTAGCTCAACGCTGACTGGCTATTATTTAATTTTTTTAAATAGCAAGGAAGGCACAATGCTTGTTGTCTTCCCTTGCATTCAATTTTTATTTATTTATTTTATTTCACCTTTATTTAACCGGTAGGCTAGTTGAGAACAAGTTCTCATTTACAACTGCGACCTGGCCAAGATAAAGCAAAGCAGTGCGACACAAACAACAACACAGAGTTACGCATGGAATAAACAAACATACAGTCAATAATACAGTAGAACAAAGAAAACAAAAAGTCTGTATACAGTGAGTGCAAATGAGGTAAGATAAGGGAGTTAAGGCAATAAATAGGCCATGGTGGCGAAGTAATTACAATATATGTCACGTTCCTGACCTTATTTTCCTTTGTTTAGCTTTGTTTAGTTGGTTCAGGACGTTGAGTGGTGGCAAGGTCCATTATGTTATGTGTTTCTTATTAGGCTTTGGTAAATACATTTACATTTACATTTAAGTCATTAGCAGACGCTCTTATCCAGAGCGACTTACAAATTGGTGCATTCACCTTATGATATCCAGTGGAACAACCACTTTACAATAGTGCATCTAACTCTTTAAGGGGGGGGGGGGGGTTAGAAGGATTACTTTATCCTATCCTAGGTATTCCTTAAAGAGGTGGGGTTTCAGGTGTCTCCGGAAGGTGGTGATTGACTCCGCTGACGCTGGCGTCGTGAGGGAGTTTGTTCCACCATTGGGTGCCAGAGCAGCGAACAGTTTTGACTGGGCTGAGCGGGAACTGTACTTCCTCAGAGGTAGGGAGGCGAGCAGGCCAGAGGTGGATGAACGCAGTGCCCTTGTTTGGGTGTAGGGCCTGATCAGAGCCTGAAGGTACGGAGGTGCCGTTCCCCTCACAGCTCCGTAGGCAAGCACCATGGTCCTGTAGCGGATGCGAGCTTCAACTGGAAGCCAGTGGAGAGAGCGGAGAGGCGGGGTGACGTGAGAGAACTTGGGAAAGTTGAACACCAGACGGGCTGCGGCGTTCTGGATGAGTTGTAGGGGTTTAATGGCACAGGCAGGGAGCCCAGCCAACAGCGAGTTGCAGTAATCCAGACGGGAGATGACAAGTGCCTGGATTAGGACCTGCGCCGCTTCCTGCGTGAGGCAGGGTCCGTACTCTGCGAATGTTGTAGAGCATGAACCTACAGGAACGGGTCACCGCCTTGATGTTAGTTGAGAACGACAGGGTGTTGTCCAGGATCACGCCAAGGTTCTTAGCACTCTGGGAGGAGGACACAATGGAGTTGTCACCGTGATGGCGAGATCATGGAACGGGCAGTCCTTCCCCGGGAGGAAGAGCAGCTCCGTCTTGCCGAGGTTCAGCTTGAGGTGGTGATCCGTCATCCACACTGATATGTCTGCCAGACATGCAGAGATGCGATTCACCACCTGGTTATCAGAGGGGGAAAGGAGAAGATTAATTGTGTGTCGTCTGCATAGCAATGATAGGAGACCCATGTGAGGATATGACAGAGCCAAGTGACTTGGTGTATAGCGAGAATAGGAGAGGGCCTAGAACAAGGCCCTGGGGACCCAGTGGTGAGAGCACGTGGTGCGGAGACAGATTCTCGCCACGCCACCCTGGTAGGAGCGACCTGTCAGGGTAGGACGCAATCCAAGCGTGGACCTTGCCGGGAGATGCCCAGCTCGGAGAGGGTGGAGAGGAGGATCTGATGGTTCACAGTATCAAAGGCAGCCGATAGTCCTAGAAGGATGAGAGCAGAGGAGAGAGAGTTAGCTTACAGTGCGGAGCCCTCCGTGACACACAGAGAAGAGCATCGTCAGTTGAATGACTAGTCTTGAAACCTGACTGATTTGGATCAAGAAGGTCATTCTGAGAGAGATAGCAGGAGAGCTGGCCAAGGACGGCACGTTCAAGAGTTTGGAGAGAAAAGAAAGAAGGGATACTGGTCTGTAGTTATTGACATCGGAGGGATCGAGTGTAGGTTTTTCAGAAGGGGTGCAAACCTCGCTCTCTTGAAGACGGAAGGGACGTAGCCACGCGGTCAAGGATGAGTTGAATGAGCGAGGTGAGGTAAGGGAGAAGGTCTCCGGAAATGGTCTGGAGAAGAGAGGAGGAGGATAGGGTCAACGCGGCAGGTTGTTGGCGGGCGGCCGTCACAAGACGCGAGATTTCATCTGGAGAGAGAGGGAGAAGAGGTCAAAGCACAGGGTAGGGCAGTTTGAGCAAACCAGCGGTGCCGGTTTGACTTAGCAAACGAGGATCGGATGTCGTCGACCTTCTTTTCAAAATGGTTGACGAAGTCATCGCGAGAGAGGGAGGAGGGGGGAGGAGGGGGAGAGGATTCAGGAGGGAGGAGAAGGTGGCAAAGAGCTTCCTAGGGTTAAGAGCAGATGCTTGGAATTTAGAGTGGTAGAAATTGGCTTTAGCAGCAGAGACAGAAGAGGAGAATGTAGAGAGAGGGAGCTGAAAGGATGCCAGGTCCGCAGGGAGGCGAGTTTTCCTCCATTCCCGCTCGGCGCCCGGAGCCCTGTTCGTTGAGCTCGCAATGAGTGTCGAGCCACGGAGCAGGAGGGAGGACCGAGCCGGCCTGGAGGATAGGGGACATAGAGAGTCAAAGGATGCAGAAAGGGAGGAGAGGAGGGTTGAGGAGGCAGAATCAGGAGATAGGTTTGGAGAAGGTTTGAGCAGAGGGAGAGATGATAGGATGGAAGAGGAAGAGTAGCGGGGGAGAGAGAGCGAAGGTGTGGGACGGCGCGATACCATCCGAGTCAGGGGCAAGTGTGGGAAAGTGTTGGATGAGAGCGAGAAGGAAAAGGACAAAGGTAGTGTCGGAGACTTGGAGGGGAGTTGCAATGAGATTAGTGGAAGAACAGCATCTAGTAAAGATGAGTCAAGCGTATATTGCCTGCCTTGTGAGTAGGGGGGGAAGGTGAGAGGGGTGAGTCAAAGAGGAGAGGGAGTGGAAGAAGGATGGCAGAGAGGAGATGAGTCAAAGGTAGACGGGGAGGTAAAGTCACCCAGAACTGTGAGAGGTGAGCCATCCTCAGGAAAGGAACTTATCAAGGGCGTCAAGCTCATGATGAACTCGCCAAGGGAACCTGGAGGGCGATAAATGATAAAGGATGTTAAGCTTGAAAGGGCTGGTAACTGTGACAGCATGGAATTCAAAGGAGGCGATAGACCAGATGGGTCAGGGGAGAAAGAGAAAATGTCCACTTGGGGAGAGATGAGGATCCCAGGTGCCACCACCCCGCTGACCAGAAGCTCTCGGGGTGTGCGAGAACACATGGGCCAGACGAGGAGAGAGCAGTAGGAGTAGCAGTGTTATCATTGGTAATCCATGTTTCCGTCAGTGCCAAGAAGTCGAGGGACTGGAGGGAAGCATAGGCTGAGATAACTCTGCCTTGTTGCCGCAAGATCGGCAGTTTCCAGAGGCTGCCTGAGACCTGGAACTCCACATGGGTCGTGCGCGCTGGTACCACCAGGTTAAAGAGTTAGCAGGGCCACGCGCGGTTGAAGCGTTTTGTATGGTCTGTGCAGAGAGAGGAGGAACAGGGATAGACAGACAACATAGTTGACAGGCTACAGAAGAGGCTACGCTAATGCAAAGGAGATTGGAATGACAAATGGACTACACGTCTCGAATGTTCAGAAAGTTAACTTACGTTGCAAAAAATCTTATTGACTAAAATGATATAGTATGCTGGCTGGCTGGTGAAATAGGGCAGTAAGCAGGTTGGCTGCATTGTTTGATTTGTTTGAAAGTGTCAGCTGGCTAAGGTTAACTCGAGCAATTATCTAAGATACACAATTATGTTGGATACAAGACGGACCTATGTAGCCAGCTAAGATTAAACAAATTCAAAACTTGTTGTACGTCGTAATGAAATGAAATGTTAATACCTACCCTGTGGGAGCGAAGCGGGAATTGCAACTACTTCGCTCCAACCCGGAAGTGCGTATCGTATCGTAATTAGCCTTATATGGTTTCTCCCAATCAGGGAAGGTGTTGACGTTTCCTCTGATTGAGAACCATATAAAGCTAGGCTGTTCACCACCGTTTGTTTGTGGTGATTGTCTTTCGGTATATCGTTTGCGCCACACGGACTCTTTTCGTTTGATTCTATTTGTTAATTTGTTTCATTGTAGTGTTCAGTTAATTTTATAATAAATTATTGACCACTTTCCACTCCTGCGTCGATGTCCGATCCCTACACCTCCTCTTCAGACGAAGAGGAGGAAATCTGCCGTTAAATATAGCATTAACAACACTGGAATGGTGATGTGCAGAAGATGAAATGTGCAAGTAGAGATACTGGGGTATAAAGGAGCAAGATAAATAAATAAAGTATGGGGATGAGGTAGGTAGATAGCCCATCTGTAACAAGCCCATCTATGTACAGGTGCAGTGATCTGTGAGCTGCTCTGACAGGCTGGTGCTTAAAGCTAGTGAGGAGATATGACGTCTCCAGCTTCAGAGATTTTTGCAGTTCCTTCCAGTCGATTGGCAGCAGAGAACTGGCAAGGACAGGAACGACCAAATGAGGAATTGGCTTTGGGGGTGACCAGTGAATATACCTGCTGGATGTCGTGCTACGAGTGGGTGCGCTATGTGACCAGTGAGCTGAGATAAGGCAGGGCTTTAACCTAGCAAGAGACTTGTAGATAACCTGTAGCCAGTGGTTTGGCGACGAGTATGAAGCGCAGGGCCAACCAACGAGAGCGTACAGGTCGCGAATAGTGGGTAGTGTATGGGGCTTAGTGACAAAACGGATGGCAACTGTGATAGACTGCATCCAGTTTGTTGAGTAGAGTGTTGGAGGGTATTTTATAGATGACATCACCGAGAGTCGAGGATCGGTAGATGGTCAGTTTTACGAGTGTATGTTTGGCAGCATGAGTGAAGGATGATTGTTTGCAATATAGGAAGCCGATTCTAGATTTAATTTTGGATTGGAGATGCTTAATGTGAGTCTGGAAGGAGAGTATACAATCTAACCAGACAACTAGGTATTTGTAGTTGTCCACGTATTCTAAGTCAGGAGCCGTCCAGAGTAGTGATGCTGGACGGCGCGGGCAGGTGCGGCAGTGATCGGGATTGAATAGCATGCATTTAGTTTTACTTGCATTTAAGAGCAGTTGGAGGCCACGGAAGGAGAGTTGTATGGCATTGAAATTCGTCTGGAGGTTAGTTAACCACAGTGTCAAAGAGGGGCCAGAAGTATAACAGAAGTAGTCGTCGTGCGCGTAGAGGTGTATCAGAGAATCACCAGCAGCAAGAGCAACATCATTGATGTATACAGAGAAGAGAGTAGGGCCCAAGGCACTTGAGACCCTGTAGGCGGACCCCCATTAGAGACGTGCCCAGAGGTCCGGACAACAGGCCCTCCGATTTGACACACTGAAGTCTATCAGAGAAGTAGTTGGTAAACCAGGCGAGGCAATCATTTGAGAAACCAAGGCTGTCGAGTCTGCCAATAAGAATGTGGTGATTGACAGAGTCGAAAGCCTTGGCCAGGTCGATGAATAGGGCTGCACAGTAATGTCTCTTATCGATGCCGTTTATGATGTCGTTTAGGACCTTGAGCGTGGCTGAGGTGCACCCATGACCAGCTCTGAAACCAGATGGCATAGCGGAGAAGGTACGGTGGGATTCGAAATGGTCGGTAATCTGTTTGTTAACTTGGCTTTCGAAGACCTTAGAAAGACAGGGTAGGATATATATAGGTCTGTAGCAGTTTGGGTCAAGAGTGTCCCCCCCCTTTGAAGAGGGTGATGACCGCGGCAGCTTTCCAAACTTTGGGAATCTTAAACGATACAATAGAGAGGTTGAACAGGCTAGTAATAGGGATTGCAACAATTTCGGCAGATAATTTTAGAAAGATAGGGTCCAGATTGTCTAGCCTGGCTGATTTGTTAGGTGTCCAGATTTTGCAGCTCTTTCAGAACATCAGCTATATGGATTTGGGTGAAGGAGAAATGTTGGGGGCTTTCGTGGGTTGCTGTGGAGGGTGCCGGGCAGTTGACCGGGGTAGTAGTAGCCAGGTGGAAAGCATAGCCAGCCATAGAGAAATGCTTATTGAAATTCTCAATTATAGTGGATTTATCGGTGGTGAAAGTGTTTCCTAGCCTCAGAGCAGTGGGCAGCTGGGAGGAGGTGCTCTTATTCTCCATGGACTTTACAGTGTCCCAGAACTTTTTTGAGTTAGTACTACAGGATGCAAATTTCTGTTTGAAAAAGCTAGCCTTAGCTTTCCTAACTGCCTATGTATATTTGTTCCTAACTTCCCTGAAAAGTTGCATATCACGGGGGCTATTCGATGCTAATGCAGAACGCCACAGGATGTTTTTGTGCTGGTCAAGGGCAGACAGGTCTGGAGTGAACCAAGGACTATATCTATTCCTAGTTTTACATTTTTTGAATGGGGCATGCTTATTTAAGATGGTGAGGAAGGCACTTTTAAAGAATAGCCAGGCATCATCTACTGACGGGATGAGGTCAATGTCATTCCAGGATACCCCGGCCAGGTCGAMTAGAAAGGCCAACTCGCAGAAGTGTTTTAGGGAGCGTTTGACAGTGATGAAGGGTGGTCGTTTGGTCGCAGACCCATTACGGATGCAGGCAATGAGGCAGTGATCGCTGAGATCTTGATTGAAAACAGCCAAGGTGTATTTGGAGGGCGGGTTATTTAGGATGACATCTATGAGGGTGCCCGTGTTTATGGATTTGGAGTTGCACCTGGTAGGTTCATTGATAATTTGTGTGAGATTGAGGGCATCAAGCTTAGATAGTAGGATGGCCGGGGTGTTAAGCATGTCCCAGTTTAGGTCACCTAGTAGCACGAGCTCAGAAGATAGATGGGGGGCAATCAATTCACATATGGTATCGAGGGCACAGCTGGGGGCAGAGGGAGGTCTATAGCAAGCGGCAACAGTGAGAGACTTGTTTCTGGAAAGGTGAATTTTTAGAAGTAGAAGCTCGAATTGTTTGGGTACAGACTTGGATAGTAATACAGAACTCTGCAGGCTATCTTTGCAGTAGATTGCAACACCGCCCCCTTTGGCAGTTCTATCTTGGCGGAAAATGTTATAGTTAGCGATGGAGATTTCAGGGTTTTTGGTGGTTTTCCTAAGCCAGGATTCAGACACGGCCAAGACAACCGGGTTGGTAGAGTGTGCTAAAGCAGTGAGTAAAACAAACTTAGGGAGTAGGCTTCCACAGGAAGTGGGAAATCTGAGGTTTGTAGGTTTGCCTATCCAATATACAGTGTCTTTGGGGTCATATTGCACTTTCTAAGGCTTCCACTAGATGTCAACAGTCTTTAGAACCTTGTTTGATGCTTCCACTGTGAGGAATGAGGGAAGGAGAGCTCTTTGAGTCAGGTGTCTGGCATGAGCTGGTCACGCGCGCTCCCGTGAGAGCGACCTGCGTTCCATCGCATTTCTGAAGACAAAGGAATTCTCCGGCTGAAACATTATTGAAGATTTATGTTAAAAACATCCTAAAGATTGATTCTATACATCGTTTGACATGTTTCTACGAACTGTAATGGAATTTTTTGACTTTTCGCCTGACCTGCGTGTCATCAATTTGGATTTTGGAACTAAACGTGTGAACAAAAAGGAGGTATTTGGACATAAATTATGGACGTTATCGAACAAAACAAACATTTATTGTGGAACCGGGATTCCTGGGAGTGCATTCTGATGAAGATCATCAAAGGTAAGTGAATATTTATAATACTATTTCTGACTTCTGTTGACTCCACAACATGGCGGATATCTGTATGGCTTGTTTGGGCTCTGAGCGCTATACTCAGATTATAGCATGGTGTGCTTTTTCCGTAAAGTTTTTTTGAAATCTGACACAGCGGTTGCATTAAGGAGAAGTTTATCTAAAGTTCCATGTATAATACTTGTATCTTTTATCAATGTTTATTATGAGTATTTCTGTAAATTGATGTGGCTCTCTGCAAAACATTACTGAACACAACGCGCCAATGTAAACTAAGATTTTTGGATATAAATATGAACTTTATCGAACAAAACATACATGTATTGTGTAACATGAAGTCCTATGAGTGTCATCTGATGAAGATCATCAAAGGTTAGTGATTCATTTTATCTCTATTTKTGCTTTTTGTGACTCCTCTCTTTMGCTGGAWAAATGGCTGTGTTTTTCTGTGACTAGGTACTGACCTAACATAATCGTTTGGTGTGTTTTCGTCGTAAAGCCTTTTTGAAATCGGACACTGTGGCTGGATTTACAACAAGTTTATCTTTAAAATGGTGTAAAATACTTGTATGTTTGAGGAATTTTATTTATGAGATTTCTGTTTGAATTTGGCGCCCTGCACTTTCACTGGCTAGTGTCAAGTCGATCCCGTTAACGGGATCTCAGCCATAAGAAGTTTTAAACAAATCAAAATATATTTTATATTTGAGATTCTTCAAATAACCACCCATTGCCTTGATGACAGCTTTGCACACGCTTGGCAATCTCTCAACCGTCTTCACCTGGAATGCTTTTCCAACAGTCTTGAAGGAGTTCCCACATATGCTGAGCACTAGTTGGCTGCTTTTCCTTCACTCTGCGGTCTGACTCATCCCAAACCATCTCAATTGGATTGAGGTCGGGTGATTGTTGAGGCCAGGTCATCCTTCTTGGTAAAATAGCCCTTATGCAGCCTTGCGGTATGTTGGGTCATTGTCCTGTTGAAAAACAAATGATATTCCCACTAAGCCCAAACCAGATGGGATGGCGTATCGCTGCAGAATGCTGTGGTAGCCAATCTGGTTAAATGTGCCTTGAATTCTAAATAAATCACAGACAGTGTCACCAACAAAGCACCACCACACCATAACACCTCCTCCTCCATGCTTTACGGTGGGAAATACACATGCGGAGATCATCCGTTCACCCACACCGCGTCTCACAAAGACACGGCGGTTGGAACCAAAAATCTCCAATTTGGACTCCAGACCAGAGGACAAATGTCCACTGCTGTAATGTCCATTGCTCGTGCTTCTTGGCCCAATAAAGTCTCTTCTTCTTATTGGAGTCCTTTAGTAGTGGTTTATTTGCAGCAATTCGACCATAAATAAATAAATAAAAATAAATGAAGGACTGATTCACACAGTCTCCTCTGAACAGTTGATGTTGAGATGTGTCTGTTACTTGAACTCTGTGAAGCATTTATTTGGGCTGCAATTTCTGAAGCTGGTAACTCTAATGAACTTGTCCTCTGCAACTGAGGTTACTCTGGGTCTTCCATTCCGGTGGTGGTCCTCATGAGAGCTAGTTTCATCATAGCGCTTGATGGTTTTTGCGACTGCACTTGAAGACACTTTCAAAGTGATTGAAGTTTTCCATATTGACTGACCTTCATGTCRTAAAGTAATGATGCTGTCATTTCTCTTTGCTTATTTGAGCTGTTCTTGCCATAATATGGACGTGGTCTTTTACCAAATAGGTCTATCTTCTGTATACACCCCCCTACCTTGTCACAACACAACTGACTCAAACGCATTAAGAAGGAAAGAAATTCCACAAGTTAACTTTTAAGAAGGCACACCTGTTAATTGAAATGTATTCCAGGTGACTACCTCATGAAGCTGGTTGAGAGAATGCCAACAGTGTGCAAAGGGTGGCTATTTGAAGAATCTCAAATTTAAAATCTATTTTGATTTGTTTTTTTAAAATGTGGTTACTACATGATTCCATATGTGTTATTTCATAGTTTTGATGTCTTCACTTTTATTCTACAATGTAGAAAATACATTTTTTTTTTTTAAACTTGAATGAGTAGGTGTTACAAAACTTTTGACCGGTAATGTATATAGTATGTACATGTATATATCATAAAGAGATCTGTTCAGACCATATTATAGGCTTTTTATCCATCTCTCGAGGTCATTACTTTGTAGACATTGAGGACCACCTGCTTAAGTTAGCTTTTCCTCTACAGCAGAGGACCCTGGATCCATCTCCCCTTCATCAGCTGCCGGTCACATAACAACACTCTTCATAAAAAATTAACACCACTGTTTCTATGACAATAAGTTCTGTCCTCTCCTTCCCTAGAGAGTGTTTTTGCTGACTGCTAATTCCAGGGTCACCTGTACTATTCTGCTTACCTCAGGGCTCTGTACACTCATGTTTATTGGAGAGGCCAGTTGACTGTGGTGATGTCTCTTATCACTGGTACCTCTAGCCTGTGTACCTGACTGCTTCTGGCCTTGTTTGGCAAGACAATGACGAGTTGGCTAAAGTAGGAATGGGAAAGGGGATACCTAGTGAGTTTCACAACTGAATGCATTCAACCAAAATGTGTCTTCCGCATTTAACCCAACCCCTCTGAATCAGATAGGTGTGGGGGGCTGCCTTAATCGACATCAACGTCGCCCAGGGAGCAGTTTTTGTTGGGGGTTCATTTCTCCAACTTGCCGGCTCAGGGGATTCAAACCAGCAACCTTTCGGTTACTGGCCCAACTCACTTAACCGCTAGGCTAACTGTTTCCCGGAATGGCACAGTTGACAGTTGGCACCTGTCACGTCTACCCCCGCTCCGGCACTCGACGTTGCAGGTTTACTACCACCGGCCCTGGCAACCCATCAATATGCACACCTGCACCCCATCATTAGGCATCATTAGGACTTCCCCTTTATCTAGCACTCTGTAGCATTACTCATCAGGCAGTATTGGTTATGTTATCCTGTCCAGACGCTTCTCTTGTTTTGTATTCTCTACATGTTCGTTACTGTTAAACTCACCAACTGCAACTGCTTCCTGACTCCCTGCGTCTTCATTAAGGCACCAAACATTTCCCTAACCCCATTAGGTCCCTTACCATCTGTGGTCGCTTCTGTCATCTGACCCTGTGTTGTCCCCTGCATGGCCAGTTGAAGGAGCTTCTACCGGTGCTGTGCCAGGCCAACCACACCTCCCAGGGGATCTGGACTAGCTCTAGTAACGCCCGGTGCTCAGCCTTCAGCCTGAAGGACCTTCAGCACCGGACAGGCACTGAGCCCTACAGCTCCTCCAAATACGCATCAGACCTCCTCAGTCTGGCTCTCAACACACACCTCAACATGAAGGTCAGCCACAACACACAGATGTGTAGAAGGGGTCAGCCATATTTTAGTAAGCACTGAGTGGGTCATTTAAATGATAATGCCAGAGAAGCCGGTGTTTGGAGGATATATTGACACGGATGTTGTTAGGCCCGAGACGATCTTATCCCTTGCTTGCTAGCTAGCCAACTATGGCTAACAGTGCAGACAGAATAACAACAGTAGCTGCATTTGTTTTAAGTTGTTTTCTAGTGACATTTATTTGGATACAACAATGAGCTAATGAGGAACAATTTCGCCTGGCATAAGAAATGTGCTCTCTCGTTAGGACACCGTTGTTCAGAGGAGCTAGCCAACAACACAGCTAACACAATCACTTCGAACTGAAGCTGGAAAGACTGCAATCTAGCTGCACTTCATTTCGTTTCACCTTTTTTCAATTGACATTTCTTTGTATATATCCATCAAAATGACTGGCTGAGAAACGCTGCATGCCTCTCTCTCTCATCCCTACCCCCGACACCCTACACGTTCATTACTATGAGACAGTTGGAGATGGAATTTGAATATTGAAACAATGTTGCAAATGTTGGAGAGACAGACAGCGAGGTTTATACAAACCTCCGCTGTTGAAAACTAAATGCTAGTCTAAAAGAAATGTGACATAATGTCTAGATTATTTTAAAGTGGAGATCAAGTTTATAACTTCCCTACCTGGGCTGATGAGACAGTGGATTGTGCAGTCAGATGGAACAGAGTAAATAGGCATTTTAACATCATAGATTTAGCCAGTGGTAACTTGTGGAATAGACACCGGCTGGAATAAGTGACCTGTTCACCGGACGTGCTACCTGTCCCAGACCTGCTGTTTTCAACTCTCTAGAGACCGCAGGAGCGGTAGAGATACTCTTATTGATCGGCTATGAAAAGCCAACTGACATTTACTCCTGAGGTGCTGCACRCTCGACAACCACTGTGATTATTATTATTTGACCATGCTGGTCATTTATGAACATTTGAACATCTTGGCCATGTTCTGTTATAATCTCCACCCGACACAGCCAGAAGAGGACTGGCCACCCCTCATAGCCTGGTTCCTCTCTAGGTTTCTTCCTAGGTTTTGGCCTTTCTAGGGAGTCTTTCCTAGCCACCGTGCTTCTACACCTGCATTGCTTGCTGTTTGGGGTTTTTGGCTGGGTTTCTGTACAGCACTTTGAGATATCAGCTGATGTACGAAGGGCTATATAAATAAATTTGATTTGATTTGGAATGCACTTTTACCCAATCAGAATTCAGGATTAGACCCACCCGTTGTATAAACTTTATTAATTAATGTTTCCTCCAGGGCCTGTACTCATCAGTGATCTGTCCAGGCTTTGCGATGACCAACCTGACCTATGGTATCCTGCCTTCCTTCCCCACACTCCTCTGGAACCTGCTCATGACCATCCTCTGGCTGGTGTGTGTGTTGTCTGTGTGAGCGATAATAGTATTTGTTAAAGGAACATTTTATCATTAGTCCCACAAAATTGTGTATGTCAACATCCAATATTTTAAGATACACTGCTCAAAAAAATTAAGGGAACACTTAAACAACACAATGTAACTCCAAGTCAATCACACTTCTGTGAAATCAAACTGTCCACTTAGGAAGCAACACTGATTGACAATAAATTTAGCAAGTGTCTTGCTAATTGCCTATAATTTCCACCTTTTGTCTATTCCATTTGCACAACAGCATGTGAAATGTATTGTAAAATCTATTTTTAAGAGTTTGATTCTTCTGTGCCTCTTTTCATTGTGCAGTTCTGGCTGTTTATGCAAAAACCTGAGTCGCTGGATCCTTGGACTAAACACCACAGTCTAACCTCAGGTCTGGGAAACAACTACACACAACCTCGCAAGGTATACAAACCACAGATCCAGGAAATCCAGACTGACTCTAAAACAGGAGTGATACTGTACACGTAAAACATTGGAAGCCATCTCCACAGTTATTTGAATCTGTGACATCACATGTTCATCACATATTTGTATTGTTGGGTGTTTGAACACATTACCAGCCTGTATTTTTTTGTACCAATCTACCAACCAAGCAAGATATCAATTTCAATCATATCCGCGTGGTTAAGTATTTATATTCATTTGGGTGATTATATTTAAGCAGTAAGGCCCGAGGGGGTGTGGTATATGGCCAATATACGACGGCTAAGGGCTGTTCTTATGTACGACGCATCGCGGAGTACCTGGATACAGCCCTTAGCTGTGGTATATTGGCCATATACCACAAACTCCCAAGTTGCCTTATTTCTATTATAAACTGGTTACCAACGTTATTAGAGCAGTAAAAATAAATGTTTTGTCATACCAGTGTTATACGGTCTGATATACCACGGCTGTCAGCCAACCAGCATTCAGGGCTCGAACCACCCAGTTTATAATACTCTAGATAATTTTGAAGTGGTGGAATGTAACTATAGATGAATATTGGATCCGTCCAAATTATGAAACATTAAGTAAATATTCTATCTGACAGATGACAGGACTTCCGTTTCTATTCTTGTCAAATCCACTCTGACATGCCAATCAGTCCCCTGCTGTGTCTGATCGCCTCTCTGTTCCCTTCACAGATGGATATTGATGGGGACATGTCCGAGGCCCTGTATGATAAACTACTGGAACTGGAAGACAAAGTACGCAGGAAACTGAAGGAGGAAAAGAAGGGTATTTGAGCTACTCCACAGTAGCCTGATTGAAGGAACAGTGGATGGGACATAACTCCCATCTAATGGACTGAGACTCCTGTCCTGCAGACGACTGAGACGCGAGAAAGAATCTCATCTGATTGTCACTATTTCATTGATGGAAGTGATGAATTCTGTTTGCCTTATTTGCCTACATTGGGAGGCCTCACAGACAATGAGTGCTGCTGGTATTAGGTTCTGATTTGATTGCCACCGTGTCACTCATTGATGCTGCTACTAATGTATTGTGTCTGTTTTGCATGTGTTGTCAGACCTCACAAGGAATTCCACAAACACATTTGAAAGTATGTGTATTATTTGATGTGTCAAATAATGTAATAACATTCCAATAAACTATATGGCTTTAATTAACATGTCTGCACCACTGATAGCCCTGAATGACTTTGTGGATTCAAAGTGGTAGACCTACACTGTAATGTCATCAATTAAGTGTAATGATTTTGTTAATTTTAATCAGAATATAGGGGGGCCTACTGTAAATGCATGATCCACTTCACATAATTGTTTCCCTGGCTTGCTTGTTTTTTTGTGCTGTGATAACAAGCAATCAAAAGGTTTCACCAGACATTGAAATAAAACCAAAACTGCATATAGCCTACTCACAACATAGCCTACACAAAACATAGAAATATTCACAAGATATACCATCACTGGCTGGATAATGCCTAGTGCCAATCAATCCAAATTGCGCCACGATTGATTGCTGGCTTCACATAAGTCTGGTGCGGTCCCATCGTTAGGAGGCTGTCAGCAGTACTCTCCACCCAAATGTTAACATAGGTGGTCTATGTGATCCTGGCCTCTGTGGTGTCCCCACGGTGCGTGTGGTAGTATATCTGCTCCAGGGGAGGGTGGGCACACACCCTGCAGCTGTCGTCCTCTGCCGGTTTCTGTAAGCATAGCTTCCTCGCTGAGTTTCAGGTTGCAGAATGCCCAAACCATCAGTTGTGTAAAGTACTTAAGTAAAAATATTTTAAAGTACTACTTAAGTAGCTTTGGAGGTTATCTGTACTTTACTATTTATATTTTTGACAACCTTTACTTCACTACATTCCTAAAGAAAATAATGCACTTTTTACTCCATACATTTTCCCTGACACCCAAAAGTACTTGTTACATTTTGACAGGAAAATGGTCCAATTCATGCACTAGTCAAGAGAACATCCTTGGTCATCCCTACTGCCTCTGATCTGGCAGACTCACTAAACACAAATGCTTTGTTTGTAAATTATTGTCAGTGTTGTAGTGAGCTATCCATAAATTAAAAAAATAACAAGAAATTGTGCTGTCTGGTTTGCCTAATTTAAGGAATTAGAAATTATTCATATTTTTACTTTTACTTTTGATACTTAAGTACATTTTAGCAATTCCATTTACTTTTGATACTTAAGTATATTTAAAACCAAATACTTTTCGACTTTTACTCAAGTAGTATTTTACTGGGTGACTTTCAATTTTACTTGAGTAATTTTCTATTAAGGCATCTTTACTTTTACTCAAGTATGACTTTTGAGTATACTTTTCCCACCACTGCAAATCATGCCACAGAGGAACACGCAAAACGAACCCATGACGAAAACCTTCATAAATGCAGATGTCCTTGTTCATGTGAATCCTGAGCCGCTATATGCTTTTGCGAAAGTTGTGGTGTAGGATTAAGATTTGCATAATTGATGTGCATACACTTTCCATCCCCCATACACTTCTCTCTCTCAACAACAACAATAGGCTATAGGAAGCAAGAAGATATAATGCTGTGGAGTGCTCCAGAAATCCAGACAATTAAATAGATATCCCACCTGAGATTAATTAGAAAAGTTGTAAATTGCTTTGATCCTGCCTCACAGGAGAATCCCCTCTGCACCGTTAGATGTGATGTCCTGACAGCTCAATCACTGTCACACTGTCCCATCCGCAGCATGGTGGAGATGATTAGCAATATGCTTTTGCGGGCTCAAAATCATGAATCATCATATTCACATGGGGGCTAATTCTGCAGAGAGTGTGAGAGCTTGTTGAATAAAGGTTCTTCTCCCCAACAATCGAGGCTCTCAATCTTGTTCTAATTTGCCATTTTATCTGTTCAGTAACCTAGGCTATTAACCAGAATAATGGCCTAATATTGTTCCCTTCACATTTTATTTTATTAACTTAATTTATTAAAGGTCTATCACTTTTCACATATTTATTTCAGAAGACAGCATTCTGTGATGTGCTAAAGTAAACCTTTAACAGAACCAGTCATGGCCAGAATGGGCTGAGCACTGGGCAGCCAGGAAAAGTGGAGGTAAAATGGACCTTCTCTCCTGTATAACAAAGATACTYATAACGAACCATCTTTCTTCTGTTGTGTAAAACTTAGTTGTCCTCATTTCTCCGTCTGGTTGATTCTCCCAKTATAGATGTGGCTGTGACTATTATCTTGTCATCCCTCAATTTACACTCATGTTGACAGACATCAGTTGGGGCTCAGGTGTCTTACTGCACTCCTAGCAGGAAAATACACCTATTTAGGTCTGGGTCCGTTTTAATCAAATGTCTCGGAGTAGGAGTGCTGATTTAGGATCAATTTAGCCTTTCTATAATGAAACTGATTATTATGGACATGACCTGCTCCTATATCAGCACTGTGAGATGCTTGATAAATTCAGGCCCAGATCTCAGTGCTTCAGAGGCTACTTCACACAAATATAATTCTTATACACTCCATAGGCTACAAACAGTAATTCAAACCCTGATTAGGCCTCTGTAATAAGATAGAGATCAGCGGTCCTTGCTCTTCTCTGACTGACAAGTAGCCTATGGCTGCCCTCAAATGACCTTTCCTGACCTTTCTTCTGCCTAATGATGATCACTGGTTCTCTTTAAGCTAGCAGCATCCATCTAAAGTGGGTCGCACACTAGTCAGCCCCCACACTTTCTGTGTCGCTGTAAGTTGCTGATCAGCATTCCTGCCCATAGGCAATGAAATCATCAATAGCCCCTAGGGCCTACACAGAGCAAAGCTACAACATTGACTGACACCTAAAAAAGGCCACAAACTATTGACTGCTCTGAAATATGCACAGATGTCTCAGTTGACTACCAGAACAGTGTTTTAGATTTGAAAGACAGACTTGGGTATGCAGGCCAAATTGCTATGGGCTCCCGAGTGGCGCAGCGGTCTAAGGCACTGCATCTTAGTGCAAGAGGCATCACTACAGTCTCTGGTTTGAATCCAGGCTATATCACATCCGGGTGTGATTGGGAGTCCCATATGGCGGTGCACAATTGGCCCAGTGTTGTCTGGGTTTGGCCATCATTGTAAATAAGAATTTATTCTTAACTGACTTGCCAAGTTAAATAAAGGTTAAAATATGGCAAAGAACTATGGAGGCTTTCTATGGAGAAACAATGTAGCAAAGGGTTTGAAGGTGAATATGGATAGTGGGTGTGTGTGTATAGTGTTTAGATGATTATAGAAAGGGTGGGAAAGCTCTCCCAAACAAAATACATGATTGAATGCAAATAGCAAACTACAACAGATATAACATTCATGCTTGTCAAATGGAGAAACGCAAAAGCATTAACCCCGTCCATCGTTCTGGGTACTGTATTTTATTGAGTGAGCCGCCCCTTATGTTTTCGCGAAACTCTCCGTCATCAAAGAACTACACGCCCCACCTGGCGCCAAAGTTGAGGCCCCGGATGTCTATCACGCCGGAAGAGAAGGAGGTCCTTTTCCCAGCCATCTTGTGGCATCATTTAGCGAAGTGTTCGCACCAAGCCTCGTAGAATCGGAGGAAAATCCTGCTGAAGGGGCGCCATCATGCCCGGACATATGCAAGAAGGTTTCGGCTGCGCTATAGCCAACCGATTCGACCAACTATTTGACGACGAATCGGACCCGTTCGAGCTGTTGAAGGAGGCAGAGAACAAGAAGAAGGAGGCTCCTGTCCCTGGTGCCGCCAAGACCGCAGCCCAAGCCGCCAAGCTCCAGAAAAAGGAGTCCCAGAAAGATAGAAAGATGGTCCCTGCTGATAAGAAAGATGAGCCTCTGGCACCCGTGCCTCTGAAGAAAGATGGTAAGACTGTTTCCTGCAGTAAATGTCGGATTGGTCTGCAAAATCGCATTTCTCGCTGGATAGTTCAGTTCAGCTAGCAATGGTTTCAAACCCTCCATGAGGTCGACATGATTCCTTTAGTGCGTCAGTTCAGATGGCAGTTAAAGTTCATAAGCTTATCGCATTCGTTGCAAAAAAATGTGTCAAGTGTGTGGTAGTCTGTGCCCCCTGATAACTAACTTGCTGGCGAACTTGTTTTGCTGCCAATAAAACGCCTCTTAGGGGCCTTGTTTAGCCATGATAATTAACTAGTTAATGAYCTAACTAACGTTAGCTTACCAAAGTCGGTTGTTTGTTTGCTAAATGCCGGTTGATCAGTGTTGGATTGGTAGCTACGTACTTGCTAAATGCACGATTGGCGAATTGTCAGTTTCGTGCAATTGAAATTGTTCGCCTAACGTTAGCTAGCGAACCGTGTATTTACACATTGGTGTAAGCCAACTTCCACAAGCGAAGTGATCGTACTAAAAAACATTGTTTTAACTAGGCAAGTCAGTTAATAAATTCTTATTTACAATGACTGCCTACCAAAATGCCTCCTGGTTACATTTGAGGGTCGTTTTTCTGCCGAATTAACGTAGATTAACTATCTTGCTAGTCTTTCGCTACCCGCATTATTAACCCGCGTCGTGACCAACCTCGTGGCTTGGAGTGTACTACAGCACCAACATGTTCTTGACAAGGCAGGGAATTGCGTCATCTTGCGTGGCGTATCGCGGTTGTGAATGAGAATATGGGCGTTTGGTGTTTTTGTCAGATAACACAGCTTCACGAGCATGCTACTCAGTGAACACATAAGATAAGACTATATCAATTGGCAAACAACTTGTTACATGTACGTTCTCGTATTAGTGAGTACTTGTACGTTACTGGCTAACTTTAGACGGGTCTACATAATCTGAAAGTAAAATAGGAGGCCCCTGTATTGTGTTAGAACGTTCCATCCTACTTACACCAGTCAGAAACAAAGTCGAAAATGTAAACGAGAGAAGAGGAGACAGGTGCTTCAACGTGCATTCAGCTGCTGGGATGTAGGGGTGGGTGTCTATTTTGGTCAACAGTGGGAGGGACTTGTCAGACCATACTTAGGGCATGTTTCCATCTGCTAGTACTGGCATGGTGCATAATACAAAGTTCAATGTTAGTTCATAGGTTAATAAAGAAGTTGACATTTTAATTGTATTCCTCTGCATGTTACATGAATAAGCCCTTACATTCTAGTTCAGAACGTCAGTCCTGCTCACTCTTTTGGAGACTGGTCTTGAGAAAAGCTCTCGCTTTAATGACAATAGTCACCAATTCACACCCCTGTTTTAGTTATTTTCGCTAGCAAGCTCTTGAGAAAATTACCCTTATACTCCTTTTGTTTTTCAAAGAACCATAACCCTACATTTTCTCATAAGGGGATTAWTAATTCCTATGCTCTGTCCTGCTCCAGGACCTGGTCCCAGGAGGATGGGTCGCAGGCCTGAGGGTCAGGGCCCAGCTGGTGGACCGCCCCGTGAGTTCCAGGGCGAGAGCCGCCCCCCTACAGACAGACCCCCCCGGACTGACAGACGGCCACCACGCCGTTTCGAGAGGCCCCCCGGCGGAGAGGAGAAGCCTGGCGAGGGAGGAGAGTTCTCTGTGGAGAAGTGAGTACTGGGTAGAGCAGGGGTATATTCAGTTGGCACCAAATGGGATTATTGTATTTTTAAACCGGTACTAACCCAAACAATAACACGATTCAGATCTGTGTGTGTGTCTGTGTGCAGGCCTTTGTTCCATCTGAACAGTAACCCATCTGATTTTACAAATAAACGTATATTAGTCCTCATTTAAGACTTTGATACCCACACCGGCACTCTAATGTAGGACAGTACCGTTCTTTCCTTTTTAAATTGGACACTAACCAGGCCTTTATTGTGTAAACAAAAACAACCCCCTTCTCCATTTGACAGGACTATTTCCCCTCAGGCTGTCAGAGGTAACCCAATCACCCAATCTTATTTATGGGGTCCACTTCACTACTGTTCAGCAGCAGAGAAAGTCACGCCACCTTCACTGATAATTCCTCAGCGTTGCCTTGTCACTTAACTTAACCTGTTACAGCAGGGTGTGTAGGAAAAGGGTGGTGGTAACATATATAAACCCTGTATACGTCCCTCCTTCCTTTGTAGAAAGAGTTGCTGGTCTATCATGAATAGCCAGGGGATTTTGGGGGGGCTCGCAATCCAACAATGACTACGCTAAAGAAGCACAAGTGTTTTTAAAGTATTCAAACAGTGCCTAAGGCAGGGCTCTACAGTGCGACCATTTTACTCACATATGTGCCTAAATATTTTGCTATGTCCCCTAGTATTTTATTTTAGGCAGTGCGTCTAGAAAATGAAAGATTCAAGCTTTATTCCCTCAAATGTTTTTATTGTGCCCTGGAATTTCTTTGTCTGCCTATATTTTTCAACTTATGCTCCCTTATTTAAAAAAAATTGTCAGCGTAGAGCCCCGCCTAAGGKAATATAAGTTATGTTTGCTATAATACTGTTCCAGTGTAGTTCACAGTATTGGTCATATATAATCCATTGTGTTTTGGGTCATGCACCGGGGTCTGTTTGTGGGGATGTAACAGTACAGATCGTTCAGATAACATGTCGGCTCTATTCATTACATTTCTATCTGCAACTTTCTGAATGTTTTAACCTCAATGAATACACATCAACTGTTCCCTCCTGTGAGGCAGGCTGCTGATTGGTTTGGTTCCTTGTCTGTCTCCCCAGGCCCATTGGGGAAAGGTCCATGAGAGGACGTGGTGGCGGCAGGGGCCGGGGATTGGGCAGCAGGGGCCGAGGCATGGGCAGGAGCGACGGCTTCGATGCCCGAGGAAAGCGTGAATTTGACAGACACAGCGGCAACGATCGATCGTAAGTCTTCTGTGTCATGTTGTGAATTATGTAGCTAGCTAACTCAAGGATGGATAAGTCGGAGCTCATTATTAGGCCTATTTCCTGCTCAAATGGAGAATCTCGGTTCTTAAAGTGCTTTTTAGTCCAGGGCTGGGAAACACAGGGTCAATTGCTGCCACTGGTGGCCACTAGATTATCACCAGCTGATCTCTTCTTAAACCATCAATATGAGCTAAAGACACCTGCATAGCTGATCTCAATTGCAATCATCATCCGCCACCAATTTACCGCTACATAACGCAGATATCGTGGTTCTTTTAGTCGTGATTGCAACCAACATTTTCCAACACTATTTCGCCCTCTGGTGGGTGTTATCAGAAAATGTTTAATCATGCTAGTTAACCAGACTACGGGTAATTTATCTGTTTTACAATCATTCTGTACAACTGAAATATAATATTTCCTTGTTTACCATGGCAAATCTACTGTGCCAATTTACCCAACAGGCTGTGTGAATGGAAAACTAATGTTGATGGTGTAGCCTACTCTTATTTTATTCATTTCCAATTTATGTAATCTATTAAATACAACTGTCTTTAAAATAACATTTTCTCATATGGCCATTTCTTATCAAGATCGGGGCTGGACTGGACCCTGGACTGTCCAAGATTTGAAATGTGTAACTAAGTCAAGTAAATCTTGATTGAGTGGTCTATTTCTTTATCAAATGAAAATGTAGTCTATAAAGTCTTGAATGGCATATATTAATTTGCCATTTTAAGGTGAAGCGTTTGAATGAAATATAGGCCTCAAGGTATTTTTTACATTCATCAGCCTTGGTTTCCAATGCTCCTGGTAGGTCAGTTTCATTGGGGGCAGGGAGTAGAGAATCTAGACCAGCTGTCTGGTATCATAATCGCTTGACATGGTAACAACGAGTGATCAACTGATCTGCTGTTTTATCCTTGTTTATTTATTTTGTTATTGCAATCAAGCTTAGTTTAGCTCGCAGGTGCATGTAATCTTCCGCTAGTAGCGGTTCCGCCTGTTGGTTGAGATCGAGCCACAGTTTCCCAAACTCAGATTAACACTAATCCTGGACTAAAAATACATTTCAATGGAGATTCTCCCTTGAGCTTGCTTTGTAGTCCAGGACTACACTTAATCTGTATCTGGGGAACTGGCCCTAGAAATATAAGAACTACTTATTTAACATTTTCCCATCCAGGTTTATCTCATTGAAATAAACTGATTTTTTTGCTGGAGAGACTATTGAAGTGAAGGTGTGAGCTAAAGCCCAGACGTTGTTTCAGCAGCCAGAAAGGTGAGGAGAAGCGTGGAGGAAGTGGATCTCACAACTGGGGCACCGTCAAGGATGAGATGGGGTGAGTTGCACTGCCGACCTAGCACAACACACCCTCTCATTACACTTTTCTAAAAGACAGAGTATGTCTACAAACTTCAAGGAAGAGTTTTGATTTAACTTGTGTGGTTGTGTGTAAACCTAWGTCAACGTGTTGAGTCAAGACACCTAGTCTCTATATTGTCCTGGTATCATCACCTTTCAGCATATTGAATGTCTGAGAATGAGTGACGTGGATGGGAATGCCGTGCAGCCACACAGGGCTGTAAAGCTGGTGTTAATGTACAGGTGGAGCTAAGCTGATGTGGACACACTCAGGTGAAGCTAAATTAGTTTTTTCCCTCTCCACAGCGAGCTTGACCAATCAAACGTAACCGAGGAGACCCCTGAGGGAGAGGAGCATCTGCCCGCTGACTCTGAGAATAAGTGAGTTGATAGGGCTGAGCCTTCTACCACATCTCCCTCTTCTTCCCAAAGTGTGCACTTGTTCTCTCCTCAGGGATTTAACAGTGTGGGCTGGTTGGCTTTTCCTCCATATTTTTTATCTCCAGCCAGTTGCGTGTTCTGACAGTTCTGTTTTCTCATCTGTCTGTTGTAGGGAGAATGAGGTTGGTGAACCTAAGGAAGTGGAACCCAAGGAGATGACTCTGGATGAATGGAAGGCCCAGCAGGACAAGGAGAAAACCAAGGTGGAGTTCAACATCCGCAAGGCCAACGAGGGAGCCGACAGCCAGTGGAAGAAAGGATACGTGCTGCACAAGTCCAAGGACGTGAGTGGACTGTCAAAACCACAAAACTGACTTGGRCTTTGTTTTGTTTTCCATAACCTAAATCAATTTTCTTCCTGCTTTCTCTGCAATAAAGGAGAAGAAAGATGATACTCTGATTGAAGCTGCAGTGGAGGCCGAGGGAGTCGCCCCTAAGGTGAGTTTCACATCTGACAGACGCTCACAAGGTCTCTCCTCAAGATAACCTAATTGTGACTGACTTGTGTGCAGGAAGCAAATGTTCAGTCATTGACGATGCCCCCCCCCCCCCCCRCTTTCAGACAGAGGATGATCACCACTTCCGGAAGCCGGCCAATGACATCACAGCCCAGTTGGAGATAAACTTTGGGGACCTGGGCCGCCCTAGCCGTGGTCGTGGTGGACCCCGTGGTGGCAGGGGGGGCCGTGGGCGCGGGGAGGGCAGAGGAGAGTTCCGGGGAGAGTTCCGCGAGCGTGAGCCCAGAGAGCCCCGCGAGCGTGATGGTGGAGCCCCCACCAGGCCGGCCCGCGGAGGCCGGACTGACAAGGTCTGGACGATTAATCCTACACTGAACAAAAAATGAACGTAACATGCAACAATTTCAAATATATTACTGGGTTACAGTTCATATAAGGAAATGAGTCAATTGAAATAAATTCATTAGGCCCTAATCTATGTATTTCACATAATTGGGAATACAGATATTCATCTGTTGGTCACAGATACGTAAAAAAAAAAAAACGTTTTAAAAAAAGTACACGCCATCTGCCTGGTAGAGTTGACTAGGATTCATCCCAGAAGAGAACACACTTCACACATTTTGTGCACAAATTTGTTTATCCCTGTTAGTGAGCATTTCTCCTTTGCCAAGATAATCCATCCACCTGACAGGTGTGGCATTCAGGAAGCCAACTAAACAGCATTATCATTACACAGGTGCACCTTGTGCTGGGGACAATTAAAGACCACTCTAAAATGTGCAGTTTTGTCACACAACAATGCCACAAATGTCTTGCGTTTTGAGGGTGCATGCAATTGGCATACTGACTGCAGGAATGTCCACCAGAACTGTTGCCAGATAATTTAATGTTAATTTCTCTACTATAAGCCACCTGCGATGTTGTTTTAGAGAATTTGGCAGTATGTCCAACCGGCCGCACAACCGCAAACCATGTGTATGGTTTCGTGTGGACGAGTGATTTACTGATGTGAACAGTGTGCTCCATGGTGGGGTTATAGTATGGGCAGGTATAAGCTATGGACAACAAACACAATTGCATTTGATCAATTGTCAATTTGAATACACAAAAAATACCACAACGAGACCCTGAGGCCTATTTCTTCTTATGCATCTGTTTACAGATACCTTATCTGTATTTCCAGTTATGGGAAGTCCATCGATTTTAGTGCATTYTTTATTTATTTCAATTGACTGATTTCCTTATGAATTGTAACTCAGCAAAATATTTAATTCGTGTTGCGTTCATCTTTTTGTTTAGTATTATTACTAATTGTCTGTTATGGCAAGAATTTATACGATTTAAAGTTGAGAGAATTTGGATTGTTTAAGTACAACAGATATGGTCATAATTTCACTGTATATGTCTGCTCAATCTCGTTCCTTCTTGTTTTCCTAACCCTCCTCCCAGCCGAGCGGGGTGATCGTGCCCAACGTGGACGACCCCGAGGCCTTCCCGGCCCTGGCCTAAGATGGAGCGGCTGCCCCATAGGCCCCCAGGAGCCCCAGGCAGACCCCTAGGCCCCTCTACGAGGCTTGCATGTTTCTGGATCCTTCAGCAAAAATTATATGATGGAGAAGACTGTCATGGCCCATGACACTTGCATCTGAGGACTGAATTTTACCCGTTTTATTAAAAAGAAAATATGGAAAAAAACAGATGGGAGAAGAAGAAAAAAGAAAGAAAAAAGAAAAGGACTTCTTGCTACTTCCGGAGCAAATTATTGGTAGAGGTTTTGTACTTAGAAACAAGGTAGCAGGGACGTTTTCATACAGTATTTTTTTCAGAGATTATGCGTTCTTCATTAATACTTTTTTTGTATTGCTGCTTGAAAATACGCATTTCCAAATATAAGGTATGAGAAAGTTGTAATTTGAGCTTGTGGTGTCCCATAGCTTGCTTTGCTATATGATCACTTCAAACCAGGCTGTGCAGGGATGGAACCCAAGCCAACTAGCTCTTACCATACTGGGTATTTCTGAAGAGGTTACTGTATCATCGCTCAGTGACATTTCAAGGACTTTGCTTTAGTTTGCAGTTTTGTGTATTATTTTTTTTAAACTAAGGCCTAGACCTCTATGATATAGGCCTGGAAAAGAAAAGGAAATTTATGGTAAGAGATCTTGGGGTGAGATATTATTTCTGATGGTGCGGATAGGGACATGCCTTGGATCGTTGATCTCCATTTTAACTATTTAAGTGTAGATACACTTTTAAAGTGGAGCCTAAATCAGTTGTTTATTAAAATGTATTTTGTATAGAAAAGAGTTTCCAAAGGACTCGATAGCAGGGGGAAGGAATACTTCAATGGTTTAAAATGTATCCCTCTGACATATTTAGCTCGTTGCTCTATCGGTGAACCGTTCCCCCTGTACGGTTTCATTTAACCCCTCTTGAGCTGCGTCTCAATGACACAGTGGCTTCCTCCTTGTTTCCTCCATCTGCGCTGATGTGAAAACAGATTTGCCACATCAGTTCAGCTCTGAGGTAAGGAAAAAAACAGATGAAGTCGCTGAGACTTGTGATGCAGCTAAGATCCTTTGGAAGCCCTCAGACCTTCTCACACTGTTTACACCATTCCAGGGCTGCATTCAGCAGTGCACCACATTGTGCAACGTTCAGATAGAAATGCATTGTATAGAACAGACAGTGAGGAGTCATGTCATCTCTACTCATGGCATTTATCTGCAGRGCTCTGTACATCGCACCCTGCTGAACGGGGCCCAGTATACTGATAACAATGTAAACCTGCTCCTTCAGTATTTCCTGTGATGGTTGAAGATCCTCCATTTTGATTTCCCCTCTGGCTCCCTACTGCATAATTGCTCTGAAAGAAATACAATTGTGTGTGGGTCAGCCTAGTGTTCTACAGATGTGTGAATCCTAACCCTGCCATTATAGACCTCCGTCGGTAAATAAAGATGGTCGATTCATTTTTGCATTGTGATGACTTCAACTCCGCCACGTACATAAATAAGAATCACATACACACAAAAAGTTACGTTCTTTCATGATTAAATAAATTCACAGATAAAGGTGCAATTGTGTGGCAAAGGTAAAATAAGAGTCAGGACTTTTTCCTGAATTCTTTTTTTGGGTAGTCTGGATATTGATATATCCAATGCTGTTTAATGGTGCACTGGTTCCTGAGTATAGTAGAATTAAGAAATGTAACTTTTAAGGGCCGATTGRGTGAATTCTGAGGACAGACTGTTTAGCTCCCCAACCATGTAATTTAGCTTTTAAATTCCGTAGTCGACTACAAACTGGAACAAAAACCTGCATCCACACTGGCCTTCACAAGACACTATTCCCAAAATGTGATGGGTCTGAGTAAAATCTTATAAAAGAATAGTGCCCTTCATTGGACATTTGGAGTACTACTTCTAGATAGGGCTCATCTACCATTTGAACATGGATGACACTGCATAGAAGCACTGGCAGACTTACTATTAGGCTGAAGAGGTAATTAATTTCCTCAGGCCTCATATCAAGGGTTCACTTGAGCTGGGCTTGAGAAAATATTTTTATTTAAATGCTCTTCTGGCATAATAGAAAAATCCCCATCAGTCTTCTGTTAAAGCTAGAGATATGTTTTTTTGCATGGGCTGCATCGCAATATGGCGATTTCAGCCTTCCACATCTGAGGTGTCTGTCAGACCTTGAAAAGCGGTCTACACACGAAGACGTCTGTAGTGTGCGAATGGTTTGGCATACAAGTTAATATGACTGATCTATGGAAAGGGGGTACAACCCCCCCCAAGTGTCACAGGACTCGTCTGAAGGTAACCCGGTACCCGGCTGAAAAATGTATGGCAGTGAATAGGGCATTTCCAAGTCAAAGGTAATTTCACAGTAAAAAAAAAAGTTTWTTTCAAAAACATCTCAGATATAGGACAGACACTTAAAAACATTGTTTTGATAACATTTTTTGACTGGTTTTCCCATGTATGAATCTTGTTAAATGGGCTAATGGCAGTAAGGCCAAATTCAATGTTTCATCAAATATTGTTTTTTTTATACCTACAGGGATCCTAAAAATCGAATTATCATTGGTAGAACCATATTAAAACAATTCCATATGTTGGCTTAGTAGTAGTCTCGCGTTGCCATACCTCCAAAATCACATCACTGTCACGCCTCCCTTGAAGGTCTGGAGAATTATGTATTGCAATGGAGAGTAAAGTTTCCTAATGACAAGTCTTTCACATGGAGTAATAAGGCATGCTCCAGACAATCACGCATAGATTTTGGCTGGTGTCTAAATGTTTTGATAAACAGGGTATTTCTGTTAACATCCTTGCCACCCCCCTTACTGATCATAGAGCTATTTATATTGACATTAAACTTTATCACTGATAATGACCTTGGCAGAGCATTCTACTGGAAGCTTAATATCTCTATATTAAAACATGAGTTGGTCAAGATGGAGATAAACAATTTAATTACACACTTTTGGAACAAAGCTAGACATGACAATTCATACAGTAATAACTGGGAGCTTTTTAAATATGAGGTTGGAAAATATTTAAGAAGATATTGGAGTATTCTTGCCAAGACAAGGAGAGCTGAAGAAGAAAGTGTAATTACAAAGATCACCTGTCTTGTTCAAAAGCCTGTTGAAAGTCTCTAAGAGGAGGACAAATCTGTTCTGTTTGAGCTCCAAAACAAGTTGGATGATATGTATAAACTGAAAGCAGAGGGAGCTTTTGTCAGATCTAGGAAGAAGTGGCTAGAGGAGGGTGAACAAAATTAATCTTATTTTTTCAGGTTGGAAAAATTCCACTCTAAAAATAATACAATTCAACAATTAAATATTAATGGTCTCATCACAGAAGATCCCAAATGAATCTCTAACTTTAGTTGCAATTTATACAGGAATTTATATAGTTCTAAGTATTGTGAGGTTTCCTCAACTCTTTTCTTTGACTCTCTGGGGGGGAGGCTGAGAGGGAACAATGTGATGACCCTATTATAGTTGAAGAGACATTTATTCTATTGAACACCTTAAAAATAATAAGTCTCCTGGGACTGATGGTATGTCTGCTGAGTTTTACAAAACTTTTTCTCAACAGTTGGCCTCATTTGTTAGAGGTCTTTTCTGAAAGCATTGTAAATAATGCTCTCTCTCCCAGTTTGATTCAAGGTCTGATTACATTAATACCTAAGCCCAAGAAAGACTTGCTTCCACTTGATAATTGGCGTCCAATCTGTCTGCTCAATAATGACTACAAAATATTTACCTCTATATTTGCAAAAAGAATGAAGGCAATATTGGACTCAATTATAGAAGAGACCCAATCTGGCATCATGAGGAATAGACATATATCTAATAATATCTGACTGGTGTTAGACCTTATTCACTATTCTGATTTAATCTTTGAAGATAGTTTTATTGTCTTCTTAGACTTTTATAAAGCCTTCAATACAGTGGAACATGAGTTTCTATTTCTCTCCTTTGAATAATTTGGTTTTGGGGAATTATTTTGTAGTACTATTAAAACTCTTTATATGAATGGGAACAGTTCAATTAAATTAAAGCATGGCACTTCTCCTAGATTTGATTTGAAATGAGGAATTAGGCAAGGTTGCCCAATTWCGCCTTACCTCTTCCTGCTTGCAACCCAACTTCTTACAAGTTCTGTTAAATCCAGTGATATAAAAGGGATCTCTATTGCTGACAGAGATATTATCATAAGTCAACTTGCAGATGACACAACCCTCTTTTTGAAAGATGCTGACCAGATTCCTGGAGCAGTCGGTGTGATAAATATATTTTCCAAAGCATCTGGTCTTTGCCTAAACCTTAATAAGTGTGAATTGTTTGCTGTTAAAGACTGTGTGATACCCTCTAGATGCAATATTCCAGGCAAGGAAAAAATAATATACCTTGGGATTACCATATCTAAGGATCAACAGGAAAGATGCTCATTAAATTTTATACCTATTATTGAAAAAACCAAAAAGAGGTTGAACCATTGGTTGCAGAGGGATTTATCCTTGAAAGGTTGAGTATTGCTTTCTAAAGCTGAAGGTATCTCCAGACTTACTTATGCAGCCCAGTCCCTATATCTTGACAACAAAATAGGTCAAGCGGTTGACCAGGTGCTTTTCAACTTAATTTGGAAAAACCGACACATTATATTAGGAAATCTGTCGTTATGAACTCATATGAATATGGTGGTCTCAATTTTTTATATTTTCCTACTTTGAATAATACTTTTAAGATAAATTGGGCTAAACATTTTTAAAGAATCCTACTTCAATTTGGAATTTCATCCCTCATATCTTCTCCTGTTTTGGTGGCCTCAATTTTATGTTACTTTGTAACTATAACATTGATAAGATTTTCATAGACAAGTATTCTTAGCGTGGTCGTTAATATATAAACATAATTTTTCCCGCATAGGTATTTCATTTGGAACAATAAGGACATTTTGTATAGAAACAAGTCTTTATTTTTTAAGAACTGGTTCAATAATCATATCCTACTGGTGAGTCAACTTTTTAATGCAGGAGGATTGTTACTCAATTCTGAGGAATTTTTATCTCGTTACAATCCCTGTAACACCTAGAGAGTTAGCCATAGTCTTTGATGCTATTCCATCTGGAACTCTCATGTTATTTAGAGGTGTAGCCAGACCTCACCTTCTTGACCTTCCCTCGCTTCTTCTTGTCAATAGGGGGGCGCTGTTTTCACTTTGGAAAAAATCGTGCCCAAATTAAACGGCCTCGTACTCTGTTCTAGATCATACAATATGCATATTATTATTACTATTGGATAGAAAACACTCTGAAGTTTCTAAAACTGTTTGAATTATATCTGTGAGTAAAACAGAACTCATTTGGCAGCAAACTTCCATATAGGAAGTGAAAAATCTGAAAACGAGGCTCTGTGTCAGGGCCTGCCTATTCAACTGGCTTTTATTTATCGATCTGTATGCACTTCATACGCCTTCCACTAGATGTCAACAGGCAGTGGAAGGTTGAATGGGGTGTCTAGCTTGATCTGAGGCCGAATAAGAGCTTTTGGAGTGGCAGGTCAGCTCTTTTGTCAGTTTTCCACGGCGCGCGGGGGAACCTCACATTGTCTTCTGAAAAGTGTCTGGTATACACGGCGAATTGCCCCGGCTCTGATTTTATTTGATACATATGAGAAAAACATCATAAAGTAGGATTTTTCAACCGATTTTGATCAGTTTATTCAAKGTTTATTGGGAATTTTGGAATTTTTCGTTCCATGCGCTAAGAGATGATGGGCATGTTCGCGCCACATGGCTAGCCAAAGTTGCTAATTCGACAGAAGAAATGGACATTCTAAAACCAAACAACGATTTATTCTGGACCTAGGACTCCTTGCACAACATTCTGATGGAAGAACAGCAAAAGTAAGACAACATTTATGATGTTATTTCATATTTCTGTGTAATATGTTGACTCCAAKACSGCGGAGAATAGGTGAGWGCTGTCTCACAATAACGCATYCTGTATGTTGTGGTAAAGTTATTTWWAAAKATCTAACACAGCGGTTGCATTAAGAACCAGTGTATCTTTCATTTGCCATACAACAAGTATTTTTATGTAAAGTTTATGATGAGTTCTTTGGTCAGATTAGGTGAGTGTCCAAAATATCTCCGGACATTCTGGTGAATTGTTGCTACGTATTCACAATGTATAACCACGATTTGCAGCTCTAAATATGCACATTTTCAAACAAAACATAAATGTATTGCATAACATGATGTTATAAGACTGTCATCTGATGAAGTTGTTCAAGGTTAGTGATTCATTTTATCTCTATTTTGTCGGTTTTGTGCAAGCTATTTTGGCGGGGAGTAAATTGCGTTGTGTGTTTGGCTACTGTAGTGAGCTAATAGAAATATATATTGTGTTTCCGCTGTAAAACACTTAAAAAATCTGAAATATTGGCTGGATTCACAAGATGTTTATCTTTCATTTGCTGTACACCATGTATTTTTCATAAATGTTTTATGATGAGTATTTATGTATTTCACGTTGCTCTCTGTAATTATTCTGGCTGCTTTGGTGCTATTTGTGATGGTGGCTGCAATGTAAATGCAATGTATACTTCTTGTATGCATGTCTGTAGCCATGAAGTGCTTTGAAAGGTTGGTCATGGTTCACATCAACACCATCATCCCAGAAACCATAGACCCACTCCAATTTGCATACCTTCCAAACAGATCCACAGATGATGCAATCTCTATTGCACTCCACACTGCCCTTTCCCACCTGGACAAAAGGAATACCTACGTGAGAATGCTATTCATTGACTACAACTCAGCATTCAACAGTGCCCTTAAAGCTCATCATTAAGCTAAGGACCTTGGGACTAAACACCTCCCTCTGCAACTGGATCCTGGACTTCCTGACGGGCCACCCCCAGGTGGTAAGGGTAGGTAACAACACATCTGCCACGCTGATCCTCAACACGGGGGCCCCTCTGGGGTGCGTGCTCAATCCCCTCCTGTACTCCTTGTTCGCCCATGACTGCATGGCCAATCACGACTCCAACACCATCATTAAGTTTGCCCGACGACGCAACAGTGGTAGGCCTGATCACCGACAACGATGAGACAGCCTATAGGGAGGAGGTCAGAGACCTGGCCGTGTGGTGCCAGGGAAACAACCTCTCCCTCAACGTGATCAAGACAAAGGAGATTATCGTGGACTAGTTCGTTGGTATGGGGACCGGCCCTGTCAGTGAGAAGGGGGCGTGGCTCAGCAATCCTTTTTCTG